>NW_028227266.1:73743026-74250526 GCF_978045245.1 Mus caroli
AGCTGCCATGTCAGTACTGGGACTCAACCCAGGGTCCTTTGCAATAGCAGCCAGTACTCTTAAACAGCTGAGCCATCTCTCTAGCCCTGCTGCCCTCCCTATTTTTTTTTTTTTTTTTGCTATTAATTTTCTATGTGACCTTTAAGCCAGTTACTTATGTTTTCTCTACTTCAATTTTTCATATTTATTATATGTATGTTGGTGTGCATGTATGTATTTATGTCTGTATGTGTGCATGTATATGTGTGTATATGTGTATGTATGGAGGCTAGAGAACAACCTTGGAAATGTTGTTCCTTGGGGGCTGTCCATCTTATATTTTGAGACAGGGTCTTCCTGACCTGAAACTCCGCAATTAGGCTTGGCTGGCAGACCAGTAGGCCCACATGGATCGGCCTGTCTCCCCTAGCCAGCATTAGGATTATTAACACATGTGCTACAGTGCCAGCGTTGTAGATTTATTTATTTATTCATTCATTTTTAAAAATGTGAGTTAGTGTTTTGCCTGGATGTATGGATGTGTACCACATGTATGCCTGGTGCCTTTGGAGATCAGAAGAAGCTGTTGGATCCTCTGGAACTGGAGTTACAGATGATTGTAAGCTGCCATATGGGTTCTGATTCTGGTAATTGAACTCAGACCATCAATCACACTGTAGCCCAGACTAATCTTGAAGTTTAGGAATCTTCTTGTCTCACCCTCCAAATGCTAGGACTGTAGGTGTGAAGGACAGTACCTGCCGCCCCGGATAGCCTTACTATTTCACTTCACTATAGACTATGTGAGGACACCTAGCACCTAGTAGTGACCTGGTAATTATTTTTCTATTTTTAATGACAACTAGGAAAACTGCTTTCTTTATATTAAAGGATAATTGAGAAGTATCTATTACTTCTGCTATTAATAGGTATGAAATAGTAAAGGAAATGACTTGCAAAATTACTTTGGAAGACATTCTCTTAAAATATATTTAAGGGCTCAGTATAGCTTAGTTGGCAGAGTGTTTGCCTAGTGTGCATGGAGCTATGGGTTTGATCACAGTCCTTCATAAACTCAGTATATTTATGAATCCATAAATTCACAATCCCAGCACGTGCTGGGGAGGGGCAGCACAAGAATATCAGAAGTTCAAGATTATTCTCACCTGCATAGGGAATTTGAGATCAGACTGAGCCAAAGACTGCCTCTGCCTCTCTCTCTCTCTCTCTCTCTCTCTCTCCCTCTCTCTCCCTCTCTCTCCTTCTCTCTCCTTCTCTTCTTCCCTCCTTCCCTCTTTTCTCTCCATATATATACATATATAGTGCATCCATATTTTAAAGTAGTAAAAATATAATAAGTATTTAATGTAGATCAGGAAAATGCTTCAAACTCAAGGTAGTCCTGCTTCATCCTCCCAGAGTACCAGGATTACAGTTGTGAGCCCCTGTGCCTGATTTGTCAAGTGTTTTAAATGGATTCACAGTGTTATGATACCGATGTTACTTAACCTGTGTTAAGTACTTCTAATTTTTTAAAGTTCACCCATGAACTGAAGGGGACCAAAAGTTTTGTTATGTTCCTGTAGAAAAAATTTGAGTTGTGGTTTTCACTGAGGTTGGCTGTTTGCTAATGTGTCCCACTATCTGTAGTAAGTAATAACAATGATATAGAAAGTAGGTAATGGTGAGATCAGCATCAAAGAAATTCATGTACTTAGAGCTTAGAATACAAGCTACGGGGGTCTCACCTTCCCAGGAAAAAAATCCTTTTTTTTTAATTTTATAAAATCTTTTATTGATTCTTTGTGAATTTCACATCATGTACCCCAGTCCCATTCACCTCCATATCCCTTTGTATCCACCCCCAACCCTTGCAACCTCTCCCCCAAAATTAAAAAAGAAAAGAAAAGAAAGAAAGCTTTCATCATGGAAGCTGTAATGTTCACTAGTACACATTGGTGATCTCAGTGTGCCAGGCATGACAGCTTACTAGAAGGAGATGCTCTATGTGACAGAGATGATCAGCAGCTGGAGTGGCCACACAGAGTCAGAGTCTAACTTGAGCGGACAAATGATCCTTTCCAGTGTTTTGGAAGCCATGTTGTAGGGTGAAGTGGCGAGTGTACTGTGTACCTTCTATGGAGACGATCCCTGACTAACAAACCACCGAGGATCCTCACACCACTGCGTCAGTCTTTAATATAGGATGGCCTGGCTCTCAGCTGTTGCCTTTCAATTTGGAGAGGCTGACTGGGTAAAAGGGAGAACAATACAGCAGAGAAGAAAGGTAATGTGGAGGATAATCTTTGAATCAATACTGAGATCAGGTAATCTCTGAAAAGGAGTCTTACAATGTATTTCAGTGAGTCCCCTGGTTTTATTCGTTTCTCATAACAAGTTTCAACTGAAATGTGTACAGGAAACTGGCCAGAAGTCTTGAAAGACCGAGTTTTTCAAAAGATGTTCATTTCTGTTGGATGAGATGTGATCTCTTCTGGAATTGATGTTTCCTGTGGGTAGCCAGACAGATCTGTAGAGGAGCGGAAGTTGCTGTGGTGCTTACCACCACCAGAGCCATCCAGGTCTGGCTGCTCTTTGGGAGCTGGGCCTCCACTAGGCTGTGTGTAAAAAGCATGTAGGACAGCACTGGGAGGCTGACTCAGGAGGATCACAGGTTTGAGGCTAGAAGTAGCTACACAGTGAGTTGGAAGACAGCCTAGGCTACAGGACATGGCACTGTCTCAATGGCAACAGCACTGAGCACAAAACATGTGGAACTTAACGGGTTGGATTGAGATTGGGATGTTTCATCTGAGTTCAAGAAAAATGTAATCCCAGTGCTTGGGAAACTGAGGCAGGGAGATTGCTGCAGTTTGAGGTTAGAAGGGGCTACTGATGGGAATAGGTGACTATTTAACTATAAAACTCAGTCATTAAAAAGAAAAAAAATAAAGTTAAAAATAAATATAAAACCAAACTAAATAAACCAGGTGTAATGGGACATACCTGTAATCCCAGCACTCAGGAAGAGGACCAGAAGGTGATTCCAAACTAAAAGTCCCTGCCTCAAAACAAAAACACACAAAGACAAAACCCCACAAGACACATTTGTGATTGGGTGGCTTTGTGTATTAAAGCTTCTTCAGTAATTTTCTTTTTATGGTTAAACAACTCTTTCTTGCCTTCTGGTCAGATGTGCCTGTTTACCATTCTAGCTACTTAGGAGCCTGAGTCAGGAATGTCACCTAAGGAATTTGAGGTCAGTTTGGGTTACACAGTGGGATGCCTTCTCAAAACAAAACCCTCATGTGTTGACTTGCCTAGGTATTGCTTTTTTTTTAAGTCTGAATTTGTGTAGATGAGTTTACTCAGAATGTGGTCTGAATACCAAATCTTGCCAAGAGCCCTGGAACTGCTTCTGTGAGCATTCACTGTTATCAGTGAGCACCCCTAAGTAGCTGCTGCTGTCCTTTGGATTTCAGGAGCAGTGACATCACATGCAGCTGGCGCTTAACTCCAGTGAGACAAAAAACATAATTAATGGGATAACCGCCTCATTAAGAGATTTAGAACTTTTTTTCTCTGTGCGTCTTCTCCCCCTCCCCAAGAGACCAGAGAGAAAGAATGGTGGAGATTGTTCATTTGAGACCATGCTAAGCTATTGATTTGTCTGAAGGCCTAGCTAATGGTTCTGAATGGTCCTGAATCCTTCAGGCTGTGCTGGGATTTTCTTATTTCCTCTGCTGACTGCTCTCTGCTGCTAGTGACAGTTTTCCAGAAATCACTGTGTGACTTTGAGTTGTCAGACTCTAAATATGCCCCACTTTATCGTTTCCTAGAGGTCTTATTTATTTGGTTTTAAATACAGTTAACTTAACAAACAAATACTATTGTGTGTAAGTACATGACAAATACCAGGTGGGGATGAGAGAGCAAGAGGATCCAGTAGTTTCCCTTTGCCTTCTCTTCAGCTGTGTGCTACCTGTCAGCTTACTCTCCTGCATAGAGCTTGTGTTCATAAGAGGTGTTTGGGTTTTTTTGTTTGTTTGTTTTTGTTTTTGTTTTTTAAATGTAATCATCACATGAAGATACTACTTTTGAGAAAAATTGGAAAAGAGTTTTTATTTGGGATCTGTGTGTCTGAGTATACTTTGATACAGGGTCTCCATCTTTAGCCCAGCCTCGCTTGGACTACATGGAGGAGCCCAGGCTGGCCTTGAACTCAACAATGTTTCTATTTCTGCCTTCTCTGAGTGTTGAGATTTTAGGCATGAACCCCCAAGTACAACTTAGAAAAGAAAAGTATTCTAATTTTATTTAACTTGATGAGAGAATAAAATAAAAGTAATTATAACATATAGTTTCCAGGTTTTGACATGTAGGTAGGTATGTGTATGTGTGTGTGTATGTGTATGAGAGAGAGAGATATTGGAAAATATGCTCTAAAGTTAAATTTCTAGGAATAGAAAAATAAAGATCTAAAGAAAAATTACCTGTTTTCGTAGTTAGCTTTCTGTTCCTGTAATTGAATATTTGTTGGTGGCTTACGCCTTTAATCCCAGCACTTGGGAGGCAGAGGTAGGCAGATTTCTGAGTTTGAGGCCAGCCTGGTCTACAGAGTGAGTTCCAGAACAGCCAGAGCTACATAGAGAAACCCTGTCTTGAAAAACCGAAAAAAAAAAAAAAACCCAAAAACAAACAAAAAAACAAACAAAAAAATTGAATATTTGTTATAATCAGCTTTTTAAAAAGTTGTTTGTTGTTGTTGTTGTTGTGGTGGTGGTGGTGGTGGTAGTTGGTTGGTTTGGGTTTTGGCTAATACTTGTAGAGGCTTCAGTCCATTCTTAGCTGTGCTGGTGGGTTTGGCCTTTGGCATGGCAGCACATCCTGGCTGCCATGTAGCAGAGGTGCTGCTCACCTCATGACATCTGTCTCCTTAAAGATGCAATCCAGTGATCTAAGACATTCATAGCCCCCACCTTTTCAAGGTTCCACCACCTCTGGGGAACATTCCAGACCCAAGTCATAGGATTAGCCAAATCCTGGCCTCTTCTTCTATTCTGTATAGTACAGCCTTCTGAACTGTGACAGTAAAAATTACAGTAAGCAGTCTATATTTGTCTAAAGGTAACTTGTCCGAGTCAGTTCGCTCCTTCCACCAGAAGAGCACTCAGGCAGGCTGTCAAGCACCTTGACCTGCTGAGTAGTCTCCTCAGTCCCAAAGTCCGGGTTCTTTTCTGAAAAATATTTACTTTTATTTGTTGTGTCTGAATATTTTGCTTGCATGTATGTATGTTCACCAGTGCATACAGTATACATGGGGGCCACAGAGGATATTGGATCCCCAGATCTAGAACTACAGACAGTTGTGAGCTGGAAGAGCTGAAAGTACTCTTTTCCACTGAGCTGACTCTGTAGCCCCAAAGTCTAGGGTCTTAATGAGATAACCTTCTCTAGATTTCTTGTTAAATATAAAAATGAATTCCTAATCATATAAGACACTTAAGCTTTTAAGATTCTTTTAGAAAAAAGAAAGAAAGAAAAGAAAGCATAAAGAAAGCATTTGTCTTAAACAAAATGGAACAGTTTTGGAGTGGGGATGTACTTCAGTTTTAGAGCTCTTGTCTCAAGAAGCTCTGGGTTTGATTTTGTGCATAGCAAGTGAAACAGTATAGGGGCTTTGGTGTGAATAAGACTGCATTATTTGTGCACAGAACAATTCAGGTATATGGTAAGTGTCAGGTGGTGAAAGATGAACTCTAGTCACACTCTGAACATCGCAAACATTACTATAAATAATCCAGCATTGATTCGTAACTTCCAGCTACTCGGGCTATATCCAGAGCCGTCCGAACACTGTACATGGCTTTTTAAAGAGTTAATTTCCTCAGGCCTAGAAACCTGAACATGACAGAGGCAAGAACTGAAGTTTCAATAATATGGGAAAAGTGGATATGAGTAAGAGTGAGTGGGCAGAAGACCTCAATTAAAGCGTGAGAGAGAGTTGCTCCAGGCTTCCAGCCAGGGCTGGCCCTAGGACACCCAAGTTTACAGCAGCTGCAGGTTTTTGACTGTCAGCTGGGGAAGAAGAAAACAAGATACTAAAATGTCAGAGGAGGAGCAGCTGAGCAGCCATTGAATGCTTGCAAGCATTAGAACTCTGTGGCTCACTTTGTCTCCTCACCTCTGTGGAAGGTTTATAGGGAAGCTGTGCCCTCCACTTATACAGTCCTACTAAAATTTAGATTGCCAGTCAGAGTTCAATTGTTTTGAAATTTGTTATTTGGTGAGTAAAATTTAAAGTGCAGACAGACAAGAGAGCTGAGGTAAGAAAATTGAGAAGAACTTAGTCAAAAAAATTAAGTGTATTAGATGAACATGCTACTATTTGCTCTTTATGAGATGGACGAGACAGTGTCTCGTTTATACCTGTATAAAGTTACTCATGAATGCTCTCAATATGTAGGTCATCTCATCAGACTGTTCATTAATTAGAACCTTTGGGCAATAAAGAAAGCAAGAGAGGAAGCTTGGTTATATTTGTCAACTAGTTTGTACAATTGACAAGAATGATGGTTACAGATAATGCATAGATAAGTCAGGAAAAGTAAGTGTTAAACCTATTTTGGCATACCAACTCATATATTCTTCAGAAAAATGTATGTGACATATGATCTCTTTCCTCTGCTGCCTCCTAACCATTTTACAGATTTATTTGACATTTTAAAATTATGTATGCATACATATAACTCTGTGCTTGTGCATGCAGAAGAGGGTGTCTGATGCTCTGTAGCTGTAGTTGCAGGATGCTTTGGGTGAAAGCTGAGCTATGGTCCTCAGCAAGGGCAAAATATGTTCTTAACCTCTGACCAGGTTAAGAACATCTCTCCGGACCCATCTTCTCATTTTAAAAAAATATTTATTTATTTATTTATTTTTTATTAGTTTTTTCCATATATACATTTCAAATGCTATCCCGAAAGTTCCCTATACCCTCCCCCTGCCCTGCTCCCCTACCCAACCAATCCCGCTTCTTGGCCCTGGCATTCCCCTGTACTCTTCTCATCTTTCATTGTGAGATGAAAGCTCATACCAGAAAGAATCAATTCTATGGAACATAAGTAAAGGTTTTCTTGAGAAAGGCCAGTCCTCTCCCAAGCCCCATATTTACTTTTTTGTTTGTTCGTATTTCTTTTTGAGATAGGTTCTCACTATATAGTCCCAGTTGGCTCCGAACTCATTTTATAGAACAGGCTGGCTGCAAACTTAAAGAGATTTGCCTACATTTGCCTTCTGAGTGCTAGAATTAAAGGCATGGCTGCCACATTTATTTCTAAACTTGAGTATCTACTTCTCCCACATCCTACTTTAGGAGATCTGTCTTCATGTGAGTCCTCCACAAAGTCTCTGTTGTAAGCACATGCTGACTTTAGAGAGCTTCCTGGTGGTCAGGAGGTATCCATGGCCTTCAGTGTGAGTCCTGCTCCTCTTAGGCAGTTAGGGAAGCAACCATGGAGAAACTGTGGTGCTGTTGTTCTTTATAATATCATCTTATTTCCTCTGCCTGTCATTTCCTTTCCTTTTTTTCTCCCTTCTGTTTTTGAAGAATTTTCTTAAGTGATTTTTTTTGAAGAAAGTAATATGCAAAAGGACTAGAGAAGACTTGTTTTTGAAATTTATCAATGTGTCCAGTTCCTTTAAAAGTGTGAAGGAAATAAAGATACTGATTTTAAAAGATGTGTTTTCTGAAAAGATAATATTTGAGGCGAGGTCTGAATAAGAAAGATAAAGTTCAGTTGTCAGGGAACAAAAGTTGAGATAACTTCTTGTTTCATTTTGTTTATACTTTTTAAAAGGATTTATTCATTTCTTCATTTCATTCATTCATTTTTGTATGTATGTCTGTGCCTGTCTGAATTTACATTCCAACACATGTGTGCAGGTGCCTCCAGAATCAGAGGGCCAGACACTCCTGTGTTCAATACTGATTTTACCATGTCATTCAGACCAAACCTCTTGGACTCTTAAAACATGTTTTTTCCACCAATGAGAAAGTGAGAGTAGTGACAGTCAGTGTGAGTTATTTGTCAAGATGGTTTTGCTCCTTTGAAAGTGACCTGGAAAGTAGGGGACAGAAGATGCCTTTTCCTCCACCCTGTCCCTACCCTGCCCAACCCCCACTTACTTACCAGTTTCTTACAGGGCTTGGCTCCTAAGGGGCTCTCAGTAACTGTAGTCTAATTCAAATTTGATTTGGAAATAAGTAGAAAAAACATAGAAGACAAATGTGACTTAAGCAGCTCATAAAAGTAAAAGAAACAGTTTACCGTGAAAATTTTTTATTTTCCTTCAAGAGATTGTTGCCATGTGACTCGGGCTGGACTTGAACTCAAAGCCACTTGTCTCAGCCTATTGGGTGCTTGAATTAAAGGTGTTGGCCACCATGCTTACTTCCTGGAAATTGGGACTGAAGTATGTCTTCATCGTTACTTGTCTATGCTGACAACTAATGGCAATCTTGTGTAGTTGTCTGATGCCAGGCTCTGCCAAAAGAGAGTAAGTGAAGGAGAGAGTATCTGAGTGTGTATCTGACACTCCTATTTAAAACGCTTCCTCTTCCTGGCTGTGATATATAAGATTATATTATACACAAGAAACATGTACAGCTAATATCCATATAATAGATGACTTAGTGCATATGAAGAAGGGAATTGCAAAGGTTATGATGGATTGCGTTCTTCTTTTTATCTCAGGAACAGTGGTCAGTACTACTAGGTAAGATTTTCTAAGCAGAGATGTTGTTATCCTGGAGGCCAGTGTCACATGGATTCCTCATAGTCCTCATGCAGACATCAACTGACCATCAGGCTCATGTGACAGAAAACCCCAACCTTCTTGGAGTCCGATTGTCCCCTTAAAGTTCCAGTAGTACTTTCTACTTTATGTTGTTCAAATTCAATCTGACATCAGGTTTATCACCTGACATCTGTTTTTCACAATTGGTTTCTTTTTAAAGATGCCATTTTCTGTCATTTGCAGATCACTAATATAGAAGAAATGATTTAAACTTTTAAAAGCTTCTGTATCAGTTGAGGGTTGATTAGAAATGAATATCATTTGTAGTTACCTAGGTACTAAATATCTATGAAAAGTAGTTCAGCAATTATTCAGTACTGCCTCTTTTTTTAAGAATAAAGAGTTTCAATTTTATTTTTTTCTGCCTTTAAAAATTAATTAAAGTATAATTATATCACTTCCCTCTTCCTTTTTTTTCTACCAACATCTCCCATGTGCCCCTCTCACTGCCTCTCACATTGATGGACTCTTTTCACTATTGTTTTACACACACACACACACACACACACACACACACAAAGCTGCTGAGTCTATCTAGTGTTGTTTGTATGTATATGATTTCTGGGCTGAACATTCAGTACAGAGTGGTTTCCCTCTGTTTTTAATGATGACCTAGAATAGAGATTTCACTTTAAAGGTCAGTACTGGCTGAGCCTGGTGGCACACTCCTTTAATCCCAGCACTGCAGAGGCAGGTGAATGTTTGTGAGTTTGAGACCAGCCTTGTCTGCATAGTGAGTTCTAGCACAGGTAGGGTCACAAAGAGAGACTGTCTCAAATAGCAACAACAAAAGACAGTGCTGAAATCAGGAAGTATTTAGAGCATAGTGGATTGTTCCAGTAGTCTAGATCCACGGCAGGTTAATGTGGGAGGGTCACTGGAGCCTAGAAGTTTCAGATGAATCTGGGCAACCGTGAAATGCCATCTCAAAAAAAATTACTTGTTATGGTAATAATAACTGCTATTGCTAATTTATTTTAAAACATTGAGGGGAATAGCTGAAATTTGTGTTCTGTCTCCCAAATTTGTTTGTTTCTTTCTTAATTTAGGCACATAACTTATACTTCTACATTCTTTAGTTTTTAGTAGCTCATATAATGATCACTTTGAAATATTTGGGTCTGCAGAAGTCTATGCAGACAAGAACAGAGGTCAGGGTTAGGGTTAGTATTAGTAGTATTAAGTGTCTGGTTCATGTCTGTCTCCAATTACCCCTAAGTTTTTGATTTGGTAATAAAAGAACCACAAAGGTAAAAATATTTCCCCCTGAATAACTACTCTACTCTCTCTGGCTGTCAGAATAGACTTACATTTTTATTTTCTTGAGGTGGGAATGAGGAAGTTGCATGTGGTAGCTGGTGTCTGGGACTTGAAAAGGTAGAAGTGGATTAGAAATTAAAAGTCAACCTAGGCCACATAAGACCCTGTCTCAAACAAAAAAGCAAGGAAACAGAAGAAAACATGTGGGTGTGCATCTGTTCAAGTCAGTAAAATTATCATAGAATATTTTGGCCATACTTGTATTGTTATCTAGTAAATGTTTTTAGGTAATTTTTCTTGACATTAGGTCCTAAAGATTAGTTACCTTTCCCTGAGTCCTCAGATTCCTGTCAGAGCTCAGCAGCTTCGCACTGTGAGTATTTGAAAGTAGATAAAGTGGTTCCTATAACTTTGCCTGACTTAGGGAAACTTTCAGAATGCCAGCTACCAAGTACTTACTGACTAGAAAAAGAGATGCTTTCAGTTTTTGTTTTTGTTTTAAAGATTTAATTATTTTATTTATATGAGTACACTGAAGCTGTTTTCAGACACACACCAGAAGAGTGCATCAGAGCCCATTACAGATGGGTTGTGAGCCACCATGTGGTTGCTGGGAATTGAACTCAGGACCTCTTAACCACTGAGCCATCTCTCCAGGCGCTTGGTATTTTTTGTTTGTTTGTTTTTGTTTTTTTTGTTTGTTTGTTTGTTTGTTTGTTTGTTTTTTCTAGTGTAATAGTCTGGTGTAATTCTGATAGGTCTGCCTTTATATGTTACTTGACCTTTTTCCCTTATTGCTTTTAATATTGTTTTGTTTAGTGCATTTGGTGTTTTGATTATTATGTGTCAGGAGGAATTTGTTTTCTGGTCCAGTCTTTTTGGAGTTCTGTAGGCTTCTTGTATGTTCATGGGCATCTCTTTCTTAGGTTAGGTAAATTTTCTTCTATAATTTTGTTGAAAATATTTACTGGCCCTTTAAGATGGGAATCTTTACTCTCTTCTATACCTATTATCTTTAGGTTTTATCTTTTCATTGTGTCCTGGGTTTCCTGGATGTTTTGGGTTAGGAGCTTTTTGCATTTTGCATTTTCTTTGACTGTTCTGTCGATCTTTTCTATGGTATTTTCTTCACCTGAGATTCTCCCTTCTATCTCTTGTATTCTGGTGGTGATGCTTGCATCTGTGACTCCTGATCTCTTATCTAGGTTTTCTAACTCCAGGGTTGTCTCCCTTCATGATTTCTTTGTTGTTTCTATTTCCATTTTTAGATCTTGAATGGTTTTGTTCATTTCCTTCCCCTGTTTGATTGTGTGTTCCTATAATTCTTTAGGGGATTTTGTGTTTCCCTTTAAGGGCTTCTAGTTGTTTACCTGTGGTCTCCTGTATTTCTTTAAGGAGTTATGTCTTTCTTAAAGTCCTCTATCATCATCATGAGAAGTGATTTTAGATCTGAATCTTGCTTTTCTGATGTGATGGTGTATCCAGGACTTGCTATGGTGGAAGAATTGGGTTCTGATGATGCTGAGTAACCTTGGTTTCTGTTGCTTATGTTCTTAAGCTTGCCTCCTGCCATCTGATTATCTCTAGTGCTACCTGCCCTTGCTATACCTGACTGAATCCTGTCCTTACTGTGATCCTGGTAGTGTCAGAACTCCTCAGAGTTCCGCTGGCTCTGTGATCTTGTGATTCTGGGATCTTGTGATCCTGGGTGTGTCAGAACTCCTGGGAGTCAAGCTGCCTCTGGAATCCTGAGATCCTGGTGTGACCAAGTTCCTAGGATCCTGTGATCCTTTGGTCCTGGGCTTGTTAGAATGCCTGGGAGTGGATCTTCCTCTGGCTGTTGTGGGATTGGTTGTGGAGTTTGCGCCCAAGGTCTGCTCAGGGCACAGGCCCAGACCAGGAGGAACCGTGGAGTTCCTGGATGCTTTCAGTTTTTAAGAAGTTGGCACTACTCAAGCAAGAGTTTTTCTTTTCCTTTTTCTTTTTCTTCTTCTTCTTTTTCTTTTCTTGCCAAATACTCATTTTTCTTATGTAACAGCTGTGCAGACAAAACTGTCTTCCTAAATCACTGTATAATAATTAATACTGGTTCCAGGACCATAATTAGGGTTAAGATCAAGATGTAGACATAGCCAAAACTAAGGGAAAAGTTCATCTAGTTTTGGGATGAGCTTTAAAATCCTTGTCATGATATTTTTTAATATTTTATTTTCTCATTTAAAAATACTTAGTCCTGGATACCTAGGAGGCTGAGTCAGAAGGGTTACAACAGATTGAGGCTTGTTTTATGTAAGAAAGGGTAACTTGAGCAATGTAGTGAGAATATGTCTCAAAATAAAATAGATTGAGGATGTATGTACCTCAGTTGTTAGAGCACTTGCCTAGCTACTACAATGTCTTAGGTTCCCTCCCAGTACTATAAAGTAAAGTAAAATAAAATAAAATAAAAATAGCCCCAATTCTTAGAATAATGAGGAATGGCACAGATGTTTTTCTAAATTAAAACATAGCATTAAAGTGAGTGGAGATTAAATACTGCCTGATGAGAATGGAATTTTCAGAATGACTTGGGTGTCTTGGCTGCTATAGGCCTTGCACACATACTTTCCCTATTGCTATTCACATGCCTCTTTTTCTATAACCTGCTCCTGACACTTATGCTAAGGCAAAACCATCACTGCTGATGCCACTGCCGCCACTGCCTTCCTCCTCCTCTCCTCTTCTTCTTTTTCCTCCTCCTCATCATGTATAGGTAAATGAATTTACCCATGGTTCCTTCCATGAGTAACATACTTCCCAGTCTGGGCCCTTGTTGAGAAACCAAAGGATCTGTCTAAGATGGGTTGGTCTAAGTCAAACAGACAGGACCAGGGAGACCCTGACCCAAATATGGCTGGTTTTCAGGCTACCAAGGGCCTTGTGATGTATCCTGTTCTCCAAAGGACACTCTAAGCACAGGTATGGGGAGGAAGGCGACTCAGCAGTAAGGCACTCACTGCCAAGCCTGTCAGCCTGAGGTTGATCCTGGAATCCACATGGTAGAAGAAGAGAACCAGTTCCTGCAAGTTATCTTCCAAACTTCACCATATATGCACACATGCTTTCAGGACACACATACAATATAATAAATACAGGCACTAGTGGGTGTTTGTTTTGTGCTCAGGATAGAAGCAGGGCCTTTCTAGGCAAGTGTTCTACCACTGTGTTATAGCCTGAACCCTGATGCAAGTAGTATTTATGCTCTTTAGAGAGTCTGTTTAAGGAATTGCATCCAAGGAATACAGAAAAGAGGAGCAAGAAAAGAGTGATGTAGACACACTGATAGAAATGACCCCAGCTGGGCATGGTGGCTGTGGCACCTGCCTTTAATCCCAGCACTCAGGAGGAGAGACAGGCAGAGCTCTGTGACTTCGAGGATAACCTGGCCTACAAAGGGAGTTCCAAGACAGCCAGGGCTACACATAGAAACCCTGTCTTGAAAAACAAAATAAAACAAATCAAACAAACAAACAAAGGAAATAACTAAATAACCAGCCAACCCAGTAAACAGTGGGACATCAGAAAGGCCACAACCCCCACTCTGTGAACTTCTTTGGGATGTGGCTCCTTATCTTTGTTCTCCCTGTATTTTTGATATATGTCCTTTTCTTCCTTCAACTGAGCAACTGTAAATGGTTACCAGCCTCATCAAATCATAGTCCAAATATAAGATGTCTTAGATACCTAGAGAAGTCTGGAACAGGTGGGAGACCTAGAAAAATCAGGGGCCATCAAGATTTAGGACTGAGGGTTAGGAACCTGGGCCTCAGCTCCTATTCTTGAGCAGGTATAACATCTATACAAATGGACCAGCTTCACGGTAGTAAGAAGTGGACTTGATTTTTAAAGCACTTTTAGTTTCATAGAAAGTTGAACAGAAAGAACATATACTCTAGCCATCCCCCACTTTTCCCCATCTCTTTACTTCTCAAGTAGTGTATACTAATTGTGCATAATGATGGGTTTCATCGAAGCATTTCCAAACATGATTATAATATACTTTGGTCACTTCACACCCATTACCCTCCTTTGTTCTCCCTCTGACCTCTCAGTGGACCTCTCTACTCTGCTATCTTCTTGTTAATCTAGATTTTATATGTAAGAAAAAGCATGCCATCAGTTGTCTTTCTGAGTCTGTTTATTTTGTTTAACTTGATGCTCTATTCCATTCATTTTCTAGCAAATAGCATTTCATTTTTCCTTAATACTGCCTTGCTGCCTTGTATAATCTCTCTCTCTCTCTCTCTCTCTCTCTCTCTCTCTCTCTCTCTCTCTCAAGTTTGAGACAGGGTCTCGCTGTGTAACCCAGGATAGCTTTAAATTTATGAGAGATCCTCCTACCTCAGTCTCTTGAGTTATGGGACCACAGACGTGAGCTATAATGACTAATGTGTCATTCATCCATCCACTGATGTCTGTGTCTTTAAATTTCCTGGAATAAAGAAAACATTTTCAAAGGTTCAAACCTCACATTTAGGTTTTTGATCCATTTTGGATTGATTTTTGTACAATGTTTGAGTGAGAGGCCTAGTTTCATTCTTTTGCATTGGGATAATACAATATTCCTGGTACCCTGTCTTAAAGAGGCTGTTTTGTTGTTGTTGTTGTTGTTTTGGTTTTTTGTGAGCATATGCTTTGACCCTTTTTTTTTTTTTTTTTTTTTTTTTTTTTTGAGAATCAGACGGCTGATGTCTGCCTCCCTTTTTAACCTTGTTGCAAGGTTTTGAAAAACAAAATGTAGCTCGGAGTTCTATCTGCCTATAATCCCAGTGCTTGTACACCCGGATTACTTCCCCTTTTTAATTCCTACATATTTTAGATTTTAGCCTCTGTGTTCTGTCAGAAACTAGTTTTCTCTCATGTGGTCAGAAAAATATTACAACAGTCCAGCTGCTTCCTCTTTAATATGGCTGAGTCTCCGAAGTGTCATGCTGAGCGAGCTGTGGTTTTCTTGAGGTTTGCTCTTTTAGTTCTAGTGATTCAGAATAGTGCTAACATTCTGATCCTCCTAACACATATTAGTTGCTTATATTAATGGATTTGTGGTAACATTTCCTTACATGTATACAGTACACATTGATTGTATGATTTGCATTTGTTTGTTAGTGAAGGAGAATATCTCTCTTTTCCTGTGCTTATTTTTTATGATGCTATTTGCCCTCTTTTGCCTGTTTACTTATATTTCTCTAATAATTTGTAAGACTTCTTTATACATTATGGGAAATCATTTATGTTTGGTTCGTTTGGTTTCTGATGTTGCTTATGAAGTATTTTACTGTCCAGAAGTTTTAATCTTTTCTTTAAAATATTCAATCTACTTTTTTTTCCCCAAATATACAGCCTAGGTTGACTTTCATTTCTATTTTCCCCAGCTGCAGTCAGGTCAAAAGATGCTCTAAATATGAGGCATGTGTTTGATAGCAACCAGACATCCTTGGGGCTGCAGAGATGGCTCAGAGGATAAAAGTTCTTTTGCACAGGACCAGAGTTTTGTTTCCAGTACTCACATCAGAGATCTAATAGACTTTTCTAGCTCAAGTTCCTGGGGATCCAGTGCCTCTTCTGGCCTCCCCGGGTCCATGAACTCACAAGTATATACTCACACACAAACACGTGTTCATACATAGAATTAAAAAGGAGTTATCAAGGAGTCCAAAGTTGAGCACTTCTGCTCCAGAGCAGGCCAATGGGATTCTTATATTTATGGTGACTCCAGATTCCTGTTTCCAGGGTGGGAATCTCCTAGCTACCATCATTGAGAGACAATATCAGATGAATTTCTTTTTGGTGTTTAATCTTAGGTAAAGCTTACTCCTCCTGCCTCCATGCATTCCTATCTGTCTAATACAAATGACATTGTGTAGCAATTATGTGTATAGTATGTAAATCCTGTCCCAGGCAAAATGCATGTGACAGGACTATACAAAAAAACAGGGAGAGAACAACTGATCAGCCAGGAGTTGTACAAGATGTGCTTTTGATTATGAATAAAAAACTTCTGATAGAAGTAAGGTATTGAGAATAATCTTTTTCTTTACTCTTTTTAAAAGCCTTTGATTCATTATCTTCTGCAGGATATAAATAGGCCAGCTTGTCTACAAAACCATTTGAGGTCATTCACATCCTCATCCTAACCTGTTTTTTATTTTTTCAGCTAACCTCTTGTTAAATATTTTTATTTCACACATTTACGCATTTATTCTTTACTAGATATACATGTTCTAGATTATGGAGTTGCAGTATTTTCTGCCTTCTCAGGATTCAGACTAGTTGGAGAGACACACAGTCCCAAGGTTTTTTTTTTTTTTTTTAAGTCTGTAGCAAGTCAGGAAGGATTTTTCTGAGCAGGCCATAAATGACCTAAATAATGAGAAGGAATTGGCCATAAAAAGAGCTAAGCTATGAGGGGAGAATGTTCTCGGCAGAGGACACAGAAATGATCTTCAGATGATCATTTGGGGTGTTCCAGGAACAGTAGAAGGTTGGCACATATATAGCTCAAAGAAAGGGAGAAGACCCCAGTGAAGCATTAAACCCAGAGGCAGGAGATGAGTCAGTACAGATAGAATATAGTGAGCAAATTCTAATGAACACGCAGAATGAGGTTCTTAAACCTGGCTTGGTGGGAGGCAGGGTATAGCATACATAATTTGATGATCTTTAATTTTTGCCTCACTTACCTATGTAGCAACTCTTGGTGATAGGTATTTCATAACTAGGGTTTGTTTGTTTGGATTTATTTTTAGGTTGGGTCTTGTTATATAGCTTAAGCTTTCCTGTTATGTAGCCAGTTGTGGCCAGAAACTTGCTTCTTGTCCCAGTCTCCCATATGTTGGAACTATAGGCATCAACCAACATGCTAGTCTTAATACCTGGTTTTATGAATAAAGGCACTGTGCAAAGGATGTTGGGTGATTTGCTCAAGATTATGCAACTGGAAGATATAGGAACCACTAGCTCTGTCTGACTCCAAAGCCTTAACCTTACCTGTATATTCTATGCTGTTGAATTGCTTTGTCTTGAAAGAAAATTGAGATTTTAAAAATGTTTAGAATGAATAAAATAGTGTGAGGCACTGTTAAAATTTTTAGATTCTTCAACTTAAAACAAAACAAAACAAAACACTGTACCCGGAAGAAACTTAGTTAAGTATGAAGTAACTGAAGAAGGCAATATGGATTTATTCACTCTATAAATAAGAATCCAAGGGCATCTTCTGAAGTGTCAAAGAAGTAATTACAAGTCAAATAAAAGCAAGTATTTTACATAGTGGGTAGCCAATTATCTTAGTTATAGATTAAAAAGGTTTCGAATGGGTTAAGGAGGTGGCTCATTCAGTAAGTCCTTGTCTTGCTACGAGCATGAGAGTTGTGTTGAATCTTGAGGATGTATATATAAAAATACAAAACAAAAAAGGATGTGGTGGTATATGCTTATAATCCCAGTGCTTAAGAGAGAGAGACAGGTGGATCTCTGCTCCACTGCTAACTTAGTCTAGTTGTTGAGTTCCATGTCAGTGATAGAGAAAAAGTAGGGGCTTCAGAGATGGCTCAGCAGTTAAGAGTGCCTGCTGTACAATCTTGAGGACTAGAGTTCTGATGTAAGTACTTACATAACAAGCCCAGCATCCTGCAAATGCCTGTCTTCAATCCCAAGAATTCTACATCCTCTCCTGGACTCTTCTCATACACAGGCAAACACCTACTCATACGGACATACATCAAAACACACACACACACACACACACACACATTTTTAAAAATTTAGAATGTAATAAAAATATGGGTGGCACCTGAGGAATGACAACATGCATGCACACACAGAGATATAAAATTGAAACTAAAGTGCTAATAATAGTTTTGTGAAGAACATATCATAGAAACTGGGGTTAGTCACACACATCTATAATCCTAGCACTGGAAGATGGGGGCAAGAGAGTAGGAGGCCATCTTGAGCTACAGAGTGAGACTATGAGGTTTTGTCTCCAAAATTAGATAGGACAAAACATCAAAAAGATGTGATAATTTTTGCAAAATTTAAAATTTTAGCCAGACATGGTGGCATGCTTTTAATTGTAGCAATTGGGAGACAGACCCAGAAAAATCAGAAGTTGAAGATCATGTTTGGCTACCTAAGACTGTATCTCAAGTAAGCAACACTTTTTTTTTTTTTTTTTTTTTAATTATTTTTGAGACTGGATCTGTGCTGGTTGGTTTTGTGATGTAGACACAAACCTAGACTATCTGAAAAGAGAGAATCTTAATTGAGAAAATGCTTCCAAAGATTGGCCTGTAGGCAAGTCAGTGGAGAACTGCCAGGATTAATAGGTGTAGGAGGGGCCAGCCTGCTGTGAAAAGTGCCACTCCTAGGCAAGGTGGCCCTGAGTTGTATAACAAAGCAGGCTAAACAAGCCATGGGGAACAAGCTGGTAATCTACACTCCTCCATGTCCTCGCTTCAGTTCCAGCCTCTTGGTTCCTGCCTTGACTTCCTGCCTTGATCTCCTTTTATCAATGGACTAAAAGCTGTATAAGGCTTATAAAAAATAAGCCTTTCCCACCCCACCACCCAAATGTTGGGGATATAGAAATGTGCACCCACAATAGGCCACTTTTTCTTTAGTCTATTTAGGGAAAACATTAAAATTGTGAATGATCTAAATCGAAGCAACCTTAGAGATATAATCAAATAATATTACAGATAGAGTAAAATTCTCTCACAGAAATCAGGTTTTAGCTGCTAGCAGGGTGTGGTCAAGTTGCTGCCAGGATGTTGGCTTGACATCTGGGGAAAAAGCTGAGGCACAAGTTCTTTCAGAGCCTTGCTTGCTTGAGCTGCATTTCTCTTTCAGAAAACTCTTACCATTTACAAGTAGTGTGACTTTGCTCAAGAACAGATGTCCTCAGTTCATGAATATAAAGTTTTTACAACCTAAAATAGACTGCAGCTAATTTGGATCCTTCTGTTATGGGCCTCATTCCCCTGTGCATTCATCTCATTCAGCTCAGGTATCTTACCCGTTTAACCACTTCTTTTAACATGTAAGGACGGTCACAGTTAGGGGGAGCAAAATACACTCTCTAAATTTTGGCAATTGCTGAGTCAGACTTTTATAACTTTCTTGTTAAATTACTTCTGCTTCTTAGTTTTAAAGTAACTGTATTAACATCATCAGGATGCAGACTCGGCCAACCGTTAGCTTGGGTCTAACACTACTTCTGTGCCTCTCTTCTTCCTTTAGTGGGATAGGGTGCAGCTGCTTTTTTGGGACTAGGATGAATCTAATTGTGCTTTCAATATATCTCATGAACACTCAGTCCTAGTCTTACATTATAGCCTAATTTGTTGTATATGCAACTAAAAGAGCAGTACTACAAAGTAGAAGTCAGGGTTTGTCCCAGTAGTTTTTATGGGGATTTTATGGATCAAAAGTCTACTTAAAGTGAAAGAGATGGCTCAGTGGTTAAGAGCACTGGCTTCTCTTCCAGAGGACCCAGGTTTAATCCCCAGCACCTACGTGGAAGCTCACAATTGTCTATAACTCTAGTACTAGAGGACCCAATGGTGTCTTTTGGCCTTTGTGGGCACCACATGTATATGATGCACATACATGCAGACAAAACCCTATATACATAAAATAAAAAGAAATCTTTAAAAGTCTGCCTAAGCTAGATGTTTTGATGAATGCCCATAGTACTGGTAATTGTAACACAGGGCATGAGAAACCATAGTTCAAGATCATTCTTGACTACATAGCAAGTTCAAGGCCATCATTGGGTATACAAGTTCCTGTCTCATAAAATAAACAAGTTTATGTAAGCTACCCAAGTAATGGGCAGAAAAACATATAAGATATAAGAATTGTCATTCCTACTCTGCTTTCCCTCCCTTAAAGGCATGATTAGACAGGTGTCCTGAGAGGGAAACTGAGGTGGGAAAGGCCAGGGGAAAACACTTCTTGGAAGGCAGGCTTCATTGAGCAGCTTGTTTAATTGGGGAGAGGGGACAAAGGCTTCTTAAACCATTGGGAGAGGGGTAAGTGGGGGGATATGGGATGAGTGTACATCACTGGTCCAGGCAAGGGTGTTGAGGGTGCCTCATTTGCATAAGGAGGAATTCCAGGTGCTGCTGGACTTGTCCTTAGAAGGAGAGACAAAGTTTAACCTGTAACCTGGCCACAGGCTTTGTGACTACCTCAGAGTGGCAGAGGTGGGGGTTGTAAGGTTACCTGTACTAGGACATGCAAGGGCAGGGTGCTGGGTGGGAATCCTACCCCTGCCAAACTCAGGATGAGATTTCTGGGGTTTGGACACGCCTCAACCCCACTTGTGTTTCAGACCCCCAGATCCCACAAGTATGAGTGGATTTTAGTAACTTGGAGGCTTTTTGTGTTTATGTATTTTCTGCTTATCTTCAAATAAACCTCCTATTATGACATGTTTCGTTTGGGCTGCCGGCTTTGTCGTTCTAGGCATAGCCATCTGGGTTACTGTTTTTAATTTATGCTTCTACTCAACAGCTACATTATTATTATTATTATTATTATTATTATTATTATTATTGGTTTTTTGAGACAGGGTTTCTCTGTATAGTCCTGGCTGTCCTGGAACTCACTTTGTAGACCAGGCTGGCCTTGAACTCAGAAATCCGCCTGCCTCTGCCTACCGAGTGCTGGGTACATTATTTTTTTTTTAAGATTTATTTATTTATTATATGTAAGTACGCTGTAGCTGTCTTCAGACACCCTGGAAGAGGGTGTCAGATCTCATTACGGATGGTTGTGAGCCACTATGTGATTGCTGGGATTTGAACTCAGGACCTTGGGAAGAGCAGTCAGTACTCTCACCTGCTGAGCCGTTTCTCCAGCCCCAGCTACATTATTTTTAAATTAATTCCTATGAATTGTTTAGTGGCTTTCTATTTTACTATAGCATTCTATGTAAGTTCTGAGTTTCCTCAATTCATTAGTTCACTCACTCAGTAGATATCTCATATGCATCTACTGTGCTAAGCACTGGGCCAGGCATGGGGTTGATGCCAAAAGATAAAGGAACACTGTCCTAAGGAGATTATAGTCTAGTCAGAGGGACCTGTGAAAAGATAGCATAAAAATAAAAACTAGGTATTTTAGAAGATGTACTTAGGAGGTCTTACCTTGATGGCTAAGACTTTCTGGGGGTCATAACACTTAAACCAAGTTTTGTTTTTTAAGTTAATTTATTTTTTACACTCCATATTTTATTCCTCCCCCCCCCGCCTCATTCACCCTCTGACTGTTCCACATCCCATACCTCCTCCCCATCCCTCCTGTCTCCATGTGGATGTCCCCATTCCCCACCCCATCTGATCTCTAAACTCCCTGGGGCCTCCAGTCTCTTGAGGACTAGGCACATCATCTCTGAATGAACACAGACCTGGCAGTCCTCTACTGTATGTGTGTTGGAGACCTCAGATCAGCTGGTGTATGCTGCCTGTTTGGGGGTCCAGATTAATTGAGACTGCTGGTCCTCCTACAGGATCACCCTTCTCAGCTTCTTTCAGCCTTCCCTAATTCAACAACAGAAGTCAGCTGCTTCTGTCCATTGGTTGGGTACAAATATCTGCATTTGACTCTTTCAGCTGCTTGTTGGGTCTTCCAGCATTCGGTCATGATAGGTCCCTTTTTGTGAGCACTCCATAGGCTCAGTAGTAGTGTCAGACCTTGAGTCCTCTCCTTGAGCCGGATCCTACTTTGGGCCTGTCCCTTGACCTTCTTTTTCTCAGTCTCCTCTCCATTTCCATCCCTGTAATTCTTTCAGACAGAAACAGTTATGGGTCAGAGGTGTGACTGTGGGATGGCAACCCCATCCCTCACTTGATGTCCTGTCTTACTGCTGGAGGTGGACTCTATAAGTTCCCTTTCCCTACTGTCAGTTATTTCATTTAAGGTCCCTCCCTTTGTGTCCTCAGAGTCTCTCGTCTCCCAGGTCTCTGATGCGTTCTGGAGGGTCCCCCCAACCTCCTATTTCCTGAAGTTGCAGGTTTCCATTCTTTCTGCTGGCCCTCAGGGCTTCTTCAGTCCTTTTCCCCTGACTCAATACCAGATCAGTTTTTAAAATGAGGGAAATTTTTGTTTTGTTTTGTTTTGTAAAATTCTGCCTTAAAAATGTCTCAAAGTGTAAAAATAAGATATATAGAATGCTGTAAGTTAAACAAAAGTTTAAAGAATAGAAAATCTGGGGAATGTAGCTAAGTTGGGAGAGTGCTTGCATAGCATGCATGAAACCCTGAATTTGATCTCCACCACTCCATAAACTGCACATGGTAGCATACACCTATAAACTCAAAAATTGGAAAGTGCAGGCAGGAGGAACAGAAGTTTAAGGTCATCCCCAGGTACATAGCAAGTTCAAAGTCAGCTTAGGATATGTGAGACCTGATCTCAACAACAATGGAACAGAAGAGAAAGCATAAGAGATATGCACACATCTCTGAAGCCATGGTCAGAGATAAAACTAAGAACCATTCACTGCCCTATCTACTCAACTCTCAAATGTACATTACGTTTTCACATTGGGCATGCATCTTCTGATTTATAATCCCTTCTGGTTTGGTGAATAGAACATTCCTTGACACAGTAGCACCTATTATAGCTCCACATCTCAGTTTTGAGCAAAAATAGATTTCAGTTTCTGACTTCCTGGTGTTTATAGTGAAGTAAAGGGTTATGTGATATAACATAACTGCAGAGTTTAATTTAGGTGGAGAATTCAGGCAAGGATCCTAAATAGCAGGCGTTTGAGCTTAAGGTCTGAAGCTTGAGGGCAGAGACCAGTCATATTTCAAGCCAGGGGCTTCAGAGCAAGGCCAAGCCCGAGAGAAGTCTCAGAGCTTGCGGTAGTGTGGGAGCTCAAACAGTTAAAGGAAATCAATGCAGTTTTTCTTTGGTTGAGCTGATAGAAGCGAGCTAAGTAGTGGGTGAGCAAGAAATGTCATGTGATGAGGCTGCTTCTTTAAACAGTCAGAAGACAGGTGCCAACTAACTAAGGCTCCAAGGGCATATTTAAATATTTTATATTGTAATAAAGGGTTTTAAGCAAGGGTCAGGCAGTCAGATTTTTCCATTTCAAAAAGATCACTTTGGCTGTTGAATAGAGAATGGGGAGAGAAAGCTTGATAGAAAGTTAATCCTAACCAGGCAAGATAATGGTTAGAATTAGAATACTGACTGTGGAGATGCAAGGGAGCTGCTAAATCTAGATAAGTGTGACCGGTAGGATTTGATTGACAGAGGTGAGGATAAGGCTAAGGACCGGTTTCCTCCAAGAGCAAGTAACTTTCTGGTAGAGGTGCTCTTCTGTTACTCACTACAGGAAGGACATAGGGATGGGAGAACTGTGCTGTTGTTGCACTTGTTAAAGTTAAGACGCTCTGAGACAAGTGGAGATGGAGGCAGTTTCCTGAGCCTGGAGTCTGGAGTTTAGTTGAAAAGGTCTGAGCTCTAGGGAAATTTAAGCAGGAGTGGGTAGATATATAAGAACAACTATGTAAGAGCAAAAATAATGTACTCTAAAAAGCATACTGTTCTGTCTTTCTCAAGACAGGATTTCTCTGTATAGCCCTGGCTGTCTTGGAACTCACTCTGTAGTCCAGGCTGAGCTCAAACTCACGGAGATCCACCTGCCTCTGCCTCTTGAGTGCTGGGATTAAAGGCGTGCGCTGCCACCACGCAGCATACACGGTTAATATTAATGAGAGTAGCTAGTGCTTACGGCCTGGGTGTATGTCTTTTTTTTTTTTATATTTTTTATTATATATTTTCCTCAATTACATTTCCAATGCTATCCCAAAAGTCCCCCATACCCCCCCCCCCACTTCCCTACCCACCCATTCCCATTTTTTTGGCCCTGGCGTTCCCCTGTACTGGGGCATATAAAGTTTGCGTGCTGGATGTATGTCTTAAGTATTGTCATGGAAGACCTGGAACATGCTCTGAGCTTAGTAACACTGTGATCTCAGCCTAGGAGTGTCTGCCCTCAATCCTGGGAACAGGTAGCTACTTGTTATATCCAGAAGGGAAGGACATCCATTGCCTGCCTGTTATTTACAGGTACTATTTCACGTATCTTAAGCACATTGCCTCCTATGTGTGTAGTTTAACTCCACTATTCCTTAAAATTCAACATAGAATATTTTATTTAAAACATTTTAAAAACTGCCCATGACTGTTTTCATTTCTAATTCTTTTATATGATGATAGCTTAAATGGAGGACAGCACCTCTTTATTAAGGCATATACACATGTAACATGACACATATTTTATACCCTTCTTTAAGTTGCCAGCCAAGTGTAAAATGATAGAAAGATGTGAGTTCTTTTCTTAACTGGGTGGCTTTGTTCATTGAGATTGTTCCTGTTGTATCTTAAGCATTAGGAAGCATTGTGAAGCATTATCTTGTGCTAATTGTAACTTTGAACGTGATTCTGTTGTTTGTTCAATGACTTTTGGACTAACTCAGACTTTATTGTTGAACAAGGACTTTCTTTAATAACAGTAAAGAAGCACTTTGTAAGACTTTAATCCAGTCAGAACGTCTACTGTCCTAATCAAAGCTTTGTGATGACAGCACAATTCCTTTATTTATTGCAATTCAGTTCTACTGTTAACTAATATATTCATTTAGAATTTTGTAATTTATCTTTAAATATCACTGACGAATTGTAAATAGAAAGAATAATTTTTCTTGGTATGTATGTTAAAGATATTCTTACAAAGTGAGATGTAGTTCCAAAAATAATCTTTACAGAAATATTAAATAACCTCAATGCCTAAAAATATTCATTCCAAACTTTTTTATCTAACACTAAAATCCTAGAGAAATAAAATCATCCAACTTTTGCTACTTTAGTATGATTTTTATGACTCTCCATTAATTTTATAGTTCTTGTTTTTCTTATAACTTTAAAAGAATTACAATTATAATGCTTATTAGAAGTTGACTTGAATTTTGGTGTGTGTGTGTGTGTGTGTGTGTGTGTGTGTGTGTAAGACAGGGTCACATGTACCACAGGCTGACTGGCCTCAACCTCACTGAGTAGTGGAGGCTGACCTTGCACTTCTGTGCTCTTGTCTCCACCAATGCTTGTGTTACTAATGTGTCCCATTTATGGGTGATTTTGATTCAAGCCTGGGCTTCCTGCATGTTATACAAATGCTCTGTCAAGCTAGCTACATCCCCCGCTAAGATTCAACTTATATATTTATTTGGGGGGCAGGAACTTTACTGGTAGTCGTTTAACTAGAGACATAGATACTTAGCATATCCCCAGGTTCTCCTGCTTGATCGGTCTCTGAACTGGGGCTAGTTTAGGGTCAAGACCAGTAGCTGGTTTATTAGGGCACCACCCACAGAGACCTGAAAGCACCACCCACACAATCAGATGATCTTACCTCACATTAATCCTGAGAGCCTGACTTACTTTTAAACTATGCACATTTTATTGTACAAGCAAAATAATTTCAAGAATTATAAAAAAAATTTTAAACCAACCCATCATTTTGTTCATTTAGAGAAGTTCATGGATCAGAAATTACCTGTTTGTTAAGTTTTAGTCCTTAACGCCAGCTATCTTCTCACTGGTGCTGTTTCTCCCTGACAGACTCACCGCTCGGCAGTCAGAGCACTGCAGGAGGATGCCAGGTAGATGGGGGTGGTTCTGACATGTTGTCTTAGGTGAGATAGTCCTAAATTATGCTGGGCATACGGATCACATTAGTAACTGTTTTAGTTATGATGCTAATAATAATTTGGGAAGAAGAAATTGATCTCTATTTTTAACAAGAGGTATATCTTGAGTGGAAAGTTTTTACCATAGACACATTCAAAAACCATTTTTTTAAACTACATTTATGCTCTGTTTCAGTATGTGCTACAATGGGTTAATAACGGGGTTATTGTAATGATTTGGATAAACTTATTTATGTAAAATCCCTGAGTACACAGAAAATGCTCAATAATTACAGCTTCATTTCTTTGAAGATCTGTGATAAATTTTGTTAGAGTTGTTATTGCTATTTAGCTTATCATCATTTCTACCCAGGTGTGATGGGTACATGACCAGAGTTCATGAAAGATTATTAAGGGCAGGGCTTGTGTAAAATTCCAGAGAGGCAAAGGTGAAAAAGACACACTTCCTTTCAGGGAGCTCAGTCTCTAGATTGGGATAAGTCATCAAGTAGTGGAAGAAGAAGCTTAGTTTAAGACTGTATGAGATACAGGAAACATTGAGAATGAGGTGCCAAGTGACAGGTAAGGAAAGGCATTGAGGACAGATCAGAAGGGCAAATGGTGTCCTACTGGTTGGAAATAGAGGAACGGTGATCCAAATGGAGGAAAGAACTGCAGCAAAGGCATAGACATGTGACCCAGCATGGCCCTTCAGGGTACAGCAAATACAGACTCTGACATGACTGGAGAAGAGTGAAGTGAAACAGCAGGAGTGCTGCAGAAGCTGTTGTGTTGAGGGTCAGTACATCACTGCTACTCTGTTTCTGAGCCTGACAGATAGCGATGATGGTTTGTTGTATCACTGTGTGTGTGTGTATACATACATTTATCTTCTCTTGTATGTACATTTCATAATGTTTTTAAATTACATATACAATTACTAAGTGTGACATTTTTCAAGATTTTCTAGGTTTTTTTGTTTTAATATAACATCTCTGGAATATTTTATCCCAGACATTCCATAATTGTGAGTAGTCATGTAGGATGACATTAATTTGTCCAGTTCAGAGGAATGGACACTGGTGATAATTTCTGTCTTCAGCTCATGGCTCAGAGGGACACACACACACACACACACTAGATGTGTTGAAATCATACAAAGTCATTTTGCAAACATTCACAATGGATAAACGCACCAACACAAATCAGATGCTGATGACTTAATGTGGAATGTAGGAAGATGCTCACATACTATGTGAATTGGACAGCATATGAAAGAATTTAGGGGGACAGAGAAGATCATGTGAGTCAGGTTTGTGGGTTTCAAGAGTTGGCTGGTTCTTGCTAATGCTGTTGGTTTTGTTCCCGAATGTCTGAGGCACCAGAAACACAGCTGCTTTTGGTGTTCCTTCTTCAGGCTTCCTTGACTGACAAAGTGCAAGTTAGCACAACTTCAGTGAGTCATTTGCACTAATCAAGGATCTCTTCAGTATTGTCATTGTGGCAGAAAACAAAAAGATGACTGGTGCTTCCTTATTAAGCAGGGAGAGATGTATCTCCTGAGAAGGTACAAGGATTATACTGCATGAGGTAGCATGGTCTAGTGCCCCTCTGTAGTGCATACCAGAGCAAGCATGTCCCTGGAACCTGCCTGCCTTTCCAGTGCACTTGCATTAGACTGTCAGAATTACCTTATTACTACCAGGCAGATCAATTAAGTTGTATTGTGACAATTACAGATAACTTTCATTTTCCTTGCAAGCTGTATTATGCGACTTAAATCTATGCTAACATTTTTTCAGATTTTGTAAATTACAAAGTTTAGCCTATGATTTTATCCCTAAACTCATCTCTTAGTTCAATGTTAGTTCTTATTTAAGTTCAAGTGAATCCAATTATCACAGTTCTGATGTGTTCCTATTTTTATTTTTAAAAAATATTTATTTATCTTACAGTCCTGGGGATTGAACCCAGGGTTCATCCCCAGGTACTTGCATGCTAGGCAAGTACTCTACCACTGAACCAAACTGTCTGTATTTTAATTTGACCCTTTTTAAGCTTTTTCTCATTCCTTTATCTTCTACAGATTTGTTGTGGACTTTTTAATTGTTGCTTTGCTTTATTCATAGTTTTTATCTCAAATCTCAAACCCTTGTTTTTCCTCTCCTACCAGTTCCTATCATTGTTTACTTTCTTGCTTACCACATTATGAATCTCTCTACTTTGAGTACTTAACTTATGTCCCATCTCAAACATGCTTTGTGGCTTTACACCTTAATGTGGCCCTAGAGGGAACCTTGAGTTAAACCTGTAGAGTTACCTTTCCTGCCTCCTCTCAACCCAGTCTTTTCATCTCGTGTCCTTTGATCTTCAATAAAATCAACATGTGTGTTGCCCATCAGTTGGCTCAAGGAGCTTGGACAGCCATCAAGGTATTTGAAGATGATATTGAAGGAGTAAAGAGTCTAATGTTGAAGGTAGATTGATCCATAGCAGGTGTCTGGCCTGTTTCTAATGGCTGCTGGATTCTCACTGCTCTGTTGTATTGGAGTATTCCCTGTGATCTAGAGGCCTTGTCTTTTTGCCTTGTTTCCCTTGAGCCATGTGTGGGATGTAACTGGATTAGTTTAGTCCTGTTCCTTTGAATTGTCATTGCATTTGCATTGCATTTGCATTGGGTCCTGGGGAAGGAGTAGAAGATAGTGTGAGCAGTAACAGAGGCATGTTTGCTTCTAACTATTATGGAAAAAAAGCATTAGGAGGCAATAGTAAGAACATACAGGATTCATAGCTGTTTCTTTTTCTCCTTGGATACTTTCTTAAGCTGTAGTAGTAAGGTGAGAGAAGTGATTAACAGAGAAACTTGTATAAATGTCTTGCTTCAGGTGTAGGTGAGTGAGTGTGTTAATGCCATGCTCTGGGAAGTGCAGCTTTTGACAAGTAAGTACTCATTGCAAAGCCCTGTGGATATCTGAGTTGCTAACATAAAGGTACTTCTTTAAAATGTCCTAGACATGGCCAGCCATTCCTTTACAGGCTTCCTCGATTTGTTTAAATTTAATGTATTATCATCAGTTAAGAAGGTATTAATTAGGTCATTTCAAGGTCATTTGAATATTACATGTATATGGTTGGTTTTTTTTTTTTCTGGAACTAGTAGATAGTTTCAGAGAAAATTACAAAAATATTAACTTTGTAAAGTAAGAGGTGGAGAATGTAACAAATGCTTTTCTATTGTTGTGTTAAAGCACTGTGACCACAGCAACTTATAAAGGAAAAAGTTTAATTGGGTTCCAGAGGGTTGGAGTTCATGATGGGCAGTGAAGGCATGGTGAAAAGGTGGCTGGAGCAGCAGCTAAGAGCCCATATATATTTTTTTAAGATTATTTATTTTATGTATGTGAGTGTACTGTGGTTGTCTTCAGACAAACCAGAAGAGGCCATCAGATCCCATTACAGATGGTTGTGAGCCACCATGTGGTTGTAGGGAATTGGACATGGGTCCTCTGGAAGAGCAGCCATCTCTCCAGCCCAAGAGCTCATATTTTGATCCACAAGCACAGTGCAGCGAGAACATACTGAGAAAGGCACAAATCTTTTGAAACTCCAAAGTCCACCCCTAGTGAAACATTTCTTCTAACAAGGTCATACATAACCCTTCCCAAACAGCTCCACCAACTGGGAACCAAGTGTTCACACATACGAGCCTCTGGGGCCATCCTCTTTCTAACCACCACAGAACAGTTTCATAGAAATGCCTGTTGAATTAGTAATTTTAATTATATTTCTCAGTTTATAGATCATGTGCCAGAGAAAAAGTTATGAAACAAATTTCAGTAAAAACATTTGATATATAACATTAGAAATCACTTACTGTGGAGAAAACATTAACAATTGTACCTGTACTGGTACATTGTTAGTATTTTTATTGCATTTTGACAAAATTTCTGTGTGTATAATTCTTAAAACAGAG
The DNA here is from genome assembly GCF_978045245.1 of Mus caroli. NCBI lineage: Eukaryota > Metazoa > Chordata > Mammalia > Rodentia > Muridae > Mus > Mus caroli. The sequence goes on from NW_028227266.1 coordinate 73,772,841, forward strand.
ACTTTTGTTACTATAATCTTTATTTTATAGTTGTCAGAAATAAAGTCTAACACAAGTATGATGGCTAGATTACAACCTATGATTATAATATAATATGGTACAATATAATTCTAACATCATACTCTGTCATACTAAAAATATTTCAGCACACTTTTGCTAATTGTTCACATTAAAAGTTTAATGAAGACACAAGCCTCTTCCTGTCAGAACAGCAAGGGGTAGCTAGGGCGCAGGGTCGGCTGACACTCGCCAGCTACCCACAACACCCGCCACAGGATCTTAAGACTTCTGGTGAGTGGAACACAGCTTCTACTCCAATCCAATTGCGCGCGGGACCTGAGACTGCATTAGTTAGGGAAGCAGAAAACCGGCCTGAGTAGGGCCACAGGCCTCTTCCGGCCGGACCAGCACCGGGGTAGCTAGAGCGCAGGGTCGGCTGACACCCGCCAGCTAACCACGACCCCCACCACAGGATTTTGAGACTGCTGGTGAGTGGAACACAGCTTCTGCTCCAATCTTTAAACAGTGACAACGACAACAACTAACCCCAGAGATTACTAGATGGCGAAAGGTAAACGTAATAATCTTACTAACAGAAACCAAGACCACTCACCATCATCAGAACCCAGCACCCCCACTTCGCCCAGTCCAGGGCACCCCAACACACTGGAAAAGCTAGACACGGATCTAAAAGCATATCTCATGATGATGGTAGAGGACATCAAGAAGGACTTTAATAACACACTTAAAGAAATACAAAGGAACACTGGTAAACAGGTAGAAGACATTAAAGAGGAAGCACAAAAATCCCTTAAAGAATTGCAGGAGAACACTGCTAAAGAGTTACAAATCCTTAAAGAAAAACAGGATAACACAATCAAACAGGTAGATGTCCTTAAAGAAAAACAGGAAAACACATCCAAACAGATGATGGAAATGAACAAAACCATACTAGACCTAAAAAGGGAAGTAGACACAATAAAGAAAACCCAAAATGAGGCAACACTGGAGATAGAAACCCTAGGAAAGAAATCTGGAACCATAGATACGAGCATCAGCAACAGAATACAAGAGATGGAAGAGAGAATCTCAGGTGCAGAAGATTCCATAGAGAACATCGGCACAACAATCAAGGAAAATGTAAAATGCAAAAAGATCCTAACTCAAAACATCCAAGAAATACAGGACACAATGAGAAGACCAAACCTACGGATAATAGGAGTGGATGAGAATGAAGATTTTCAACTCAAAGGACCAGCAAACATCTTCAACAAAATTATAGAAGAAAACTTCCCAAATCTAAAGAAAGAGATGCCCATGAACATACAAGAAGCCTACAGAACTCCAAATAGACTGGACCAGAAAAGAAATACCTCCTGACACATAATAATCAGAACAACAAATGCTCTAAATAAAGATAGAATACTAAAAGCAGTAAGAGAAAAAGGCCAAGTAACATATAAAGGCAAGCCTATCAGAATTACACCAGATTTTTCACCAGAGACTATGAAAGCCAGAAGATCCTGGACAGATGTTATACAGACACTAAAAGAACACAAATTCCATCCCAGGCTACTATACCCAGCCAAACTCTCAATTAACATAGATGGAGAAACCAAAGTATTCCACGACAAAACCAAATTCACACATTATCTTTCCACGAATCCAGCCCTTCAAAGGATAATAACAGAAAAAAACTAATACAAGGACAGGAACCACGCCCTAGAAACAACAAGAAGGTAATCCCTCAAAAAACCTAAAAGAAGACAGCCACAAGAACAGAATGCCAACTTTAACAACAAAAATAACAGGAAACAACAATTACTTTTCCTTAATATCTCTTAATATCAATGGACTCAACTCCCCGATAAAAAGACATAGACTAACAAACTGGCTACACAAACAAGACCCAACATTTTGCTGCTTACAGGAAACTCATCTCAGAGAAAAAGATAGACACTACCTCAGAATGAAAGGCTGGAAAACAATTTTCCAAGCCAATGGTATGAAGAAACAAGCTGGAGTAGCCATTCTAATATCTGATAAGATTGACTTCCAACCCAAAGTCATTAAAAAAGACAGGGAGGGACACTTCATACTCATCAAAGGTAAAATCCTCCAAGAGGAACTCTCAATTCTGAATATATATGCTCCAAATACAAGGGCAGCCACATTCATTAAAGAAACTTTAGTAAATCTCAAAGCACACATTGCACCTCATACAATAATAGTGGGAGACTTCAACACACCACTTTCACCAATGGACAGATCATGGAAACAGAAACTAAACAGGGACACAGTGAAACTAACAGAAGTTATGAATCAAATGGATCTGGCAGATATCTACAGAACATTCTATCCTAAAACAAAAGGATATACCTTCTTCTCAGCACCTCATGGTACCTTCTCCAAAATTGACCACATAATTAGTCACAAAACAGGCCTCAACAGATACAAAAATATTGAAATTGTCCCATGCATCCTATCAGATCACCATGGACTAAGGCTGATCTTCAATAACAAAATAAATAATAGAAAGCCAACATTCACGTGGAAACTGAACAACACTCTTCTCAATGATACCTTGGTCAAGGAAGGAATAAAGAAAGAAATTAAGGACTTTTTAGAGTTCAATGAAAATGAAGCCACAACATACCCAAACTTATGGGATGCAATGAAAGCATTTCTAAGAGGAAAACTCATAGCTCTGAGTGCCTCCAAAAGGAAACTAGAGAGAGCACACATTAGCAGCTTGACAACACACCTAAAAGCACTAGAACAAAAGGAAGCAAATTCACCCAAGAGGAGTAGACGGCAGGAAATAATCAAACTCAGGGGTGAAATCAACCAAGTGGAAACAAGAAGAACTATTCAAAGAATCAACCAATCAAGGAGCTGGTTCTTTGAGAAAATCAACAAGATAGATAAACCCTTAGCCAGACTCACTAGAGGGCACAGGGAAAGCATCCTAATTAACAAAATCAGAAATGAAAAAGGAGACATAACAACAGATCCTGAAGACATCCAAAACACCATAAGATCCTTCTACCAAAGGCTATACTCAACAAAACTGGAGAACCTGGATGAAATGGAGAAGTTCCTAGACAGATACCAGGTACCAAAGTTGAATCAAGATCAGGTTAATGATCTAAACAGCCCTATATCCCCCAAAGAAATAGAAGCAGTCATTAATAGTCTCCCAACCAAAAAAAGCCCAGGACCAGATGGGTTTAGTGCAGAGTTCTATCAGACCTTCAAAGAAGATCTAATCCCAGTTCTTCACAAACTATTCCACAAAATAGAAACAGAAGGTACTCTACCCTACTCATTCTATGAAGCCACAATTACTCTGATACCTAAACCACAAAAAGACCCAACAAAGATAGAAAACTTCAGACCAATATCCCTTATGAATATTGATGCAAAAATCCTCAATAAAGTTCTTGCTAACCGAATCCAAGAACACATCAAAACAATCATCCATCCTGACCAAGTAGGTTTCATCCCAGGGATGCAGGGATGGTTCAATATACGGAAATCCATCAACGTAATCCAGTATATAAACAAACTCAAAGACAAAAACCACATGGTCATCTCCTTAGATGCGGAAAAAGCATTTGACAAGATCCAACACCCATTCATGATAAAAGTCTTGGAAAGATCAGGAATTCAAGGCCCATACCTAAACATGATAAAAGCAATCTACAGCAAACCAGTAGCCAACATCAAAGTAAATGGTCAGAAGCTTGAAGCAATCCCTCTAAAATCAGGGACTAGACAAGGCTGTCCACTTTCTCCATACCTATTCAACATTGTACTTGAAGTCCTAGCCAGAGCAATTCGACAACAAAAGGAGATCAAACGGATACAAATTGGAAAAGATGAAGTCAAAATATCACTTTTTGCAGATGATATGATAGTATATATAAGTGACCCTAAAAATTCCACCAGAGAACTCCTAAACCTGATAAACAGCTTCGGTGAAGTAGCTGGATATAAAATTAACTCAAACAAATCAATGGCCTTTCTCTACACAAAGAATAAACAGGCTGAGAAAGAAATTAGGGAAACAACACCCTTCTCAATAGTCACAAATAATATAAAATATCTTGGCGTGACTCTAACTAAGGAAGTGAAAGATCTGTATATTAAAAACTTAAAGTCTCTGAAGAAAGAAATTATAGAAGATCTCAGAAGATGGAAAGGTCTCCCATGCTCATGGATTGGCAGGATCAACATTGTAAAAATGGCTATCTTGCCAAAAGCAATCTACAGATTCAATGCAATCCCCATCAAAATTCCAACTCAATTCTTCAATGAATTAGAAAGTGCAATCTGCAAATTCATCTGGAATAACAAAAAACCTAGGATAGCAAAAACTCTTCTCAAGGATAAAAGAACCTCTGGTGGAATCACCATGCCGGACCTAAAGCTCTACTACAGAGCAATTGTGATAAAAACTGCATGGTACTGGTATAGTGACAGACAAATAGACCAATGGAATAGAATTGAAGACCCAGAAATGAACCCACACACCTACGGTCACTTGATCTTCGACAAGGGAGCTAAAAACATCCAGTGGAAGAAAGACAGCATTTTCAACAAATGGTGCTGGCACAACTGGTTGTTAACATGTAGAAGAATGCGAATCGATCCATTCCTATCTCCTTGTACTAAGGTCAAGTCTAAGTGGATCAAGGAACTTCACATAAAACCAGAGACACTGAAACTTATAGAGGAGAAAGTGGGGAAAAGCCTTGAAGATATGGGCACAGGGGAAAAATTTCTGAATAGAACAGCAATGGCTTGTGCTGTAAGATCGAGAATTGACAAGTGGGACCTCATGAAACTGCAAAGCTTCTGCAAGGCAAAAGACACCATCAATAAGACAAAAAAACCACCAACAGATTGGGAAAGTATCTTTACCTATCCTAAATCAGAGAAGGGACTAATATCCAATATATATAAGGAACACAAGAAGGCGGACTCCAGAAAGTCAAATAACCCCATTAAAAAATGGGGCTCAGAACTGAACAAAGAATTCTCACCTGAGGAATACAGAATGGCAGAGAAGCACCTGAAAAAATGTTCAACATCCTTAATCATCAGGGAAATGCAAATCAAAACAACCCTGAGATTCCACCTCACACCAGTCAGAATGGCTAAGATCAAAAATTCAGGTGACAGCAGATGCTGGCGAGGATGTGGAGAAAGAGGAACACTCCTCCATTGTTGGTGGGATTGCAAGCTTGTACAACCACTCTGGAAATCAGTCTCGTGGTTCCTCCGAAAATTGGACATAGTACTACTGGAGGATCCAGCAATACCTCTCCTGGGCATATATCCAGAAGATGTCCCAACCGGTAAAAAGGACACATGCTCCACTATGTTCATAGCAGCCCTATTTATAATAGCCAGAAGCTGGAAAGAACCCAGATGTCCCTCAACAGAGGAATGGATACAGAAATTATGGTACATTTACACAATGGAGTACTACTCAGCTATTAAAAAGAATGAATTTATGAAATTCCTAGCCAAATGGATGGATCTGGAGGGCATCATCTTGAGTGAGGTAACACAATCACAAAGGAACTCACACAATATGTATTCACTGATAAGTGGATATTAGCCCAAAACTTAGGATACCCAAGATATAAGATACAATTTGCTAAACGCATGAAACTCAAGAAGAATGAAGACCAAAGTGTGGACACTGTGCCCCTTCTTAGAATTGGGAACAAAACACCCAGGGAAGGAGTTACAGAGACAAAGTTCGTAGCTGTGATGAAAGGATGGACCATTTAGAGACTGCCGTATCCAGGGATCCATCCCATAATCAGCTTCTAAACGCTGACACCATTGCATACACTAGCAAGATTTTGCTGAAAGGACTCAAATATAGCTGTCTCTTGTGAGACGATGCCGGGGCCTAGCAAACACAGGAGTGGATGCTCACAGTCAGCTATTGGATGTATCACAGGGCTCCCAATGGAGAAGCTAGAGAAAGTACCCAAGGAGCTAAAGGGATCTGCAACCCTATTGTTGGAACAACATGATGTACTAACCAGTACCCCGGAGCTCTTGTCTCTAGCTGCATATGTATCAAAAGATGGCCTAGTCGGCCATCACTGGAAAGAGAGGCCCGTTGGACTTGCAAACTTTATATGCCCCAATATAGGGGAATGCCAGGGCCAAAGGAATGGGAATGGGTGGGTAGGGAAGTGGGGGGCACTATGGGGGACTTTTGGGATAGCATTGGAAATGTAAATGAGGAAAATATGTAATAAAAAATATTAAAAATTTAAAAAAAAAAAAGATGCCCCAAGCAAGGTCCTTCAGAGTTAAAAAAAAATTTAATGAAAAAAGTTTTAATGATTTTTTAATGATAAAAGAAAAATGAAACATTGGATGAGTTTTAATCTGTACAGAATATACTGGGGATGTTGTTGTTGTTGTTGTCCCTCCTTTCTTTTTTCTTTTCTTTCTTTTTAAAGACTTTTAAAAGAATTTTTTGCTGTTGTTCTCACTAGCCTGAAATTCACTATGTAGCCCAAAAATGACCATAAATTCACACCAATCCTCCTTCCTTGGCCTCTTAAGCACTCAGGTTCCCTGAATGTGCCACTACACCTAGCTTTCCAAACATCACCAACCATAGACATAGCTTGGGAAATTCTACATTATGTCATAGCAGTGTCCTAAAAGGAAGGTTTAGAAACCAGTCAGTACCAAGGTTATTATAATGTCTTGTGCAGGAGGGACTAAAGTATTTTACTGCCCAGAGGCACTTCCTTTAAGTTTAAGTTCTCTAGAGTTTCAGATCTCTGCTTTCAGTCACCCACTACCGTTTTTTTTTTTTTAATTAGATATTTTCTTCATTTACAATTCAGATGCTATCCCAAAAGTCCCCTATACCCTCCCTCGGCCCTGCTCCCCAACCCACCCACTACCGCTTCCTGGCCCTGGCATTCCCCTGTACTGGGGCATATAATCTTTGTAAGACCAAGGGCCTCTCTTCCCAATGATGGCCAATTAGGCCATCTTCTGCTACATATGCAGCTAGAGACACAAGCTCTGGGGGTACTGGTTAGTTCATATTGTTGTTCCACCTATAGGGCTGCAGACCCCTTCAGCTCCTTGGGTACTTTCTCTAGCTCCTCCATTGGGGGCCCTGTGTTCCATCCAATAGATGACTGTGAGCATCCACTTCTGTGTTTGCCAGGCACCGGCATAGCCTCACAAGATACAGCTATATCAGGGTCCTTTCAGCAAAATCTTGATGGTGTATGCAATGGTGTCTGCATTTGGTGGCTGATTATGGTGTGGATCCCTGGGTGGGGCAGTCTCTCCATGGTCCTTCCTTCTGTCTCAACTCCAAACTTTGCTTCTGTAACTCCTTCCATGGGTATTTTGTTCCCCATTCTAAGAAGGAACAAAGTATCCACACTTTGGTCTTCCTTCTTGAGTTTCATGTGTTTTGCAAATTGTATCTTGGGTATTCTAAGTTTCTGGTCTAATATCCACTTATCAGTGAGTACATATCATGTGAGTTCTTTTGTGATTGGGTTACCTCACTCAGGATGATATCTTCCAGATCCATCCATTTGCCTAAGAATTTCATAAATTAATTCTTTTTAATAGCTGAGTAGTACTCCATTGTGTAAATGTACCACATTTTCTGTATCCATTCCTCTGTTGAGGGACATCTGGGTTCTTTCCAGCTTCTGGCTATTATAAATAAGGCTGCTATGAACATAGTGGAGCATGTGTTCTTATTACTAGTTGGAACATCTTCTGGATATATGCCCAGGAGAGGTATTGCTGGATCCTCGGGTAGTACTATGTCCAATTTTCTGAGGAACCGCCAGACTGATTTCCAGAGTGGTTGTAAAAGCTTGCAATGCAATCCCCATCAAAATTTCAACTCAATTCTTCACAGAGTTAGGAAGGGCAATTTGCAAATTCATCTGGAATAACAAAAACCTAGAATAGCAAAAACAATTCTCAACAGTAAAAGAACCTCTTGGGGAATCACCATGCCTGACCTCAAGCTGTACTACAGAGCAATTGTGGTAAAAACTGCATGGTACTGGTACAGCGACAGACAGGTAGATCAATGGTATAGATTTGAAGACCCAGAAATGAACCCACACACCTATGGTCACTTGATCTTTGACAAAGGAGCTTAAACCATCCAGTGGAAAAAAAGACAGCATTTTTAACAAGTGGTGCTGGCTCAACTGGCAGTTATCATGTAGAGGAATGCGAATTGATCCATTCTTATCTCCTTGTACAAAGCTCAAGTTTAAGTGGATCAAGAAACTCCACATAAAACCAGAGACAGTAAAACTTATAGAGGAGAGAGTGGGGAAAAGCCTCGAAGATATGGGCACAGGGGAAAAATTCCTGAAGAGAACACCAATGGCTTGTGCTGTAAGATCAAGAATCAACAAATGGGACCTCATAAAATTGCAAAGCTTCTATAAGGCAAAAGACACTGTCAATAAGACAAAAGGGCCACCAACAGAGTGGGAAAGGATTTTTATCAATCCTAAATCAAATAGGGGACTAATATCCAACATATACAAAGAACATAAGAAGCTAGACCCCAGAAAATCAAATAACCCCATTAAAAAACAGGACTCAGAGCTAAACAAAGAATTCTCAACTGAGGAATACTGAATGGCTGAGAAGCACCTGAAAAAATGTTCAACATCCTTAATCATCAGGGAAATGCAAATCAAAACAACCCTGAGATTCCACCTCACTCCAGTCAGAATGGCTAAGATCAAAAATTCAGGTGACAGCAGATGCTGGTGAGGATGTGGAGAAAGAGGAACACTCACTCCACCCACTACCTTTTAATTCTCTTTCCCCCACCTTTAAATTTATTGCTAAATCTTTAACATATCTCTTGTAGCAGGTAGTGTTGTTACAGGTTTGCAGAACTTCTTGTAGCTAGTACTTAGCCTATCATCACATCACAGCTCCTCTGGAAGTAGATCTGCATGGTACAGACCTAAATCCAGATGTCATTTCAACTCAGAGCTCAAGTAGATTATACCTTGGTCACTATTAACAATGAAACCAGGGTCAGGGAGATGGCTGAGTTAGTGAAGTACTGGTCATGCAAGCATAAGGGCCTGAATTCAGATCTCCAGCACCTACATACAAATCTTTAGGACATGATTATAATCCTAGCTCTAGAGAGGCAGAGACAAGCAGCTAGATCCCTGGAGCTTGTTGGTCATTTATTTTTGATGAATTGTTAATCTCCAGAATCAGCTAAAGACCGTGTCTTACAACAAAAGATGGAAAGCAACCGAGGGAAATACCTATCATCACCCCTTGATTTACGTACTTACACATAATGCACATATGTTTGCACACATACACAGTTCAAGTCTAGCTGAGGATGGTGGTCCGCACTTGTAGTTCTAGATGCTTGGTTAACTGCAGCAGAGGAGTCTCATAAGATCAAGGTTTGCCTGCTCTATATAGCAAGTTAAGGCCATCTTAGACCCTGTTTGCAAGGTGGGAAGAGAGAGTAGGGAATAAGAGTGTAGCTCATGATATAGTATTTGCCTAGCATTGTCAGCACTGCCATTACAGACAGGCAGGCAGGCAGGCAGGCAGGCAGGCAGGCAGGCAGGCAGGCAGGCAGGCAGGCAGGCAGGCAGGGAGGGAGGGAGGGAGGGAGGGAGGGAGGGAGGGAGGGAGGGAGGGAGGAAGGAAGGAAGGAAGGAAGGAAGGAAGGAAGGAAGGAAGGAAGGAAGGAAGGGAAAGGAAGGTAGGAAAGGAAGGAAGGTAGGAGAAACAAAGACAGAGAGAGACAGATAGGGCAGAAAGGGGGTGAATAAGGAAAGAAAGATAGTGAGGGAGAATTGATCCGAAGGTGATTTTCCATGAAATGAGAAAATAAGTGTAGGTCAGAGACAAGATTTAGCCTGGCACGTATCAGTATGTCTCCTGTAGCCAATTAGATCTAGCTTATCCTACAATATTATCTATTGATGGGGCCAAACACTAGAACCTAAGACTCACTTAAATTTTTTTTTTTAACATTTTGTGTGTATGTGTGTGCGTGCGTGTGTGCATATGTATATTGGGGGTCAGAGGAAACTCATGTCAAGTGAAAGTCAGGGCAACTTGCAGGACTCATTCCTTTCATTCTACCATGTGGGTTCCAGGGATTGAACTCAGGTCTTCTGGCTTAGGGGTAAGCATCTTACCTCCTGCATCATTTTGCCAGCCCTGTATCCACAGTTTAAAGGGTGATTCCTTCTTGGAGAGTCCAAGCAGGCATTGCATGCGGCTTTGCTGTGGTGTTAGTAAGATTCATACATATTATTATATTTTTCACTTTTTCTCAAAACTGGCTTAGATCCAGAAAACTAGTTGAGATTATAGTTTTAGAACTTTGTATTCTTTCTATTCTCATAGTATCGAGGGTACGTGAACCAAGTGTATTGCTAGCCAAATACTATTTTCCATTAATCTTCATAAAACAATGTGTTCAAAAATTTAAATAACAATTTCTTCAACTTTTAAAATAAGCAACAAAACTTTTTTCAAAGAAAATTTTAGAAACGTAGTCTATAAATCATCTGTGACATTAGGCTACTAGCTTATTTCTCACCTTACCACCAGAATGTTTCCTGAAGGCTCTCTGAGAAGTCACCAAGGCTTTGTAGATGAAGAAACCACATGAAAGATTTCAGTTGCAAATGCTACCATAAAGAGATGGCTTTGCTGCTGAATTACCACATGAGAACTTTGAAAATAGATGTTATATGTAAATTTTTACCCCAAATTACAGTTACTATATAAAGCAAAGTTGGGTTTTAATTTTAGTTATTTTTTCAGAGCACATTATTTATGTAATCTGGGAATGGTGGTGGTACTGGGGCTAACCTACTTTTCTACTCTAATTTAAACGTTAAGTGTCACACAGGGATGGTATACACCTGCAATCACAAAACTCAGGAGGCCTAAGTACGAGGATCATGAGGTCAAGGCCACCCTGGACTATGCAATATGATGCTGTCTATAACAAACAAAAAGAAAAGAAAATTTCTTATAGCCCAGAGTCTTTCTTGTTGTAGTTGTTGCTCTTGTTGCTGTTGTTGTTGTGTTGTTTTGTAACAGGCTCCCAGGCTGGCTGCCTGCTCACTCACTGTGCAGCTGAGATTGACTTGAAGTTTTACCCTTCCCCTCCAGTGCTGGGATTATTGATAAGCACGGCCAGGCCTAGGCTAAGATGACTGTTTAGTATATTAATTATAAGTAAAATTATGATGTTATGTTTTATATGTGATTGTTAAGTGTTTGATTTGCTAGCTCAAATTTCTTTGCTTTTTGTCTTCTAGTTTGCCAGGGTTTGGATCCCTGATCCTGAGGAAGTGTGGAAATCGGCAGAGTTGCTCAAGGATTATAAGCCTGGAGATAAAGTGCTCCTGCTTCACCTCGAGGAAGGGAAGGTCAGAACTTCACCTTAACTTCTTGTATTTAACCTGCAGTGAAGGAGAGTGAAGATAGAATTTTGCTATAACTCGCCTAACCCCAATTATAACATAAATTTTGAGTTAATACTGTTGTTTACTTTTTTGATAAAAATGGTAATTTTTCTACCCTACAGAGAAGCTCGTGAGAACAGTACATGCTTTAAGCGCAATTATGTTACCTTATACATTTATTATTATTATGAAATTTGCTTTAATATCTAATCTTAATACTAAAGATGTGGTTTAGTGTTCATATTTTATGTTTAGGACAGTGTTACAGTTATTTCATATTAACTAAGTACCAGTCTAAGATTTGATATCTTACTGAAATGTAATTACTTGAAAAATATTTACTATGAAGCTAATACATAAGAAATATTTCCCTAGTCAGCAGGAGGCCTTACCACCAGCTCTGTCTCTGACTGGCTGCATCTTGCATGAGTGAACTCACCTTTGTCCCACAGCTTTTAACCTGCCCACTGTATTTGGCAGGGCATACCACACTCTTTCTTAAAACTTTGTAACATTAATTTTCTTTGAAGAACTTATAGTCCCAGTGTTGAGGGCTCAGCCCTAAATGGGACACCTCTATTACCCTCTCTAAGGACACTGCAGAAGAGGACACAGAAAGAACGTAAGAGCTGGAGGTTGTATGGGTGGCTGTGGGGTTGCTCTGACATGCTGCTTTCCTGACATGACATAGCTATTGTACCTTGAACTCACAGCAGCAGTGGCTGCCTGCACAGGACTAGGCGGCTCATAAACATTTCAGCATGGATGGAGAAGGAGTTATAAGGCCCCACCCCTCTCTGAAGAGTTACAGATAGTAAATGGTTGCTGGGGAAGAGGTGCCATATTCTGCAGCAGTGTAGCCACTGCTAAGTTGCTCTTCCTTGAGTAAATAACTCAGGAGGCAACCCTAATTAGATGCAGAGGAACATACCCTGCCCCCAAGACATGAAAGTAGGAGGGGGCTTCTTGGGAAGATGAAAGGATTTAGTGGAAGAGGAAAGGAATAAGGGACAGGAATAGGAAGAGGAATATGATCAAATTATGTTTGTATGTATATATGTGTATAATTGTGAAAACATGTAAATTTAAGATAACTTTCAGTCTAAGCCAGTTATGATGTTTCATTCCTAGCATATGGGATCTGGGGCAGAAAGATTTCAAGTCTGAGGCCAGCTTGGTTTTTGTAGTAAATTATCAAGGGCTGGTGAGATGGCTCAGCAGGGAAGGATGCTTGCCACAAAACCTAAAGACCTGAGTTCCATTCTTAGAATCTACATGGTGGAAAGAGAACACTGATTCCTGAGAGTTCTCCTCTGGCCTCTACCTGTGTACCATGGATTCCAACATGTGTCCATACGTGTTGCCACCACCCCGACCGTAAATAAATGAATGTAATCTAAAAATTTAAAACAAAACAAGAAAAACATTTATAGCCTGACCAGGGAAACTGGATTTAAATACATTTAATTTGAAATAATTAAGAAATAGTGTAGGGCATCTCCAGGACTTTCAAGATTTCTACCCTAGTGTGCTATCCTATTGCTGTCATGAACACCATGACTAAAAATAATTTGTTGAGAAGAGTATTATTTCTTCTTACAGCTTACATTGCAGTTTCAAGGGAAGTGGAGGCAGGAGTGCAAGGCAGGGACTTGGAGATCAGCACTAAGCAGAGAGCACCACGGACTGCTGCCTGCTGGTTTGCTCTGGGAGACAGCAGAACGACACACTAAACTCCCTTTTGGCATTCAGCCTCTTTTCTAGTACAAAGTTCCAAAGTCTCCCATATTCTTCCAAACCCCCACATGGTCAGGTTCCTTACAGTGACAACCTGCTTTCTGGTATCAGCTTCTCTATTAATTGCTTTTCTGTTGCTGTGAAAAAACACCATAAGCCTTGAATGTTAAACTAAAGAATTAACATACCCAACATAAATAATTCATCTGCTTTATATTAGGTACTATGCTAGATCTGTTGAATACTATTTCCTTTTTTAAAAGCAATTTATTATTGTAAATAATTTTTGTTTTATGTACATTGCTGTTTTTCCTGCATTATGCTCATTTGAGGGTATCAGATCCTGGAGATACAGACAGTTGTGAGTTGCCATGGGAATAGAATCAGAGTCCTCCTAACCACTGAGCCATCTCTCCTGCCCTGGGCTATATTTTTTAATGTCAGTTCATAGCTTTATGACAGCTTTATGGGTTGGTAGGTGATAATTTTACTGTTCACCAAATAAGGAAGCCAAAGTTCAGAGGCATCAGATAGATTTTCCTGAAATCGATGTAATTAACAAAAGCAAGTCATCAACCTGATATAGTCGTGCATACTGCAATCCCAGCACTTGGGAAGTAGAATGGAGAATCTGGAGTTTAAGTTATCCTGAACTGTTTATGGCCACCCTGGGCTGCATGAAATCCTGTTTAAAAGAGGAGGAGGAAGAAAAGGAGGAGGAAGGAGGAAAAGGAGAAAGGGGAAGAGGAGAAGACATGAGGAGGAAGAGGAAGAAAATGAAGAGAAGAAAGAGGATCAGTTCTAAGAACAGGATATAGATGAGAAAAATAGAGAAAGTCTCCCTGCATCCAACCATCTTCCTTTTTAGGAAATAAAGAATTTTAGTTACTTTATCATGACTAGCCATTTCAGAGAAGCAGATTATATCCATTCTAAGAGAAAACTTTTGTAAATATTTTTTAGATGGCCCTTGCCTTATTAGTGTTTTCCCTAATGTCCCAATTCCATTGTCTTCCCACACTGACCACATGACTGCCTCATGCTCCCATGAAGTCTGGAAGAAAATTCTGGGATGCCTCCTGCTGTTCTGGAGCTATGTGATGAGTTGTATTATCAATCAAACGTGATGATCATGAGCATTCCAAAGCCCCACGTCCTTCAGGACTTGCTGGCAGTCCATATGTCACACTGTTTAGAGATAAACAGAAAAGGTGAATGAGGTCCCTGACCCTAAACATTACATTGTAGGTAGGCAGACAAGAAGACTGTAGTACAGGCAATTTAAAGCAGATTGGAACAGTAAGGAAACAGGTAGTGTGTATTAAGGACACTCTTCCTTGAGAAACAAACAGAGAGACAAAGCATCCCATCTCTCCTGCGTGGTCATCCATTCATACTGTATTTGAATATTTGACCTCTCTGTACAATCTTCAGTAGTAATAAACTAGCATGTTCTGTTGTAATTGAACTTATCTTTTTCCCTTTCACTTGTCCTAGGTTAGTTGTCCTTAATTTATGGTCTAGTGGCAGCTTCCATAATTGGGATTGTCATAAAGCCCCATTACATATGATTTTATAATGCCTAGTACTTCTTAAATGTATCTTGACATTTAGTGTGCTTGTATGCATGCTTGCCATGATGCATGTGTGGAGGTCAGAGGGGAACTTCAGGAGTCGATTCTTTCCTTTCACAGCATAGGATCAAACTTAGGTCATCCTTTTGGCTTCAAAAGCCTTTACTGCCTGAGTCGTCACACCAGCCCACGTGCTCCTTCTCAGTGTTTGGGGTCAGTCACCTCACTAAAGTCTAATGAAAAGTGTCAGTTATTCTTCCCAATATGTATACACAATGTGACACATAATTTCTAGTGGCTCTTGGGGGTTTAGAAATCTTAGAGATCTTAGAGCATGCCAAAGCAGTTCCTCTTTAAACTTTTACCACAACGTTGAGATGTTTTTGTTATACCATCTTAGACATGATTGATTTAATTTAAATAATATACACAAAGCAAATAGGAGTCAAGTGCCAGTACTGGGGCTTGAACCTAGGCCAGTCTGATTCTAGAACTAAGTTCTTAACCTGCTTTATACTGTCTGTCACGTCCCATACATGAAATGAAGAGGAGGCCAAAAAATCATCTAATAGCTAAAGTTTTCTGGGTAAAAATCTCTAGGCTCTGACTTCTTCAACTATAATAACAAAAATTATTTACACTGGGGCTAGAGAGATGGCTCAGGGATTGAGAGTGTGTGTTGCTCTTCCAAAGGGTCAGAGATCAGTTCCCTGCATCTGCATTTGGCAGCTCATGCTTGTAATTCCAAGTGTAGGGAACCTAGTGTCCTCTCTAGATAATTTCATCCTGTACCCACACACAGTACACACATGCATACACATAATTAAATATGAAAAGAAAATCTTAAATTATTTACACAGATTTATTCTGATGAAAAAGAAGCCATTCTTTTTTTGTTTGCCATTTTTACTAGTTTTTCTAATAATGGAAAAATGACAGGAAATAAATACATTCTAAAGCCAAGTGTCAAATCAGAAATAGGAAATAATCACGTGCATAGGCCTGTTTCATGTTTGTCATTACCAACACAGATGTTGCATCTCTGTCCCCAGGATTTGGAATACCGTCTAGATCCAAAGACCGGTGAGCTCCCTCACTTACGGAACCCTGACATACTTGTTGGAGAAAATGACCTCACAGCCCTCAGCTATCTTCACGAGCCCGCTGTGCTACATAATCTCCGAGTTCGCTTCATCGATTCCAAACTTATTTATACATATTGTGGTAAGTACTTTGCTGATGAGATGTAAGCTTTCCTCTGATGGGTGTAGTGATTGAAATACACACAAGGAAAGCCAGCTGTGATTGAATTTCTCATACATGTAAAAATCCCTTCTAAGTTATCAGAAAGATTTACCAATATTCACTAGCTGGTTACATTTCTTGCCAAATACAGTCATTTGTGAATATACATAATTTTGCTCAACATTTAAAGAACAGGTTCATCTTTGGGATACTCCCTCCCAGTCATTTCAGATTTAGTGCTGAAGTTCCTAGTTCTTTTTATTTTGTAAAAACCTGCTCTATGAAGAGTAGATGTCCAAGGACAGGCATTTGGTGCAGATGCAAAGTTAGTGCTACCTTTCTTCTCACTGGCTTGACACCCAGGACCCACACCTCTTGGTGTCTGTCTCCCTCCTGCAGTGTTAGCTGCCAGCAGCCCAGTTCCTGACTGTTTTCTCAGAAATGAAGCTGGAGCCTGGGCGTATGGCTGTGGACCTTCTCCCAGCCCCATCTGTCTTTGTTTTTCTCCATTCTATTTTGTTCTTACTGATTTCCTCCCACCTCTCTGGCTCCTTTTCCCTCGTGATCTTCTCTCTCTCCTACTAATCATGCCTCTGCTAAGGTCTAGATCTGCTGGATGTTCATTCATTCCCCCGTGTTCATTGGCTTGCTGACCATGCTGTGTTTGTCATGTCTTCACTATTGTCTGTTCAAACACATATAGACACCTTTTCCTCTCAGAAGAACTTATATCCAGTGTATCTGTCTTGATAACATTTCTTACCCCTATTATTTAAATATTTTTCTTATCTTCAATTTATACTTCTAGATTTATTTTATGTGTTTACGAGTTTTGACTGCATGTATGTGTGTACACCACACGTGTAGTGTTCCCAGTCTGTAGAGGTCAGAAGAGGACCTTAGAGTTTCAGATGGTTATGAATCACCATGTGATGCTAGGAACCAAACCCTGGTTCTCTGCAGGAGCAGTGCTCTTAACTACTGAGCTATCTTTGCGTACCCTCAATTTATTTATTTATTTATTTTTACACATGTTATGTTTTTCTATGTTTTTTTTTCTTTTGAGACCAGTGTCTCATGTAGTTCTTCTTCTTTTTTTTTTTTTTTTAGATGTATTTATTTATTATATATAAGTACACTGTAGCTGTCTTCAGACACACCAGAAGAGGGCATCAGATCTTATTACAGATGGTTGTGAGCCACCATGTGGTTGCTGGGATTTGAACTCAGGACCTCTGGAAGAGCAGTCAGTGCTCTTAACCACTGAGCCATGTCTCCAGTCCTCTCATGTAGTTCTGACTGTCTTGGAATTCATTCTGTATCTGAGAATGACTTTGAACTTCTGATCCTCCACTTGTCTCCACTTTCTTTTACATTTAATATTCTTTAAAAGCATGTATTTTGCAATGTGGCATGATGCTTAAGTAGAATCACAGTGATTTTAGTATATATCTTGTTTGTTTCTGTTTTGTTTTTTAGTTTTTTGTTTTGTTTTTTGTTTTTAGTATATTTCTTGTTTGTTTCTGTATGATGACCATTGTGATGTTTTTCTAAAAGAAAATCCTTCAGATGAATCTCTGTTTCATTGGATAAATTTTTAGAAATGAGCTTTTGAATTTTTTACTTTTATTGGGGTGGGGGATTGTGTATACATCCCTGTGGGTACTCACAAAGTCTAGAAGATTCCTCGGAGTTGTAGTTTCAGGCAGTGGTGAGCTGCCCATCATCGGGTGCTGGGAACTGAACTTAAACTCTCTGCAAGATCAGCAAGTGTTCCTTACCCCTGAGCCGTCTCTTAAGCCCCCATTTTTTAAAACTAAATATGAAAATGTTTAAATTATTTACAACATTGTTTCTTTTTTACCACATGGTGATCAAACCCAGAGCTTTACAAATGATTGACAAGTGCTCTACCCCTGTGTAAATCCCATGATTTTAAACAGTCTAGTCCAGATCAGTTAGGACTCTGCACAGTAATTTAGAATACCTAAGACTGTGGTGTATTTTGACCTTTGAGTAATTGATTAGTTTAATGTGAACCAAGTTGAAACAAGGTTTTGTGCTGCCTTACTTGGCCAAACTTAATGTGCTCTTTAGGCTTAATGTGTCCTTTAGGCTGAGGTGATTGTTGTCATTTTCTTTCTCACCCTCCTTCTGCAGGAATAGTCCTGGTAGCTATAAATCCCTATGAGCAGCTGCCTATTTATGGAGAAGATATTATTAATGCCTACAGTGGCCAGAACATGGGTGACATGGATCCTCACATCTTTGCAGTAGCTGAAGAGGCTTATAAGCAAATGGCAAGGTTGGTAGGAACGTGTATTGTCATTGCATGGCTCTTGTTAGATAAGATAATTTTATTCTTTGCTGTGTCATGGATAATTTAAAAAGAAAAGAACTTGTAAATAATTACAAGTATCTTAGATCAATTTATATCAAAGTGTCTGAACTATTCAATTAAATATTAAAATCTCACATTTATAAACAGATTATATAGTTTGTTTAAAGATTTCCTTTGGAATCTCATCATGTTCTTGTGACTAAGCAAGAACAGATAAATTGTGTTTTATAGGTGAGAGAGTTCAAGTTTAGTTGTATAGCATTAAATAACTTCCCTAATGTCACTCAGCACAGTAACAGACGAACTGAAAGGACTAGTAATCTGTATGATGGCAATGAAAAATATAAGACAGGACATGAGTTATTTGTGTATACCTCTGCAGAGTGTGTCTCATATCACCCACAGAGCCTTAACAGTTTGAGGGCAAAGAATGGAAAATAGAGCACTTTCAAGATAAAATTATGCCCTGAATAATAAATGACATCATATAATGTGAAAGGGTGAGTGCACTGGAAAACAAAAACAAAAACAAAACTAGTTTCTTAGGCTTACAGGGAGGAACTTGGCATAATATGATGTGGGAAATCCTGAAAACAGTCTATAAAATAGAAAATATAAAATAGATACTGTAGAGGCTTTTATTTTCTCTTTTGTAACCAGTACACATTTTGGACCAAAGTGTGATAGAATTTTATAATTATTTCAACTAAAGTACCCATAGAAGTCATTATACCTTTTTAATAATAATAGTACTTCTAATAAGTGCCAGTTAACTATGTGCTATCTCCTCACAAGTTGTTGGTTAGCTATTCTTGATTTATTAACAAAATTTATCTTCACAACTTTTTTAATTTGTGTTGTTATAAACTTTATTGCAGTTGGTAAAACTGTGGCTTAGAGAAGTTCTATAATTTTTCTAAGGTCTTATCAATAGGAAGATCATCGTTCAAATTCAGTTAGTCAAATATTAGCATATTAAGTATAAAATATTAGAATATTAAGTATAAAATGACAGTAAATTAGCAGTATATGTTATAGTGTGCTCAGTACTACTATAAAACAGTAATGAATATCCAAAGTTTAAAGCTTAATGTTTAGAAAATCCCATCTGTGAATACATTTTCCATCAGCTGAACAGAATCTACCAGTACTTGATTTTTCTAGTTTCAGAGCATTGCAGTGCAATGCTGGCACCACTCAGGACAGCCTGAGTCACACTAGTCAGTGAGGGAATCCCAGGGACTGCTAGACTCTGAATTTGATCTCTGAAAAGTTTTATAATACTTAAAGGACTTTACAATCCTCAGAAAATACTTCCTTTGGCTCAAAGGATCAGAGCAAGAGCCTCCTGCATGTAAGCACAGTCTCAGCCTCAGTGCTGATCTGAAATCTGAAAGCGTGGTTTTCATCGTTGCTGTGGCAACACTCAAATGTCAGGAGATTCAACTGCTTTCCTGGCACTCTCTTTATCCCACATGATATCCCCATGAGTCAGCCAGTGTCATTTCTTAACTGAAGGTTGTTTGGTTTGGTTTTCCCCCTTTGCCTAGTTTTCTTTTGTAGAAAGCTTGAAATATGTTTCAGTTAGTTAGAATGTTTATCACATATTAATAAGTCTGTACCCACAAAATCTGCTACAGCCACCAGAGTGTGTCTGCTTTGGTTTAGTCGTGAGTCTGCTGCAGAACCACTTCTTTCTTTCTTTCTTTCTTTCTTTCTTTCTTTCTTTCTTTCTTTCTTTCTTTCTTTCTTTCTTTCTCTCTCTTTCTCTCTCTTTCTCTCTCTTTCTCTCTCTTTCTCTCTCTTTCTCTCTCTTTCTCTCTCTTTCTCTCTCTCTTTCTCTTTCTCTTTCTCTTTCTCTTTCTCTTTCTCTTTCTCTTTCTCTCTCTCTCTCTCTCTCTCTCTCTCTCTCTCTCTCTCTCTTTCTCTCTCTCTTTCTTTTTATTTTACCAAATAAACATGCCAGCTTTCCTGGGTGTGAGTCTTGGTGTTTCACATCACCGCTGTTCCTACAGACCCCCTTATATCTTTAGAGGAGATACAACTTATCATTATTGACAGAAATTTCTTAAATCACAATCCAAATATCAGGCACTGTCCTGGATACAATGCAGCAGCAAACCAGACACAAGTTCTACTCAACAAACAAAGCCTGATAAAGAATAAAAGTAGCCGGGTGTGTTGGCGCACACCTTTGATCCCAGCACTTGGGAGGCAGAGGCAGGCAGATTTCTGAGTTCAAGGCCAGCCTGGTCTACAAAGTGAGTTCCAGGACAGCCAGGGCTATACAGAGAAACCCTGCCTCAAAAAAACAAAAACAAACAAACAAACAAAAAAGAATAAAAGTATCAATAGGATTATTGATTAAACTGGTAGTGTTATTGTAGCAATATTAGCTTTCCTGATTTTGACCATTATAAATAGATAAGAACAAAGCTTAACAAATGTTGTGAAGGCTGTGAAAGTACATGTTTACAACCTATACTCAAAATGTTGCAGAAAATATTAGAATGGGAGAAATAGAGAAACAGAGCAAGTGGGCAGCTCCTGGATGTGAGTGTTGCATAAGCAGGAGTTCATTTTACAGTGTGTGTAGCTTCTACAAGGTTGAAATCCTATTACAGTAACTTTATGGCAACAAAACAGAGCAAGCAAGCAAGCAAGCATAGAACTCTGGAGATGAGACACGTAGGAGGCTCTTCAGTGATTTGAATGAGGAACAGAGATTTAGTTGAAAGTATTAGTGAAGATGTCGAGTAGGGAATAGATTCTGGATAGAGTTTTAAGATGGGCCTGGGAACGTGATGCAGGGTAAGAGAGAAGCAAGAGTTAGGGTGACTACAAGGATTTGTTCTGAGAGAGAAGGTTGGCAGTTTCCTTTCTAGAGATGAGGTTTCCTTTCTTCTAGAAGAAGAGCGGGTTGTGTGGAGGTGGGGGGGGGGTAGAGTTAAAGCGATGGGCTTACATCTTGGTTTATTAACTTATTTTATGTTTATGGGTATTTTATCTGCATGTATGAATGTGCACCAAGTTGGTGTAGTGCCTGAAGAAGCCAGAAAGGAGCCTAGTGGCAAGTGGTTTTAGCTGTTAGGCCATCATGATAGCCCAGTTTTAGTTAGAAATGTCTATGCCCCATCTCCATTCTAAACATGCTCCTTAGAGAACAGTGCCCTCGTGGAATACTGCACCCTCTTACATTTAATGAGCCTGTTGACTTCTAGAGGAGAAAGGGCAAATGGAGTTTGAGGTCTGTCTTTCTGCTTGTATTCCTTTTCTCACATTCTTACTTGTCCTTTCTCACACTAAACCTGACTGATTTTTTCCACTTTGTCTGTGTGTGTACATGTGTGTGCATGTATGTGCACGTGCATGTGTGTGTGTGTGTGTGAGTGTGTGTGAGCACAGAGGAAAACATGTGGGAGTCAATTCTCTCTCCATCATCTGAGTCTTAAGTATGGACTTAGTTCCAAGCCAAGTGACTGCCTGCTGAGCCATCTCACTGGCTCCCTGATTGTTTTCCTTCACCAAAATCACAGAACTATTTTCATTAAACCATCAAGATTTAGTTTTGTTTCCTTATAGTCATTTGTTATAATATTATCTTAATTTTATGTATTTCCTGTCCTGTGTGAGTCACAGGGCAATGTTCCTAAGTTTTACTTACAGCTTTGATTTAAAAAAAAAAAAAAGTTAGTACTGTGTGGTTAACCTTGGTTTAGTTTAAAAAAAAAATACTATGTGTTCTAATTGCGTCTCCCCCAATTAACCATAGAACTTAAAACTTAAGATCTCCATGGATTTCACTTTTATCAACTGTAAGATGGACCAGTTTCACAAGTGGTCTAACTTGACCTTACAGTGTTCAGTGAAATGTATTTGTTATCTTTATGTTTGATTAGATCAATGAATGGGCCTTTTTCTTCCTAGTGAAGGACAGAGCACGCATGCTAAGAAGTGACATAGCAAAGCAAGAGGAGCCTACCATGGACCTCCCCGTACCCCTCGAGTTAGGGGTGTATGCTATAACAGCTCACTCACTGTCTTGGCATACTAATCACCAACCTTAAGCAAACTAACTTGGGTTGCTTTCTGCAAAGAGGAAAAGAGTGTCTGTCCCTGTTATTCCAGTTATTATTAAATTATATTGGCTAATAAGTACAGAACACTTTGAAAAATATTAAGTAGAATATGATACAAGCTCTAACCTTCATCATTGTGAAGCATCATCTCTGATGTCTCCTTCCGGCCATTTAGGTGTGTCATCCGGTTTTATTACTTCTGTCTTTATTTATTACCAGGCCTTTCTTAGCCATCCTTCTTTCATTTAGTTATGTGGTTTCTGAATGCTCTAGTATCCTGACGTTCGTTGGCTAAATAGAAAATGACTCTTATGGATGGTGAAATCTCTTCTGTTAACAACTGTGACTCAGGTACCATGTAGTGCCAAGTATCCTACTTATATAACAGGCTTGGTGTAATGCCTGCTACCTTATAAGGCTGATTGAACAGATGCTTTGTGACTTCCAGGCAGTATATGCTAAGTCAGGTTTGGTACCATGTGTGTGTATGCCCTGTGTTATACTTTGAATATAAAATGGTTCCAAAGGTTTGTGTGCAGAAGACTTGGTAGTGTTATTGAGAGACAAAATAGGTGCACTAACTTCTCCAAGGACTTAATCCATTGATGAGTTCCAAGCTGAATAAGCTATTAGGAAATGCAACCATTAGAAGGAAAGAAGCTGCTGGGAATATGTCAGGGTTTCTCTTATCCATTCCACCTTCTCAGCTTTGTCTGCTTCCTGTCTGCATGAGATAAGCAGCTTTGCTTTTACTCTATGTACCTTGCTGTGACTCACCATGGCCAGAAACAAGAGACCCAAGTGAACATGGCCTGTAATGTAAATTAAGTCTCTCCTCCCTATGTCAGTTACCTGTATCACTGTTGTAACAAGGTACGTGACAAGAGTAGCTTAAGGCAGGAAGAGACTAGTTCAGCTCATAGTTTAAGGTATAGACCTGCATGGCAGGGAGTCCCAGCAGAAGAAACTCTAGGCACCAGCCACTTTGCATCTGCAGGTCAGGAAACAAAGGGCGGTGAATGCTGACGATGATCTCTTCTTTCTTTCTTTCTTTCTTTCTTTCTTTCTTTCTTTCTTTCTTTCTTTCTTTCTTTCTTTCTTCCTTCCTTCCTTCCTTCCTTCCTTCCTTCCTTCCTCCCTTTCTCTCTCTCTCTCTCTCTCTCTCTCTCTCTCTCTCTCTCTCTCTCTCTCTCTCCCTTCCTTCCTTCCTTCCTTCCTTCCTTCCTTCCTTCCTTCCTTCCTTCCTTCCTTCCTTCCTTTACTTTACATTCCCACTCACTGTCCCCTCCTGGTCACCTGTCCCACAATCCTTCCCCCACCTCCCCTTCCCTTCTCTTCTGAGAGGATAGGGGCCTCCCAGGTATACCCCCTTCCCTGGCACATCAAGTCTCTGTGAGGCTAGATGCATCCTCTCCCACTGAGGCCAGACAAGGTAGCCCAGCTAGAAGAACATATCCCACATACAGGCAACAGCTTTGGAATAGCCTGCTCCAGTTGTTTGAAACCCACATGAAGACCAAGCTGCACATCTGTTACATATATGTCGGTAGGCCTAGGTCCAGCCTGTGTATGTTCTTTGGTTGGTGGTTCAGTCTCTGAGAGCTCCAAGGGTCTAGGTTAGTTGACTCTGTTGGTCTTCCTGTGGAGTCCTATCTCCTTAGAGGTCTTGGTCATTCCTTCTGTTCTTCCATAAGAGTCCCCAAGCTCCATCTACTGTTTGGTTGTGTCTGCACCTGTCTGAGTAAGCTGCTTGGTAGAACCTTTCACAGGGCAGCCACACCAGACTCCTGTCTGCAAGCATAACAGTATCATTAATTGTGTCAGGGATTGTGCTTGCTCATGGGATGGATCTCAGGTTGGGCTAGTTATTGGTTGGCTGTTCCCTCAATCTCTGTTCCTTCCCCTGTGACTGCATTACTTGCAGACAGGATAAATTTTTGGGTTGAAAGTTTTGAGGGTAGATTGGTATCCCTATACCTCCACTAGGGTCTCTGCCTGGCTACAGGAGGTGGCCTCTTCAGGTTCCATATCCCCAATGTTGTGAGCCACACCTGGCACCCCCATTGAGTCTTAGGCACCTTCCTTATCCCAAGTCTCTCTCTCTCTTCCTGGAGATGCCCCCTACATCCCCATCCCTGTTGCAGGTATCCATTCATTCTCATGGCCATCTGGCTGTCCCTCCTGTACCCCCCTATACCTGGTTCTAACCATCTCCATTCCCCTCCCCATACCTCTCCCATTCAGTTCCCTCCCTCCATCTACAGGCAGGACACATTATAGGTTGAAGATTTGGTATCCTAATCCCTCCACTGGAAGTCTTGCCTGGTTACAGAAGATAGCTGGTTTAGACTTCCTACCCCTCATTATTAGGAGTTTTCCCTAGAGTCACCCTGATACATTCCTCGGAGTTTCCACTACACTAGGATTCTACCTCACCCTGAAATGCCCCCAGTTCCAGTTGTCTCTCCCAGCACTTTCTCCCTCCATCCTCCCCTGACCTGATCCTGTTGTGTGCCTTTAATCCCAGCACTTTGGAGGAAGAGGCTGGGGGATCAGGACAGCTAGAAATACATAGAGAAGCCCTGTCTCAAAAAAATAAAAGAGAAGAAGGAGGTGGGAGAGGGGAGGAGGAGGAAGAAGAGGAGTGGGAAGATGAAGAAGAGGATGGGGAGAAGAGGAGAAAAGTTTCAATTGTGGAATAATTTTTAAATGAAATTAGCCAACATCAAATGGTAGCTTTTTGGAAATGCCACTTCACAGATCATTAACAGATGGACATTTTGAAATATTTCAAATGATTTTATAAAATTTTAATTAAGCACATTTTCCCCTAAATTCTTTGGCTGTGGAGCCAAAAAATATCCCCCTTTTCTTCTGTAGTAGCTGACAACAGTATTATAAAATACCAAAGCAAATGAATAAAATACTGTGTTTGAGATACACACACAGAAAATTCAGAATGCCAGTAATACAGAGTTGTCCTTAGTTACACAATTCTAAGTTAATGGTATGTCCTTCTTCTCTGTCCTGTTTATAACTAGTAATTCTTCTGCTTTGCTTCCACACTCTGCCTTATCAGGGAGAAAGGCACAAAAGTGATCATGTCCAGAAGTGGATGCACTGAAAGTCACTTTGATTTGTTTTCCAGGGATGAACGAAATCAATCCATCATTGTAAGTGGAGAGTCAGGCGCAGGGAAGACGGTCTCGGCTAAGTATGCCATGCGGTACTTTGCAACTGTAAGTGGTTCTGCCAGCGAGGCCAATGTTGAGGAAAAGGTCTTGGCCTCCAACCCCATCATGGAGGTAAGACAGAACATTTTCAACTGCTTTAAAACAGTCTCTAATTAAGAAACAGACTGACTACCTGACTGATACAGTACCTGTCAGAAAGTCTAAGGTTTGCAGCCACTGAAGTTAAGGAAATACTGTTCTGTATCTTAGTAAAAGACGTAGGAAAGCTGAAAACTCAGGAAGGTTGTTATTTCAAGTAAATCCTAGTGTAGAAGAACCTGCTTTACGCTGTTATTCTGCCTTTTAATGCTGAGAGAGAAGTCTGCCTATAGTACCGGGCAGCACTTCTTCATACTGACTGCTCCTTGTCCAGGGCGAAGTTACTCATCTCCTCCCAGTCCCCGGTTCCTGCTTATACTCCTTCCAAACAGGATTGCTCTCACTCAAGCAGGAATGAGTTCCATTACTCTTTCCACAGTACGTTTTTATCCTTAGTTCAACCTCTTTAGCTACAAATTTTAACTTTTTTCCAAAGTCCAAGTTATATACATAAACCCTAATCACATGAGCATTTTTACTTTTAAAAAATAAATAAATTATACAGCAAAGTATAGTATAGTAAAGAAATTCAAAATTATACGTTCTTGAGAAAGGAAATACTATGAAAAGATAAGGTACCTTCAAAAGTCAGATGGATCTGGGTGTGATGACTCATGCCTGTTATCACAGTTATGTAGAGGCTTACAGCAGGGGGGTCACCATGAGTTTGAGGCAGGCCTGGGCAGCAAAGGGAGACTCTGCCTTGGAAAACTAAACCAAACCAAAGCCAATACAGAAACAAAGTAGAAATGCCTGTGCTAAAGACAAGGGGATCGGATGTATGAAAATTTGATGTCTGAAGGTTTCTAGCTGGAAGGATATTATTTATTAAAAATGGTACTTCAGGAAAGTTACAGTTTCATAAGAAAATGAGAAAAATAGATTTCATTAAACAGAAATCAGAACATGCAGAAACAAACCTTTTTCGTTAAAAATTCAAATGGGCATGATTTTATCCCTGTCTTTTTCCTCTGCCAAGTTTTCTTTATCACCCAAACACGGATGGAGCTAAAATTGATCTGATGCACCTTGGTACAAGTGGCTTTTGCAGTAATCTGCCCAGAGGTAATTGTGCCTGGTTTGCAGTGCTGTGTGTAACATCTCTAAAACAATGCTGTGACATATGTCTACATGGCTATCCTTTAGGGCTGCAGATCTTCCATTCCTGCATGACCTAGACAAGGTACTTTGAGGAAGCAGAGAGGCTTCCAAAGCTAGGTGTGCTGCAGGAAGAAGGAGAAAGCGGTTTCTGATACAGCATGGGCAGGAAGGAGCAGATGGCTATGTCAAAGGAAAGTAGTAAAGTCTAGAATTAAGATTTTGCGAGGATTTCACTCTATCTATAGTAGTGGATGTTACTGATGCTAATATTGAAGTCATACTGTTCAATATAAAACCACAGAGTATAAAAACACAGTGATACTAGTGAGTGATTTCTGCTCTCACCAATATACAGGTCAATATACAGGTCATCACAAACAAACAAACAAACAAACAAACAAAAACTAAACAGAGAAACTCTTGTGTTAGGCCAACTTTATAAATTGAATACCTACTGAAAATTCCAAATGAACATTGTATCTGATCTTAGTGGAATAAATCTGGATATCAACAGCAGTAGAAACTACACAAAGTGTACAAACTCATGAAAACTAAGCACTTACTTAGCAATGATAATTAGTTCAAGGCAGAAATCAAGAAGAAAACTTTACAAATTCCTATAATTGAAGATGAAAACACAACATGCCAAAATCTGTGAAATACAATAAAGGAAAAGATTGCATCACTTAGTGCCTTCATCAATAACATGAAAGACCTCAAATTCATAGTTTAAGAACACACTTGAAAACCTTGAAAAAAAACAAGAACAAACAACTCCCAAGAAAGTAGATGAGAAGAGATAATCAAACTCAGGGCTGAAATGAACAAAATAGAAATGAAGAAAAAAATACAAAAAAATCAAATAAATGATGAGTTTTTCCTTGGAAATGAGTAAAAAGATTGAGAGATCCTTATCCAAGTAAAAGAGAGTACAAATCCAAATTAATAAGATTAGAAATAAAATGGAGACATTACAACAGTTATTGAAGAAATTTAGGAATCCTTAAAATTTGTTGTATTTCACAAAATTGAAAAATTTTAAAAGAAATGAATTTCTAGATGTGTATAGTCCACAAAAGCTAAATCAAAATGATATTAATAATTTAAATAGACCCAAAACATCCAACAAGGTAGAAACAAAACCTCCCAAATATAACATTCAAAACCTTCCAAATAAAAAAAGCTGGGACCTAGACAGATTCAGGACCGAATTCTACCAGACCTTTAGAAAAGAAATAACACCAATACACTTCAATTTTTTTAATATAATAGAAAATAAGTACAGTTTCTAAATTCTTTTTACTGTGATACCAAAATTAGACAAAGACTCAACACAAAAGTAAATTATAGGCGAGAGAATCTGGTTGTAAAAATTCTCAGTAAGATACTTGCAATATACTTGCAAACTGAATTCAAGAACACATCAAAGAGATTATCCACCATGATGAAGTTCACTTGATCCCAGAGAAGCAGGGATGGTTTGCCTGAATCATATCAATAACCCTTCCTTCAGGTAGCAATTTCTTCGTGATTGAAATGAAAATAATATTATAGTCTTGTGGGTATACTGGATAATTTGGTGAAGTGGGATTACTTGAGAATTCTTTTCTTCTAAAATCCCACAACTTCAGCCATTTCCCACAGCTCCTAAGTTTCAAAAGCATTGTTCTTGGGCTGTGGAGCTGATCTTGGATGTGAAGCACCCATCAAAAGAGCAGTATGGCTAATCAGCAGGCATTCTGATTTGTTCTTCAAATATTTTAAGGTTTATTTATTTTTTACTTTACATGCATGGGTCTATACCATACGTATATGTATGTGTACCATGTTCATGCATTGCTTGTAAAGGCCAGAAGACAGCATCTGATCCCTTGGAACTAGAGTTATAGATGGTTGAGAGCCACCATGTAGGTGCTGGGAATTGACTCCAGGTCCTCTACAAGAGTAGCTAATGCTCTTAACCAGTGAGATATCTCTCCAGTTCCAGGTACCCTGTTTTAAACACAGACATGAAATATGTCTATGTTCTGAGGCACTTTAGTCCACAAATCAATAATTTCACAAACCACACCAAGTTTTTTTCATGTCATGGAAGCCATCTGGTGAACTCATGTGCCCCAAACAACCACAGTTCCATCACTGCCTTTCTGGATGACTTCAGCCTGCAGCAGATGGATCTTGTACAGTACTATGGGAACCTGTTACACTACTGCCCTATAAAATACTACTTAGGCTCAAAAATGTACATTTTTTTGTTGTTTTTTTGTTTTGTTTTGTTTTGTTTTTTGTATTTTCTATCTATGACAACAAAAGTGTCTTATCTTGGAAAGGGCTTTTGGGTACGATCACCTCGTCACTGAGCAATTGGCAAAACAGACTTCAGGACTCTGAGAATGAGAGAGCTCTGTGGGCCTGATGGTGAGACCCCTACAGTTGAAAGATCCCAGAACAATAGTGACACTTGGCAGCTCCAATTTGATCAAAGGCACAGAAAGTGTAGTCTGCAAACTGAATTTCAGCAATGGTGGCAGTACCAGTGATCAATTCCAGTTTCAAACCCTTATTCACACAATGGGCTCTTAAGACAGTTTCCACATTTGTCTCATAAATGAACAGTACATCAAAGAACTCCACTAAAGGTGACATCTTCACCAACTATTATTGCAGTAGGACCTTTGGCCAATCAGTTATCCAAGGCCTTTGCCACTGAATCAAAGGTTTATTTTCTGAGTTTGTTTATACATCAAGGTCTTTGGGTATTAAAACACAACCACCACACATACACACACACACACACACACACACACTCACATGAGTTTATAATTTCTAAATTAGGGTATGTTTAGTTAAATTATCTTAAGCTTTGTTAAATCATTGATTTTGCTAGAAAGATAGTATTCAATCATTTCCTTTTCTAAAATGCTTTAGAAGTAACAATCTAAATTCAAATACTATCTTCATAGCCAATACAAATTATGGCACTATATTTCTTTTAAAATACTAACTCATTTTCTTTGAGGAGAGGATCAAATATGCTGACTCTGTGGCTAGCTAGGGTCCTGTTGTTTTTATCCCTGAAACTTGTTCTCTGTCTTAACATTCTATACCATTTTCACATTTCTCTGTTTGCATATACTAACCCTGAAAGACTTTGTACAAGGGGCAAACGTTAATCTTATATGGAATAAAGCTATTCAGAGTTTAATATATGCATTGTGTGGATGCTTGTTCTTCTATCTACACTATGTTTTTGTTTTGACTTAAAAGAGTTACAGAAGCATGTCACTAAGTTAAAAAGTAGATATATGCCATCAAAAATTTAAGGTTATGAACGATATTTAGTAGAAAGTTGTATTCTTAGTATGTGGTTGAAGATACTTACAAGTTAGATAAAACCGTTAAAATCGATGTTGGGCTGTAGATGCTACTCATTTTGGAAGAGTGCCTGCCTAACATGAACAAAGCCTTGTGCACATGCCGGAATCCTAGCATTGTACAGGTAGGGGTAGGAGGATCAGGAGTTCAAGGTCATCCATCCTCAGCTACATAGCCAATTCAGGATGAACCTGGACTACATTAAGGCCCTGTATTTACAGCAAGCAAACAAACAAACCCAAAACAACAACAACAAAAACCAATTACGTTCTGGAGGGGTGGCTCTATAGATAAAGTGCTTGCCCTGTAAGCATGCAAATCAGGCTTTAGGTCTGAAACACCTCCATTAAAAAGCTGGGTTTAGCTGGGCAGTAGTAGGACATGCCTTTGATCTCAGCACTTGGGAGACAGAGGTAGGAGGGTTTGAGGCCAGCCTGGTCTCCATAAATAGTTCTAGGATAGCCATATACAAAACCAAAACAAAACATAAAAATATAACCAAAAAAGCTGGGTTTGGTGGCTTGCCAAAAATCCTAGTGCTTAGGAGGTGGAGACGGGAATCCAAGGGCAAGTTGGGTATCGAGATAAGCTGAATTGTCAGTAAGCTTTGGGTTGAGTGAGAAATCCTGCCTCACTAAATAAAGTGGAGAACTATCAAGGAAGACAATTGACACTAACC
The DNA here is from genome assembly GCF_978045245.1 of Mus caroli. NCBI lineage: Eukaryota > Metazoa > Chordata > Mammalia > Rodentia > Muridae > Mus > Mus caroli. The sequence continues at coordinate 73,803,820 of NW_028227266.1, forward strand.
TCTGGGCTTCATGTACACATGCACACATGTGTACAGTGCAACCTCACACACGTGCTTGTACACATACACACATTCACAGTATATACAAGAATGAGACATGTTTTTACTTCTGGTTTCTGAAAATGGCATTTAAATTGAGTGCATAAAGCCAGGCATGGTGACACATGCCTCTGCATCTGGGAAGTAGAAGTCTGAGGATATAAGTTTAAGGCACCCTTAGCTATATACGGAACTCATGGCTAGCCTCATCTGTAAGATGCTGCCTCAAAATACAATCAATCAGCAGAATGGATAATATTAATACTCTGCTTATAAGCAGTATCGCTTCTCCTCTTTTTGCTATAGGATAAAATGATAGAACTGGCTAGTTTCTAAAGAGACCTTTCATACCAAACTAGCATTTCCAGGAATTTTTTTCTTTGTCTTAATGATTTCATTTACATAAGGCAGTCTTTTGAGTTTTTGGTAGCTAAGGACAAGGCTTTGCTCTGGCAGCTCCAGCCCTATATATCTCTCTCTGCTGATGTGAATGTTTGCATACCCCAAATGGTGTGTGAAAATGTCACCACTGCGTCCATCAGTTCTGCTTCTGAAATGCATTTCTGTGAGAATAACAAGACAAAAGAAGACTATTGGTATTTACCTGTGTCGCTGGGGGCAAAGCAGACACTTGTGCTCCCTACAGGGGCAAAAACTGGTTCTCGTCTTTAAAGAATCACTAAAAATGGAAGAGTTGGATTCTATTCCTTCTCTCTCTGAGTAAGCTTTGTAAATGCCATGCATTGCCCTTCTAAGATCTTGTTTTCTCTCTTGCTTCTTAGTCAATTGGAAATGCCAAAACAACCAGGAATGATAATAGCAGCCGGTTTGGAAAATATATTGAAATTGGTTTTGACAAGAGGTACAGAATCATCGGTGCCAATATGAGAACTTACCTTTTAGAGAAATCCAGAGTGGTGTTCCAGGTAAGCTGCATGTGCTGCTGTGTGTTTTAGGATTACTTTATAATTACTGTTATGTGACATTTTCTTGGGGAGATAGGAACAAACACCCAAAGAGAGCATCAAGGACAGAATACAGACTTTATTATGGGAGTCCATGAATTCATTAGGCTTATCTACATAGATGGTTAACCTCAAAGCAGCTCTATCACCCTGAATTTCCCTCCATAGTGGGTGACAACCTCATGGAAACTGCATCATAGAGCCCCCTTCCAGTTAACCTTCTGTCTTTTGCTTTTTATTTCCTAGCATCTCCCCAGATCATTTGCACTGAGGGTGGACAGAACAGAGAGTGATGGCTGCAATCTCAGCTGAAGCTTCTGTGACCCCAATTTCCCTCTTTCTACTAGGGACTATCTCAGCTTCATCACCATTACTTCACACACAGCTACTTCTTTAGGGTTCTCCTCAATTAGTTTCCTTGGCCAACATAATTTCTTCTCCAAGATGATGGTCACTTTATGGCCAAGGATTAAATCCATACAAAACCACTATAGAGCCCTTGCTTGCTAGTATGATATACTTTATTTCATAGTACTCTTGAGCATATTCTCACGGTATTACTATAAGTCACACTTGGATAGAAACATGTGAAATGTAAACTGCTGCATCAGAAGTAGAAGACTACCTCTTTAACCTAATAATCCTTGAGAGTGGACACTGATTTAGGTTTAATGTTTCATATTTTACTAACATTTCAGTTACTGTACAAAATAACGAATTTCATTATGATATCCATGCACAGGTATGTAATTGTTCCTAGCTCCACACCATTCCTCTACTCTCTGCTGTCCTTCTTTTCTCTTGCTGGTCTACTTTCATTCATATACATATATGTATGCATATCTATCTATATCTTAAAGCTAGGTTTGCATGGAAAAAAACATGTTATATCTTCTCTACTCCATGAGCTCTTGTTCTCTACCATCCCCCTACTTCAAACATCATTCCTCATCAAGGTCTCTATACTATTTTCATGTTGTATGTTCATGTTGTTTTATATATGTGCATGTGTAATGCATTTATTTATATTTAAATCTAGATTCTGCATATAACAGAAAGAATGCAATATTTGTCTTTCTGAGTCTGGTATAGTGGTTTTGATTTTTTTCTTACAAGATGCTTGTTGGAAAGGTTAGTTACAAAGAGGTGCTATTTAGTTTTGTCTCTATTTTCCAACTGATAAAGAAAGCATTTATCTATGTCTTCAAAGAGTTACAATTTGAACTCATCTCAAGAAAAATAAAATATACTTGTCCTGTTTCCTTCTTTTTGATTCTTATGATATGACATTATTTGGGTAGGATAATAATGTTATGAGGAAAATTATAAAGGGGGAGTTTTTGAGTTCTTAGTCTTATTAATATAGTTGAAAAACTGGACTCAGAGGCTTGAGGATAATTTTATTAAAGTTTGAAAGTAAAGCAAAAATAGAGGAAAGCTCAAAATCCCAGTAGCCACCAGGAAGATACAGAAAATTCAGGTCTTTTAAGCTAAGCATGGAGATCAGACAGTGAAAGGAAAAGTGTGCTTAGGAGTGTTTAGCCCCAGATCTGAGTTCTGAGACACCCATTTCTAGGCTCTTGTACCCTAGAGCAAAGGATTGCGAAGGGACATGGTTAGAAATAGAAACAGACAGCTCATTAAGAAAGGAAAAAGATCTAAGGAATGGAAGTGGGCTAATGAACAAAGGAAAAAAAAACCCAACAGGTACTGAGCCATGTGGTCCCGATCTATTATATAATATTTACATAATATCAGCCCATGTTCGAATAGGCAGGGCTTTTTGTGAACATGCTCTTTAGAAGAAACCCAGTAAGGAAGGGTTCCCAGCATTCTTCCTGTTAACTCTGATGTTTCAGCCCAGTTCTGTTCTGTCACAGAGCTAAAAGAAAGTCTTTTTAACCTCGCTATAGACTGCTATTAAAACCATAGTTGAATATTTATGTAGGATTTTTATTGGCACTTATATTGTTGCTCCTTTCTAATGGAAAGGGAGACATGTTACACATTTATAGCACTAGCTGGTGTGTAGTCATACATTGTAGACATAATAGGGATTGTAGATTATCATAAAAATGTCAATATGTAGTTCGTGGTGACCCACTACATACCTCATACTGAGACCCAGAGTTTCAGTGACCCATGTGCTGGATGCCATATCATTAAAATTCAAATATCCCACATGGCAGGGTCCATTGTTTTATTGCCTAAGTCTTTTGTGGCTTTGAAGTTGTCTAGCACATACCAAGAGTCATGAGTTGGGGTATCCAAACATCTTGGCTTTGACTTTGGGATTGTGCCTGATTAAATATTTAATCTTAAATAAACTATAATACTTGATATGTATAAGTTTATAGCATTTGATATTCATAGTAAGGCAATAACAACCCTCCACTATTACTCTAGATTTAAGTTAAGAACAATAGTATTATTCACATCTAGGATTTAAAACAAACAAACAAACAAACAAATTCTCTATTAATGAGAAGAAAGAATGAGTGAAACAGAAATGAATGAAGTCCACATAGAAGTGTGTAGGAACATGGGACTAATGACATGACTCAGAGCTTAAGAGAGAGCCTTAGTTCAAATTCCAGTACCAATATGATAGTTACCAACTGTCTGTAACTCTAGGTCCAGGGGATTCAACACCCTCTCCTGGCTTCTACACATACTCCACACATGTGGTACATAGGCATACATACAGGCAAACACCTATATACATAAAGAAAAAAATTAATCTTTGAAAAAGAGAAATCTGTAGGATTGTGAGCAAAGGTAGCAAAGGAGGGAAACTGACCTTGGCCAGTATGTTGACTGGTGGCTAGGACTTAGTAAGTCTTGCAGCTCCCCAGTCTCCAGGAGTCTAGAACACTGAGAATGTTAGTTATAGCAAATGAATCACAGTCAATAAGCACTAACCATCCTGTACAAAGATGACCAAATGTTTCTGCAGACTCACCTGCTTTTCTAGTTTCTGTGTGCTGAAGCACCTGTTCTCTTGCCTCATCGTGCTTGTGATCATTGGTATGTTTGTTCAGTGTCCTCTGTCACTGCAGTACTCATTGATGCCTTTAGGTTTAAAGACTTCCTTTTACCTTATTACAATTAATCTTTATCAGCATAGATATACTGCAAGTTGTAAAGATATGCTGATTGTATTTTAGTAATTTTTGTAACTGTACTCTAGGTGTATATGTAGAAAAAGACTAAGGAAATACTAAAAATTGACCATAGATTATAAATTATTATTTTTTATTTTATCAACTTATTGTTGATAGGAAAATATACATAATATATGTATATTTTTTATAAACTACAAAGTTTATAGTATATAAATATATAGGGAGAGTATGTTTATGGATTTATTATAGTCATGAGATCATCGTTAAAATATGGCAAGGAAGAGATTATTCTCTTTTTGATAGAGTATTAGGATTACTGTAAATCTAGAAGTTATTAATAGAAAATGATGCTGAGCACACCCAAAAATTATTTTAGTTTCTCCAGAATTACTGGAGAACCACTCCAAAATCATTATTTTGGCCATCTATCAAGTTGTTCACTAATTCAGAGAGCATTACTAAGCCAGGCACAGTGGGACAGGCCTCTCAGGAGGCTGAATTGGGAGACTCACAGGTTCAAGGGCTGTCTGTTCTACAGAGTAATTCAGAGCCAGAAGAGACTTTCAGATAAGACTATCTCAAAATCAAGGGTCAAAACTGTACTTGAGATGTAGTGCAGTGGTATGGAACACTTGTCTAGAATATTCAAGGTCGTGGGTTTAGACTATAATACTAAAAAACCTTAAAATCCTTGCTAGCTGGTATTTATACTGAATATTACTAGTACATCTTTATTATTTAATTTTATTTTTCAAGAGACAGAATATTACTGTTTTGCCCAGCTTGGCTTCAATCTCAAGCCATCCTCCTATCTTGCATATATACTATAAATCATAAGGGTTAATTATTTAAATCAGTTTTACAAAATGTGGAGTTTTACTGAGATAATTAAATATTAAAATTTTATATTATCATAGTTTCCCCGAGTTTTATATTAAAATGCCACAATTGAAAACTCTTCTTATTTCAAAGGCAGAAGAGGAGAGAAACTACCATATCTTCTATCAGCTCTGTGCTTCGGCAAAGTTACCTGAGTTTAAAATGCTGCGGTTAGGTATGGATATGACACTAGATTTGGTGTTTTTTTCTGTTAAGTTTGAGTTTTCAAGCTTGTCAAAAAGAAATCCTTCATACTAAAATATTTACAAAAAAAAAAAAAAGATTCTTAGAGGTCTGAATCTGGCTTTAGAACTGCCATGGGAAGGCTGGGGGTAGCTCTAGTCAGGTACAGGATTGGCCTTGTTGAAGCTGGTTAAGGTAAGTAAGAAATAGATGGGTTCAGGTTCTAGCCTCTGCTATTTTGTTTGTTTATGTTGTTGTTTGTTTTGTTTTGTTTTGTTTGTTTCATTTTGAGACAGGATTTCTTTGTGTAGCTCTGTAGACCAGGCTGTTCTAGAACTCATAGCTATCCAGCTGTCTCAGTGTCCCAAGGGCTGGGATTAAAGGAATGGTGCCACCACTGCCTGGCTCACCTCTCTGCTTTTATATATGTTTAAAAACTGTTCTTGATGAAAGAAGAAATTTGTCCTAGTAGCCTGTTTGGAACTAAATCTGAAGAAAACATCATTTATTTCACCAATTGAGATAAAATCTTAAATCTTATATTAGAATGTGTGTAAACTGGGCAGACTCTAAACTCTGTGTGTATGTGTGTGTGTAATCAGTGTGTTGTCACTACCTCTAATTCAGCATGTTTGTAGGGTTGAAGTACAACCTTCTCATAGACTAAAAACCTTTTCTTTCCTTCACTGCAGGAAATGCAGATAGTTTTCATTACACAAAGCAAGGAGGCAGCCCTATGATAGAAGGAGTAGATGATGCGAAGGAGATGGCGCACACCAGGCAGGCCTGCACTCTGCTGGGTAATGTCTGTCTGTCTTGGACTCATGAGTGCTGGTCATTTGGACTCAAGTGTCTTTGTTTGGAATATTGGTTTTTCTTTGTGTTAACTGGTCAATGATGCTGGGACATTTCTTACGTATGGAACACAGAGAAATGATCATGGTGTTTCTTAGAATGGTTCTAGGATTAGCTAGTGGCACTAGTGGCTCAACCTTGTAAATTTACCAAAGATTATTGAATATCTGGAGAGGTAAGATTAACTTTTAGCTAAATGTTTAAAAAAAAGATTTAGAGACTAATTGAAATGGGCTTTTGTATAAACACATTCTGTAGATCTTAGTGGTTTAGTTGTTAGGGGGCTTGATTGTTCAGGGGTTTTTTGGCTTTGTTTGTTGGTAATGCTTGGAGATAGGTTTTATCCACATAGCCCAGCCTGTTCTAGGTCTTGCAATCCCTCTGCCTCAGTCTGCTGGTATGGAGGGCATGTGTCACTGTGCCAGGTCAGCCTTTGCTGAATTGTCTTTATTGCTGTCTTCAGGGTCTGTACAGATGCTAAGCAAAACTAACAGAATACACATATTCTTGTTTTCATTGTTTTTTATAAAGGAATTTAAAAATCTTATTGTTTGAGAATTTTATAAATGCGCATAGTGTTATTCCTGTGCTTTTGAAACAGATACCACTATTCTCTTTGTGATTTGAGAGTGTTAAATATGAATGTCAATCAGTTCATACTTAGAGTTGTACAATTTTTAAAGGTGTCCTTAAAAAAACACTTAGAATAGAGTAACTCAAATACTGTATCTTGGTGCTTCTCATAAGGGAGCTTAGGTCCTAACCACTCTAGGACTTGCTAAAAATGCAGACTCTCTCATTCGACTTCACAAAGGTTTGGACTACAAGTGATCCATGTGCACAGTAAGTCCCAGAGAATATTGTATTACTGAAGAATTTTAAAAGACCAGTACAGTGCTGTGGTTCTGTTTTCCACTTCTTCTCTTTGGGTGTCCAGGCACTGCTGCACACCAGGTGGGGAAGGATGTAGCAAAGTCCAGAATGGGTAGGTGGACAGGATCCTGGTCCAGCAGTGAATGCTACAGGTGGGGTGGGGTGGGGTGGGGGGAGGATGGGAAGGTGGGGAGTAGGGAGTCAAGGGCTTGGAGGAGGGGTGTCAGGTAGGGGTTTTCTCCAAAGATTTCAGTGTTACAGCTCCTCAGTGTTATAGTTCTTTTAGACAACATTCAATGAAACAGCTCTGTCAGACAGTATTCAATGAAATAGCGTGTACACTTACACTTTATTTGGGTTAATCAAGGGCTATATATGTGAACCTTGGGTAGTGAGAAGGGGTTCTTAGTGTGAAGTTTCATTGGATGAGGCTTACAGTTCTATGGATACCTCATTTGCATGGAGAGGGATTCCAGGAGGTTGAATTTGTAATTTCCATCAAGGATTATGTGACATTCCTCAGGTAAAATATTGGAGATCAGGCTCCCCAGATCAGTTGGGGAAGAGGAATCTCTGCTGAGAAAAGGGAGTCTTCCATTTTGTACCAAGCTCAGGAAAGCTGTCCAGCCATGGTAGATTATAACCTTACTATGGATGTACAACGTGTGGTAGTACATGCCTTTATTCCCAGCACTCGGGAAGCAGAGGCAGCAGAATCTCTGAGTTTGAGTCCAGCTTATTCTACAGAGTGAGTTTTTGGACAGCCAAGGCTACACCAACAAGGCTAAACTTTGTCAGGGAGGGGTGCCGGGGGGGGGGGGAGGGGTGTCGGGGTGGGGGGAGGGATGCAAGCGCCATTACATAATGTAGGAAATAGCAAAACTATTCACCATAAAGTAAATTCTCAATTTTCCTTTATAAAAATGTTTTTGCAATAGTTTTACTACTTTTACTTATAGATTATGTTTAATATTTATGTTCTTCACTAAAAAATTGAAACCAGATCTGGTAAAAGCCAGAAAGTATCCAACTTTCTGATCTCACCCTGTCACTTGGGTCTTGTTCCAATGCTGTGTTTGGATCTTCACTCATTAGCTTGGGATATAAAACCATCTGAACACTTCTAATCTTTGGATCTTTCATTCTAATTAATCTACTTAGAAGTAATTCAATAATCCAACTTAAATCAGCCTTATCGGGCTGCAATATGTATTAAAGTAGGGATAAGTAGTAGCAATAATATTAATAAACTACGTAAATATCTAGGATGTGATTTTTTTTAATCACCTGGCATGTCTGAGTATACTCTGTGCACTATTTCATTTAATATTGCAGACACTCTTTGAAGAATTATCGCCTTATCTCAAATGAGAAAACCAAAGCATAGACAATGAAGTGTCTTGTCTATGTGATATGGCAGGACATAGACCAGATTAGGCACACTGTACAACCCACATTGCAAAACTGCTTAGTATGTTACTATCTCAAAGATGAAAGTGTTGTTATATATGACTATGAATGTACTATGCACATCTGGCAATATTCAAGAATTAATAATAGACTTAAATTTTTCTTATAATTAGTTTGTTGCTATTCTGACATCAATTGCTTGTTTACTCTATTCTATTCCAGGAATTAGTGAATCTTACCAAATGGGAATTTTTCGAATACTTGCTGGCATTCTTCACTTAGGCAATGTTGTATTTGCATCTCGGGATTCAGACAGCTGCACAATACCTGTAAGTTCAGAACAAGCTTAATGCGATGGTGGCCTGTGTATTAGTTTTGTTTGTTTGTTTGTTTTACTACTGGGGCTAGAACAAGTAGAACAAGCTAGGGGCCTCTGCACATGCTACGCAGTCACTGTATTTGTAACATGCCACCATGTTAGTCTTTTTGAACATGGTTTTGGGGGGCAATTCAGGTCCACCTTATCTACTGAGCCATCTCCCTAGATCTACAGTAGATTTAATTGCTTCATTTATTTGTTTATTTATTATTTTATTTATTCTGTGTTTGTACATATGTATAAGCACACAGGTACACAAACCTGTATGTGTACAGAGGCCAGAAGAGGGCATTGGATCTCTTAGAGCCAGAGGTTCAGGTAGTAGCTTATTACATGGGTGCAGGAACGCAAACTCCAGTCCTGATATTGTGTGGCAAGTACTTTTCACTGCTGACCTATCTATTCAACCCTGTTATTTTTACTTGTGTGTTTGTGTGTTTGTATGTGAGTGCTGGCATGTATGTGCCACACATGTGGACTCCAAAGTACAACATTTGGGAGTCGGTTCTCCCCTTCCACCCCATTGAGGCAGGTCTCTCTTGTTTCTACCTGCTCATGGTATTCTAGACGGGGAACCTTTGTCCAGTTCTCCTGCCTTCCTTCGCTTTCCATTTCATCGTGGAGGACTGACTGGGATTAGAGATGATTGGCATCATGCCCAGCGTTTTACCTGTGTCCTGGAGATTGAACGTAGCTCATCAGGCTTGTGTGGCTTCAAGCTCTTTTGCCCACTTACCCATCTCTCTGGCTTAGTATTTTTTCTTTTTTGGTTTTTTTTTGAGACAGGGTTTCTCTGTATAGCCCTGGCTGGTCCTGGAACTCACTTTGTAGACCAGGCTGGCCTCGAACTCAGAAATTCGCCTGCCTCTGCCTCCCGAGTGCTGGGATTAAAGGCGTGCGCCACCACGCCCGGCCTGGCTTAGTATTTTTTAAAGGAGAAAATGATGGCTCTGATTTAAACCTCTACTTTCTTTTAAGAAAATAATCACACATACCCCCACCCACTCTTTTTTCAAAATAGAGTCCTGTCTGTGGCCCAAGCTGGCCTCAAACTTGTGACAATCTGGATTACAGCAGTGCATAATCACATCTAGCGCCAGGTTTTTGTTTTTGTTTTGTTTTGTTTCCAAAAGCAGATTTTATTGAGATATAATTTAGCAACACCAATATATGGCTGTGATTATGCTCATAGATATGTTCAACCATAAGTATGTTCACAGGCAGCTGAAACGACTTTCAAAAAGAAGCCTGGGTATCTTACCTATAGCCAACTTTACTCCTGTCTCCTCAACTCAGCAACCTGAGTCTCCGTCTTGCCGCTGTAGAGTTATATACCCTGGATATTAATAGAAATTGAATCATGCGATATGTGGCCTTTCAAAGTTTTTCATGCTATAGCACATATACTCCTTCATGATTGATAGGTGCTGTAAGTGATGGTACTGATTTGAATCTGAAGTGATGACCTTCTGGGAAGGGTCTAGAGATGAGGCCATCAGGAACCTCAGGTTTTAATGACAATGGTGATATGAGCGAGCCATGTGATTATTGTTGTCAAGTTGTTTGTTCTCTTGGGTCTCAGTTCCTCAGTTTTCACTGAGAGATGATGTAAAACCTGCCCACTCCCCGGGAAAGTTGTCAGATGCCAGATTCGGGAAAGTAACACAGCAATAGAGACTGAACAAGACAAGTAGTTAGCAACCTCACTCACAGAAGATCCACAGAAGATGTGTAAGGGGTTCAGGGATATGTTAGTCATTAAAGAATTCCAACCTCAAAGCCCTTCAAATGACATCAGACTGTCTACTTCAAGCCTCTTCAGACCTTCTGTGGCCTGAGGATGAAGGTCAATCATGTTCTCTGGCTTCATTTTGTACATTTTCTGCTTTACTTAGCCTTACTTCCTCCTCTTGCTAGTTTCCCTCCTACCACCTTTTTTTTTTTTTTAATCTTGCTGTTACCTCAACTTAGACAGCTTTTCTCTTGACCAAGAAATACCCGATATTCTTTCATACCCTAATCTATTATCTAAGGTAATTGTCTCCTGCCTTGATAGAGAGAACTCTCCTCCTGTGGATTTTCAGCACTATGTCTGTCTCTTTTCAGTGTTTTACAGGACAATAAGTATGTCCCCCTTAAGACTGCAGACACTGGGTGTTGCTGTGATCAGACATCATGAACAAGGCAACTTATAGAAGAAACAATATATTTGGGGCTTATAGTTTCAGAGAATGAGTCCATGACTGTCACACAGGGAGCATGGCAGCAGGCAGACACGCATGGCAGTAATGGCAGTAGCCAAGAGCTTATGTCTTGATCCACATGCACAAGGTAGAGAAGAGACACTGGGAGTGGTGTGAATGTTTGAAACCTCCAGATCTGCTCCCAGTAACACACCTCCTTCAAGAATGATACACCTCCCAATCATTTGCAAACAGTTCCACTGAGGATCAAATATTAAGATACATGATCTGCTGAGATCCATTCTCATTCAAGCCACACAGGAGCTATGCTTGTTTAATAGCACAGATTTGATGGCCAGCTGACAAGATTTCTGATTGAGTGATTGAATATAACCTAAGAAAGAGACAGACAAATCTATGAAAAACCAAGAAAGTTTTTTGTTTAAAATGAGCCCTACAAGATATTACAAAGTGACTTCCAGATCCTAGGCTATGAATGCTTCTGACTATACTCATTGATCAGGTGTGAGTGATGTTGATGTCCATTTGACAAAGATAGTGCTGAATTGTGTAACTTTTTCCAGAAATTATTCTTTTATTTGGCCATAGGCAATAATAACACATTCTCTTTTGGTAGCCCAAGCATGAACCTCTTACCATCTTCTGTGACCTTATGGGTGTGGATTATGAAGAGATGTGTCACTGGCTCTGCCACCGAAAGCTGGCTACTGCCACAGAGACATACATCAAGCCCATCTCCAAGCTGCAGGCCACAAATGCCCGAGATGCTTTAGCAAAGCACATCTATGCAAAACTCTTTAACTGGATTGTTGACCACGTCAATCAGGCTCTCCATTCTGCTGTCAAGCAGCACTCTTTCATAGGCGTGCTGGACATCTATGGGTGAGTGCATTTGGCTGGCTGCCCTACTCTGCTGGAAAGCAGTTGTTTGTTTGGGAGTGTTTTGTACCTCTGAGCACATGTTTAATTTTGTTTTCTACTGGAGAAGAGAAGGAAATCCTAACTTATAACCATTAGAAGTGTCTTTGATAATGGAGATATAATGATGCAAAAAAAAAAAAAAAAAACCTTACACATTGCTTAAACAAAAATTAACTCAGCTCCAGAATCTATCTACAAAGCTAATAGATTGAATTAATTGGTTTCCACACTCTTATATGACAAATTATTGAATTTCTAAAAATATAATTTCATTTCTAGTTGCATTCTGTAAATGTTGATACTTTTTGTACATGGGCTTGTTTGGCAGCTAATTTTTCACTCTCTGGTTCAGTTTTTCAGAAGAACCTGTTAGGTTTCTGTTTCTAGCTCCCACTTCTCTGTGAAATGTTTGGAGTATAAATTGACAGGAACTGTTGCTTTAGCATCGTTTTGTTGTTTCCTACTGGATCTGAAGGGGCCTCAAAAAGCCAAGGCTGCACATCCTTAAGCAGGACTGTCTCAGCTGATGCTCATCATGTGCTGACTCTCCAACTTACAGACTTTTATCAGATATGGAGAAGATAATGTTAAGAGACTTCACATTTTTCTCTTTCAAATGTGCATATTTTAAATAATTTTAAAAACTATTCTTTTTCTTTTCTTCCTACCTTATTTTTTTGGTATTACAGATTTGAAACATTTGAGATAAATAGTTTTGAACAGTTCTGCATAAATTATGCAAATGAAAAACTACAGCAACAATTCAACATGGTAAGAATTTTCTTTCTTGAATAAGATTCTTCTACAAACTTTCCTTTTGAAAAAAAAAAAAAAAAAAAGCTTGGTCTTTGAAATAAACTCCTGATCTGTAATTCTTTTTTCTCTCTTCTTTTATTGAATATTTTCTTTATGTACATTTCAGATTTTATCCCCTTTCCTGGTTTCCCTCCAGAATGCCCATCCCACCCCTCCCCCTGTTTCTATAAGGGTGTTCCCTCACCCACCCACCAACTCCTGCCTCCCCACCCTGGCATTCCCCTACAGTGGGGCATCAAGCCTTCACAGGACCAAGGACCTCTCCTCCCATTGAAGTTTGACAAGGCCATCCTCTGCTCCATATGCGGCTGGAGCCATGGATCCCTCCCTGTGTTCTCTTTGGTTGATGGTTTAGTCCCTGGGAGTTCTGTGGGGTCTGGTTGGTTGATACTGTTGTTCTTCCTATGGGCTGCAAACCCCTTCAGCTCCTTCAGTCCTTTCTCTGACTTCTCCATTGGGGACCCTGTGCTCAGTCCAATGGTTGGCTGTGAGCATCCCCCTCTGTATTTGTCAGGCACTGCCAGAGCCTCTCAGGAGACAGCTATATCAGGCTCCTGTCAGCAAGCACTTCTTGGCATCCACAATAGTGTCTGGGTTTGGTGACTGTATATGGGATGGATCCCCAGGTGGGGCAGTCTCTCCTCCACACTTTGTCTCCATATTTGCTCCTATGAGTATTTATTCTGTTCCCCCTTCTAAGAAGGACTGAACTGTAATTCTTATAATGGATTTAGAGTAGGGAAACTGCCAGGGAACAGAGTTTGGAACAATGTTACAAATAATGAACATTTTGAACAAATAATTTGAATGAGAGATTTAGGAAGTGGGGTGGGCACTACCATTGAGTCCTTCTATTACTGCTTAGACACCAACTAAATGTGGGGTTATAACTAACACCATTTACTATGTTAGGAAGATGTCAGAATTTTACAAATGATCCTTTCAGTAGCCTGGTTTTTTCACTGAGGCAATGGCAGTAGGTATATTTTAGTAGGGGCTTACACTAACTTTGAGCTAACCTCCCTCCTCTGCATTCCAAGTATTAGATTACAGACTTGCCACCACCATATCACCCAGTTTAAACAGAGATAGTTCTTTCCCTGAAATAAATGCTAAATTTCTCTCAAAATAATCTATGCTTTAGTATATAAATTTCTGTAATAGTGTAAAACAGTAAATTGTGCTTGAAAAACATTCTTTTTCAGAAAACAAAGATCATTGTAGTTGGTAAAGCTAGAGATAGTACAGTCCATTTTTTAGGTTTTGTTGAGTCCTTTAAAGAAGTTTCAGCTATGACAGAATACTGTGCTATGTTTAGATGCTGCTTGTTTTCAAACTTTATTTTTTTATGATGTAGAAACCTTTTACATAAAGACCAATAACAGGAGAAAACAAAGACAAAACTTCAAATTGAGAAGTCAAAAAAGGCTGATAAGCATATTTTTTCTAAACATTTTCTTAAACAATGACTTTCTTATTTTTATTTTATGTACATTGGTGTTTTGCGTGCATATATGTCTGTGTAAGGTTGCTGGATCCTCTGGAACTGGAGTTATAGACAATTGTGGGTGCTGGGAATTGAGCCCTGGGCCCTCTGGAAGGGCAGTCAGTGCTCTTAACCACTAAGCCGTACTTCCAGCTCTCTGATTAGTATATTCTTTTAAAATTTGAAATAAATACTAAAAAATATAGCAAAGAAAATTTAAAGTTTCTGATTATAGGCAGCCAGATTGGAATTGTGTGCATTTGGGACTAAAATTTTAACTAAGGTGTTTGACATTGCAAAATATAAGTACTTTGATAAACATTTAACTATCTTTGTTTAGCAAATAAAGCTGTTTCACTGTTTGATACGGGTTGATTAAGGTTTTCCATAATAACAGGACTCATTTTTCACCAGTTAAGGATAGATGTTAGCTACCTGTGAGTACTAGGAACTGAACTGATGTTCTGCGCAAGAGCAACAAGTGCTCTTAAGCACTGAGCCAGCTCTCCAGCCCCAGATCCATAATTCTCAAATATACCTTGTTTACCCTTTATAAATAAAAATAACAACACATTTATTAATTACAATTATATGGGGTTTTTTTGAGACAGGGTTTCCCTGGGTAGCCCTGGCTGTCCTGAAACTCACTCTGTAGACCAGGCTGGCCTTAAACTCACAGTGATCTGCCTGCTTCTCCCTCCAGAGTGCTGGGATCAAAGGCATGCACCACCACTGCCTGGCTTAGATGATCTTTTTGATCAAGGATTATTACTGCAAATGAGCTAAGTGTAACCATAAGTGTAGAATATAATGGGAAAGTTCCAAGTACACAAAGAGTGAGTAAGAGTATCAAAAATCTCTCTGTCACCTTTGAGTTCTAAAACTTGGGGTCCAAGAAAATAAGTATTGTTAGGCCACAGCCACAAAAAGTTAGTTTTTCCAGGAAAAAAATTGGCAAGAAAGAATGAGTCAGAGGATCCAGAAGAAATAGGTAAAGAGAAATTTAAGAGCCAGTAGTGGTCATTAATGTCTGTAGTGAGACTAGAAGCTGTGATATCAGCCAACTTGGCTGGAGCAGCAGGCTGAAGCAGAGGCAGTGGTTGGGTTGCCTCCCCACCTGGACCAGTTTAGTTTCTATTCATATTCAGAACTTGATCACAAGCCCTTCCCCAGGGAAACCTGCCCAAACACCATATCCGAACTAGATGAGGACTTTTGTCATTCTCTTTCATAATATCATGGTACCTGCACTTTTATATAGACTTAGATACTTTTTTAAAACATATTTTATTTAAGGTTCTTAATGCTTCAACCCCATCAACCAGGGGTAGGGGATAAAGAAGGTTAGTAGGAAAAGGGTTTTGTGTACCTGTTTAGAAGTAGTTACTCGGGGCAACTCCACTCTTCATTTTCAGGATACCAGCAGTCTAGTTCAATAGCAAACAGCAAACACAAATCAGTAGTGGCAGCGTGATCCAGGAGAAACGGCAAGGCTCCACCTAGTCTGTACGAGTCAGAAATGGCAGAATCAGCTGGAACACCAGGAGAAGTTCTTTAGCATGTTTCTCTATGAAGTGAAGACGAGCAAAGACCACCAAAGCACTGCATGCCATAGCAATGCAAGAGCATCCTCCCGCTGTTTGTGGGGTTCCATTTATTGTTTTTTTTTTTTAAACATCACACATCACACACCCTCTCAAGAATCTGTTTTAGGCAAAATATCACATGACCTCTCACAAGATAGCTTCCAGGAAAATACCATGTGACACAACTGAGTTGTTAAAGAAACCTGAAATTTCCACCTCACTTTTATTCTGTAACTATTTGGTGTCTCCTAGTTCTCTCCCAGTTCACACATGTAGCATCCCTGTCTGTGCTGTTGATCATAGGCAGTGACTGACACATAGTATAGACTCAGTACATAGTCTGATTAAAGAGTGAATGGGGAAGAGAAGAGGTGGTGTGGATGGTACACATATATTTAAAAATCACAAGGACTGTTGTATTTATCTGCCATTCAAAACATATATAGGCCTGATGTGGTGATGTATGCCTGTAATCTCAGCACCTGCAAGGCTAAGGCAGAGTGCAAATTCACATTTGGCCTGGGCTACATAAAGAATCTCAGGCTAACCTGGTCTACATATTGATAACCTTTCTGAATATAACAAAAAATTAAATTACATGCTTAGATTTATTTTTTCATGTTGAATGCTTATAACTAAGGTTTTCTGTACATGATTTCTGTCATGCCTTTTCATGAGGCTATTGTTACTGAGAGCCATGAGCTATAGAAGTGTGCTCCTTGATTACATTCTTTATGATAATAATCTGATAATGACTGCCATTTTCTCTTTATTTCAGCATGTCTTCAAATTGGAACAGGAGGAATATATGAAGGAACAAATTCCATGGACACTTATAGATTTCTATGATAATCAGCCTTGTATCAATCTTATAGAATCTAAACTGGGCATTCTCGATTTGCTGGATGAGGAATGTAAGGTGATTATAATTTTCTGAAGTACTTAGCTTGTCAAGATAGATGGATCAAGGCTACAGAACAAGTGGCTGCAAGCAGAAACTCTCCAGCATGTCATTGTGACAAGGGGCCTCTTGTTCATTCTGAAGAGACGTTAGACCCCGAAGGTTCTTTTATTTTTTTATTTTTATTTTTTTACTATTTAGCTGTGTGTGTGCATGTATATGTATGTGTGATACACATGTGCCACAACGCATATTGGTGGTCAGAACAACTTTCAGGAGCCAGTTCCCTCCTTCTACTGTGGGATGTGGGAATGCACTTAGGTCATCCAGCTTGCATATCCTGCGCTTTTACCTGCTGAGCCTTCTCATGAGCCACAACTCTAAGGATTGTATTAAAAGTGAAGCTAGGAGAATTTATTTCCCTTCTGTTTTTAGCTGACTACATATTGACAACTGTTACTGCTTTTTATCATTTTTGTTTTTAATGTTTAATATTTTTGATCAGCAGAATATATTGAAATACAAGAAACTGCCCCAAAATTGTTTTGAATAGTTCTAAATAGCCATATTTTGAATATTTGTTATTGACATAAATAATAATCATTTTATTTGCTTCAACATTTAAGGACGTAGGATGTTATAAAATCGTTGACTCTTCCACTTTATTACTGAAGGACCTTAGGCAAACCTTTATTTCTCAGTCTTCTTTTACTTTATAGACAATAAATCACAGCTTATGCTGTATTGACCCTTATAAGGAGCCAGACTTAGTGTTAAGAATGTATGTGGGGCTGAAGAGATGGCTCAGTGAGTAAAAACACTTGCTATACAGATCTGATAACCTGAGTTCAATCCCCAGATCCCACAGTGGGAGGGTATGGCATGTACTTGCCCTCAAATACACATAATTATATTAAATAAAATTTGAGGGTTTTTAAAGAAAAGAATGCAAGTGATAAAAAGCATAATCATTCTTATTTGAGATTAAAAATAAGAAAGCAAAGCAAAAATGGTATCCTGCTTTTATCAGTATCAATCAAGTAGGCTAATATAAATTTGATACCTTTCATTTAGTGAGACTAAATTAATAATTACATGTATACATTTGATGAAGGACAAGAATTCATACAACATATTTTATAGGAAAGCAGAATCATAAACATGTGTGCCCTTTGACTTGGGAGTTTAACCTATAAGTATATACTTAAAAATATACTGAAAGTGTGTATGTACAAGAGGAATATGACAATTGTCATAACAAAAAGTTAGTAGCAACCTAATGACCATAAGTAAGACTGGGAAATGTAAGGAGTATATTGAATGAGTCCACTCAAGTACGTGTCTTAAAAACAGGTAACAAATTGCATACACAAGCAAGATTTTGCTAAAAGGACCCTGATATAGCTGTCTCTTGTGAGATTATGCCGGGGCCTAGCAAACACAGAAGTGGATGCTCACAGTCAGCTATTGGATGGAACACAGGGCCCCCAATGGAGGAGCTAGAGAAAGTACCCAAGGAGCTGAAGGGGTCTGCAACCCTATAGTTGGAAAACAATATGAACTAACCAGTACCCCCAGAGCTTGTGTCTCTAGCTGCATATGAATCAGAAGATGGCCTAGTCGGCCATCAGTGGGAAGAGAGGCCCCTTGGTCGTGCAAACTTTATCTGCCTCAGTACAGGGGAACACCAGGGCCAAGAAGTGGGAGTGGGTGAGTAGGGGGTTGGGGGAGGGTATGGGGGACTTTTAGGATAGCACTGGAAATGTAAATGAGGAAAATACCTAATAAAAAAAATTTAAAAAAAAACAAAAAACAAAAAAACAGGTAACAAGTAGTAAAGTTTCTGGAAATGGCAAGAGGAGACAGACTACCAGTTCATACCTTTCTGGATTATATTAATATTTCACTGTGTATAAATGTTACTTTCATTTAGCAATTTAAAAAAATAAAATATGCCTAATAATTGTATTTTATCTTTAACTTGCAAAGCCTTTATTGTATTAAAAAATTAAATATTGATGACTCCTGGTATAGGCAGATTGTCACTCACGTGTTGTACCGGGTCACCCCAAGGAAGGTCTCAGCCACGCCCTTCCTTCATTGGTGGTTAGCTTGTGCAGATGAGAATAAAGAATGAATTCTTAAGTTGAACATAGGAACTGGTGTCTTGTTGCTGATGTCGCAGAAGACCTTTAGCACTCAGCCATCACTTCACTTTCTTTTTTCTCCCCAAGATGCCTAAAGGCACAGATGACACATGGGCCCAAAAACTGTACAACACACATTTGAACAAATGTGCCCTCTTTGAGAAGCCCCGCATGTCAAACAAAGCTTTCATCATCAAACATTTTGCTGACAAAGTAAGGAAACTTTTTGTCTTATTTTCCCCTTTTCTGTAATTTACATTGAATTATAATAAAAATCAGTAGTCGAGTATTGGTTTGTTTGTTTGTTTGTTTTGGCAGCACTTGCTTTCTTTAGAGTCCTTTCCGGGAAAGCAGTCTTCAGTACTGCCATCTTGGTTTTCTCCTACTGTAACTTGAGTTGATTACATATTAAGTAAATATGGGTCAAAAGTCTTTGTCTGAAATGTTGAAATTCAAGAAACTGAAAGCCAAAAGTGTTTTCATAACTTGTTTAGCACCCAAACCTAATCTCTGACTTGAACTAACATGAGATCGATTCATAATTTTTAGCCCAATTCAGGTGGGTATTTATGTGCTTAAGTATGAAAATATTAATGTAATTTATGGTATACATGACTTTATTAAACTTTTTGGTAGTACTAAAATGGTGTATATACATACTACATCTCTGAGTGCATGCATTACCTCTAAAAGTCTCACAGGTTTCATACCAGAGACTGGTTTTTGTCTCCTGTGCAAGCATGGTGATGCATTCTTCACAAGTTCTATAGTTCACGTAACAAGTCGGGGACTATGTGACTAGTTTACATTGCAAGGAAGTTATGGGACAGGCTGTGTTGTGGATTTCTGAACGCCTCTTTATGAATAGAGTTTTCTGATCGTCTAGTCTTGGCTTGAAACCTTTGGATGATTAATGTGACCTTAGGAGTATAGGATGAGGAACCCCTATAGGACTACATCCTATAGGAGTATAGGATGAGTGGGAAATGGCTGAAGTTGTGGGATTTTAGAAGAAAAAGAATTCTCAAGTAATCCCACTTCACCAAATTATCCAGTATTTGCCCATCTTCTCCCTCTGCCATCATCAGCTTCTCACGCATCCCCAGTCTCTCTTCATGTAGTCTTTTCCCTCCTTAGAGCAGTGGTTCTCACCCTTCCTAATGCTGTGACCCTTTAATACAGTTCTTCATGCTCTGGTGACCCCAACCATACAGTTATTTTTGTTCCTACTCCATAACTGTAACTTTGCTACTGCTATGAATCCTAATGTAAATAGCTGTATTTTCCAATGGTCTTAGGTGATCCCTGCAAAAGGGTCATTCCACCTTCAAAGGAGTCACACCCCACAGGTTGAGAAATGCTGCCTCAAAGGAACACTTGTGCTTGTACAGATGGCTTACCAGCTTAGACTATACACTGGAGCAGCCTAGAAGGAGCTCTCTTTGGCCATCGGGGAGAAAATCAGCTTACAAGTCTGCTTACCCATGACTGATAGAGCATTTTGATCTCATTTTATCAGCAGTCACTACCACTGTCAGTTAGGAAGTTGGTAGTTGTTAACTTAATAGAGTTTACATATTTCTTTTTTTATTCTACTGTTTTTATTAGTTGGTTTTGGTTTTTGTTTCTGAGTTAACATGTAAGATAATAGATTTTTGGTTTTTTGGGGACAAGGTCTATGAACCTAGGCTGGCCTTAAGCTTACTGTATAGCTGAGGCCACCCTTGAACTCCTAATCCTCCTGCCTCTACCTCCTATGTGCTGGAATTCTTGGCATGTGCTATGGATTTCATTTTATCCTTTTTCTTACATACTCTGTTCTTATTTATCCCTGCCCTCTAGTTCTTTCCACTGTTCCCTGCCCTCTTCTTGTGGTCCCATTTCCTATCCCATAGCCCCGTTCTGCCTTCATGACACATGCATTCTATTCATGTCACACATATTCCATTACCTTTTCTTTTTTTCCTCATTGAGAGCTCTTCTTTCTTGTTATGCTCCCTTTTCTAGCTTCATGACCTACATAATATGTGTGCATATGTACACATGCACACACAATTGAAATGTAAGATCCACATGGGGGGAAGATATGAAGTATTTGGGTTTTTGGTTTGGCTTACTTCATTCAGCATAATGATTTCCATGTGTATCAATTTTCCTGAAAGTGTCATGGTTTCATTTTTATTGTGGCTGAATAAAACTCCATTGTATGTATGTACTACATGTTGTTTCTCCATTCTCTTGATAGACATTGAGACTGGTTCCACTTCTTAGCTGTTACAATTAGTGCAGCAATAAGCATGTATGTACAAGTAGCTTTTGTGGTAGGAATTGCGTACTTTGTTTATATCTCCCCAGGTTTGCTTTAATGAGTTACCACACCTCTCCCTGGAAATAGCATTGATCTCTTAGAATTAACTGATGGTACCACTTACTGAGAGCTAGTCATAGAGTCTGGACAATAAATTTGTTTTTGTTGATGACTATAACTATTCCAGAATGTTGTCATTTAGGAGATATTTTTTTCATGTGATTTCAGGTGGAGTACCAGTGTGAAGGTTTTCTTGAAAAGAATAAAGATACTGTTTTTGAAGAACAAATTAAAGTCCTTAAGTCAAGCAAGGTAAATTTACTCTTATCAAAATATGATCCATAAAATGTTAAT
Organism: Mus caroli; assembly: GCF_978045245.1. Taxonomy (NCBI): domain Eukaryota; kingdom Metazoa; phylum Chordata; class Mammalia; order Rodentia; family Muridae; genus Mus; species Mus caroli. The sequence continues at coordinate 73,825,251 of NW_028227266.1, forward strand.
TGCTTCAGCACTAGTCTTTTAATACTAATTATGATTTTTCTAACAAAATCAGTTTTATTTACAGATTTTAATTTGTCAAATGTATAACACGTAATACGTGTCATGTCCTATATAGAGTACTGTTCAAATGTTGACAGTTTGATTCTTATAGTGAGGTAGCATTATATTAGTCACATCTTACACATGAGGCAGTTGAGGTGTCGGGGACTGATTACTGGTAAGTTCCCAAGTTAGGTTGAACTCAGGCTGTCTTGCTTAGGACCTGTTCTTAACTACTCAGCTATGTGGTCTTTCAGCTCCCTGTGAAATCATTGTCTCCACAGTGGTTCTACACTGGAAGTCTTGCGAGTGACTGCACTCTTTGTGGGAGACTCAGAGAAGGTTTTTCTGCTGTTATTTTGAGGGATTCACTAGAAATGTGGCCTTATTGCACTCCATCCTAGTGGAGACTAACTCTGGGTCATCATAGGTGTGGTTTCAGATGTGACCCAAAATGTTTAAATTATTTTTTCATAAGAACAAATACTAGAACCACTGCTTTCCACTAGGAAAAAAGAATATTCCAGATGGCAAGGAAGTATGGTGTTATATTGCTTATTAAGCTAGTCTGTGCCTCCAGCTGTTGACCTTTCTCTGGAAAAGATGGAAGAGGGGCATAGTCAGCCTACAGGAGCAAACCAGGAAGCTAGTTACTTGATTCTGTAAAGACCTGCTAAAAAAGTAAAAATATTCCTGTGGCCCTTATAGGTTATTGATTGGCACTCTTGTTTTTCTGGCTTATTTCAATAGAATCCTCTTAGCATCTATAGAATAGTGTATAGACAATAGGATTCTTGGTTTTAAAATAACTTTTTATCATCACTTGTGTTAATAATATAAAGATCACATAAAGACCAACAGTAGTCTAGTTTTAACTCTCAGAGATGAGTCAGATATTCATAGAAAATCATTTATTTACCCTTAGCAAGAATTGAATATTAATACTTTTTAACTTATAAAAAAGTAATGTGCAAGGCAAACTTTCTTTTACAGTCACTATTATAAGTGTGGCTCAGAGGTTTTATCATTTTAATCTATAACATAAGCATGACATTCTGTTAATATTTGGCCAAAATATTTTAGCTAAACAGAGTACCGGTTTTCATTGTAGATGTACCCATAATCAGCTCTGTCTTCATTCTGATTTAATTTCCTATTTGTCTAGTGGGTCCAGTCATTAGAAGTTAGCAATGTATTGGGAAGAGGCAATCTGTGTTCCATTGTTGCTGTTGAAGTGGGATAGTTTGTAGTTTACTTGAGTTCAAAGGCTGTTCTTGTTCTCAGTCTTTTCAGCAGTTCAACCAAAAGACCTGAACTTTATCTTCTCTCTGAACCTGGTGTAAAGCAGGTGTAATGCAGAAACCAGTTTGTTCTCTTGGAAGGACCGATTCATTTGTGTTTGTACTGTGTGTTCTGAACAGATTTTTGGTGATGATAACAATGTAAAATCTATTTGTGTCTGTTTTAGATATATTTTCTTAAAATGTCAATTAGAGATAGCCAGGTAGAAATGTCATATGGGAAGTGGGGAATGAAGGCAGGTCAAAGAGAAAAGTAGGAAGTAGGAATTCTGTAGGCTTCAGAACTTCATGCTTGTTAAAGCCATGAGACTGGGTGTGATTGCTCAAGAAAGTATGTAGATAAAAACTGCTGTAGCCAGATAGTCCAATTAACAGAGGCTGCCAGAGGAGGTACCAGGAACAAAATTAAGAAAAATGGCCTGTGAAGAAGCACCTTCTCAAGAATATATTATAGAGCAGTTTCCAATGCAACAATTCAAAGTTTATGCTGTGTGTGCGTGCGTGCGTGCGTGTGTGTGTGTGTGTGTGTGTGTGTGTGTGTGTGTGTGTGTGTGTGCGTGCGTGCCCTCAGGTATATGAGTATGTGTGTGGAGGCAAGGAGATAGTCTGAGGCTATCCTTAGGAATACAGTCTACCTCCTTTGAGACACAGTCGTTCATTGGCTTGGAGCTAACCAGTAACCTGGCTGACCAATGAACCCCAGGGACACTCCTGTTTTTTCTCCCTAGTAGTATGATAAGCATGTGCGACTATCCCAGCATTTCATGGCTGCTGGAGCTCAAACTCAGCAAGACAAGCATCTCACTGGTTGAGTCACCCCCCCAGCGTTGTCTGGTTTTATTACTCTTTGCTTGTTGAGACAGGATGTCATTTAGTCTAGGCTGCCTTCAAAGTATGTAGATGTGGAGCTGAGACTTGCTTTGAATTTGCTTTGAACTCTGAACCTCCTACATTTACCTCCTAAGTCCTAAGACTACAGACACATGTGCACCACACCAAATTTTTTAACTGGATTTTGCTGTATAGCCCAGGTTGTTGTAAAACGCATGATCTTTATGCCTTCCCAAGTGCTGGGGTTATAAGTGTGGTCACACCATGCCTGGCAATACACTTTTAAAAAATAAAAAGTAATTTAGGGAATTTTAGTTTAGAATTTTATTAAGAGTAATCCTACCCTTAAGTGTGTGTGGTAGTGTAGATATCAAGTTAAATTGTAGCACTTATTGATAAATATGGCATGATAGCCTCGTTCTACTAAACTTTTCACAAAAAGAGATCAAAAATGAAGTTTTGGCAACTGCTAATGTGTAGCCAGAAATTTATTTGGGAATGATATCATAGCTAAAACTTTGTAGTACGTGGCCTATCACCGAATCATCTAGTTCTGATTCCTGTGCTGAGTTTTCATAGATAGCTACTACGAACTAATTTTTTTCTCTGCATGTGGGCCTATTTTTGTTATTCAAGATAATGTTAAGACAGTTCTTTACTTCAGTATAGCTAATCATGCTAGATTACATTATGTTAAACATTCCCCAAAACAAGAAATATATGTGCTTGTTTAACAGGCAGCCCTTATTATGTTATGCTTATCATAGATAACTTTCTTAACTACCCTGATGGGTTTTGTGGGTGTTTGTTTAGTTGTTCTCTTTGTTGGTGCTGAGGATTTAATCCAGGACCTTATGTTTGACAAAGGAGCTCTCCGATACTAAACTGTATTCCAGCCCATACATTTATAGAATATGAAGTCATATGACTTTGTTTTTCAGTAAAAGTGGTCTCATAGGAAATTATTTACTAATCTGAGATTAGTAAATAATTTCAAGTGTGCACAGATGACTAATTTTTATATGGAATATAACAGTGTTAGAAAGATGAATCCATATAGCAAGATGTTGCTGTAGACTAGTTTAGGTCTCTTTTGTTTCAGGAATGTTCATCCCACTATATTGACTAGTATCCATTCACTTAGTGAAGATTAATACCTTTAATCTCACTGCTTATGAGAGAGAGGCAGGCAGATCTCTGAGTTTGAGATCATCCTGATCTACAGATCTATGTTCCTATGGTAACATAAGAAGACCACATCTTAAAAAACATGATTATGGTAATTGCACTAATGTTCTAAATTTCTTAAAATCAAATATAAATACATATAGTATAATCACAGAGTTTTCTCCTATTCTATACAATCCAAATTATTTTCTTAAAATTATTAATATTCATCATTAACTTTTATCTTCTAACATTGAAAGCTTATTCATAACGCCTTCCTGCTGAGACTCTCGGATGTTTCTGAGTTGCTTACTACTGCAGATACCTGGAAACCTGGACTGGTCCTTTGCTTCTGCTGCATAAACCCAATTGTAGAACTGAGGTGATAAACTCAGTCTTTCAATTAATATTTTCTCTAAAATAATTATGGTTCAAAACGAGTTATATGCTTTATTCACATTCTTTTGGATATGTTAGATTTCCAAGTCAGTATATATAGTCGTTTTAAGTTTGTTCCACCCCAAATGTCTTCACCATACAGGAATAATTGCTTACTAGACGCATCTATACTGTGTCTTCTACAAAGGCTTACCTTCCATTTGGTGTTTAGGGTAGAACGGTTTTTGTTGTTTTGGTTTGGTTTTGGGAGAGCGTCTCCATTGGAAGTCTTGAAGTCACTCTATTGCTAAGTCTGGCTTGGAATTCATGATCCTCCTATCTCTGTCTCCTCAACACTGGGAGGATAGCTGTGCTGCCTCAACTCCTGGGTCTAGAGTATAACTTTTACTGTTTGTGACTCAGTTTAAGATGCTACCAGAGCTATTTCAAGATGATGAGAAGGCCATCAGTCCCACCTCTGCCACCTCCTCAGGGCGCACTCCTCTCACTCGAGTTCCTGTAAAGCCCACCAAGGGCCGACCTGGCCAGACTGCGAAAGAGCACAAGAAGACAGTGGGACATCAGGTGAGCTCAGGGGCTACCACTGCCAGACTCCTTCTCCTCAGCTTCCACAAAGCCTCAGGCCTTCCTTCTTCAACCTAGAGGATAGGATCTTCACGTGAAGACAGGCCAGAGTTTCTGCTGTACAAACACTTAGACTTTACCCACCCCAGACTCAACCATACACCAACCCATCCCAAAATAATTTTCACCATGTCTCAGTTCCTCTAATACATATCGCGTCTTTGTTTTGTTCTTGTTTCATTTCTATATTTATACAGAGCATCTGTCAGCTTCCTCAGTACAAGAAAATACCCTCTCCTTCCTTAGATGTATTTTTCCCTGTGGGGAATCGGAAACATTCCACACAAGCTTGGTGCCTGAGCATGGGTGTGGCTTTGGAAGGGAGCAGTACACTAGTCAGCAAAGTGCATTGTGCCTTGAGGCCTTGTGCCAGATAGGAACAGGGCCTGATGTGGATCCATAGCCTCCTGTCTTGACCCATGTCCATAATGGAGGTCCCTTCAGCCTGTTCTCTGCTCATTGTTTATACAATACTAAGAAATCTACAGCTTTTTTTAGTATTGTGTAGTAAGGGTTCATACCTTAATAATTAAATGGCCCTAGCAACAAAATTGTAAGTCACATATAATGGAACTTGCAACAAGAAGCAACAGAGAAAGGAGTACATACATACTCAGCAGGATAAACGTGTGGGTTTAGGCAAATGTAAATGACACCCCTAGAATTTTTGTTTATGAACCACTCCCCTGTGAAGATAACTTTAAATTTATGTCATCTTCAATATGTTAAAGGAGAATTTTAAATTGTCTTTGATCTCTAACAAAACTAATTTTTTTAAACCCTTTTCATGCAGTTTCGAAACTCCCTTCACCTGCTTATGGAAACCCTTAACGCCACTACTCCTCACTATGTACGCTGTATTAAGCCTAATGATTTCAAGTTTCCATTCACGTAAGTCAAAGTGAAATAAGGAGAAAGACTTTTGGGGAAGATCTTCATGTCTTGTAGAGGGAATCTATTTCCAAAAATTTCTAGTTTTTGTTTCCATTTGACAATATGAAAACAAATTAGCAGTTGGCTTTCTAAGGATTTGAAAATTTGAGGCCAATGGCATGTCTTTGGTTCTGGTTTTCTGTTTTGACTCCATCTCTGTTGGAGATCTTTATGGCCTTTTCTTAATTTGGACATCAGTTAAAAGCAGAGCTGACTGGGCTAAAGGCTTCTCTGGCCAAGGCTTACCTGATACTTTTTATCTGTTGAAGCCAGAGAATGTTTACCAAAATCTCATTCTACTTCAGATACTAAGTCAGAGGTGAAAATAAATCCCTGGAGACGATTTCAAAATATAAATATTTCTCTAAGTTTAAAAGTAATCCATATATGCTGTTGGGATGGTTTTCAGGAGGTAATGCTAGGATTTAAGCAGTGTGAATTGGCATAGGTACCAGACTATTTAGCATTTACTCTTTGTGTGTGTGTGAAAGTGAAAGAGAGAGAGAGACAGACAGACAGACCGAAACAAGGTAATGTCACATGCTATAATTGCTACTTCATCTCTGCTCTTAACATCATTGACTGTGGACAGATCCTAGATTAGTATTTAAAGACCTACATTATTTATTGAATGGCTGCAGAGTATCTTATGGTATAGATAGTCCACAATCTATTTAAATCAGTCACTATGGATAGATTATTTAGGTTGTTACAACAGTTAAAATATGCTTCAATTAAATTACAATTACATCCCTTTCCTCCTTTCAGGCCCTCCCAGCTGCCCTTTCTCAAACCATTCCTAGGTCCCATAATAACAATTTTTAACAAATATGCTTTGCCAAATATTTCTGTACATCCTTAAGATAACATGATTCTAGAGGGATTTGTGGGTCCAAAGATCAAGCATATGATTTGATCATTATGCATATGAAATGAAATATCACATTTTATCCCATAAATAACCACACATACCATGTGCCAAATAAGAATTTTAAAATATATTTTAAAAAGACCAGGCATAAGGCTATAGAGATGGCTTAGCTCTTAAGAGCACTGGCTTCTTTTTCATGGTACCTGGTTTATTTCCCCCACACCCTGATGACAGCTCACAGTCATCTGTCACTCTAGTTTCACGTCATTTGACACCTTCTTCTGGCCTCTGACGTTGTGTAGATATACATGCAGGCAAACATCCATTTATACATAATAAAATATAAACAAATAAGTAGACAAAAAATAGACTGCCCATTTATACTGAAGGCTGCAGCTTCTACTCTACAGTGTATGAGCGACTCTGGTCTTGCTGGTCCTCCTGTGCAGATTCTGCCTTATATTTCAGGTTAGCCATATTCCTCATCGTCACTTAGATCCTCTCCCTTGGAGGAAGTGGGAGCAGGAAGAAGTTGCCACCTGACTGTGAAGTTGTATTAGCAAGCCCTGTCTCCTACCAGCAATCCGAGACCTGAGAAGACAGTATAGGAATGGGCTTGGACAGACACTCAGTGCTTAATTGTACTCAGAGCTTACTACCAACGGGAGTAGTCACCTGGCTAGAAGAACTTTCTGATACTTCTTTGATGTCATTAAACATAAACATGCCTTTTTTTTTTAATGTCTTTGTTCATTTTCTGTTTGACATAACAAAAATGTCATGACCAAGGCAATTTATAAAAGAAACTAATTTGGGGCTCACGGTTACAGAGTATTAGAGTCCAGGACCATCATAGTGGGGAACATGGCATGAGACAAGCTGGCATGATGCTGCACCAGTGCTGAGAGCTGACATGCTGATGAACAAGCAAAGTGCAGAAAGAAACAAGGAAAGCTAACTGGGAATGGCAAGGGCTTTTGAAACCCCAGTGACATATTTTCAATCCTCCTAATCCTTTCTAAGCATTTCCATTATCTGGGGACCAAGCATTCAAATATATGAGCAGATGGGGGGTCATCCTCACTAAAACCACCATCTTTATGATGAAATAAATGTGAAATGTAATACAAAATAAATACTTTTCATTGCTTTGAATGCTACAGTGCTTCATATGTACACAGTAAGTAGCTTATTGAGCAACAAGGTTGTTAAGGTTTTTTTGTTTTGTTTTGTTTTTAAATAACTGAATGGGATGTGTTTAATTTGTTCTTTCATGTTCATTGACCTTTATCCCAGGGGAGGAACATGTGCTCAGCTGATGGTATCTGAGCATTTTCAGTCAGGCTAAGCTATAAATACACACTCATTACAGGATGGGCACAGTGAGGGGCAACCCTGACTTCTTTATTTTAAGGATGTTCAGTGGACTTCCTGGTAAGACTGTATGTAGTGTGTCAACTGGAAGAGCTATCCCCAGCTCTTTATTTCTACTGCTAACTATCTCTTTGCTGCTATTTCATGGAGTTTTCCATTTTGATCACTGTTCCAGCTTTTGAATGCTTTGTTTTCTAGTTTATCTACTTGGCTCTTGACAAAATAATTTAACCCTTGATGGTCTGGGTCTTTTGTGACCTAACAGTTTTTGTTTCTTCATGCAGATTTGATGAGAAGAGGGCAGTGCAGCAGCTAAGAGCATGTGGTGTCCTGGAGACCATCCGGATCAGCGCAGCAGGGTTTCCCTCACGGTGAGCCCAGGCTTCCAGTGGAACTGAGCCTTCTGCGAGCAGTTCTTGAATAATAAGCTCACATGGGATTCTTTTCTAGGTGGACTTACCAAGAGTTTTTCAGCCGGTACCGGGTCCTAATGAAGCAAAAAGATGTGCTGGGAGATAGAAAGCAAACGTGCAAGAATGTATTAGAGAAACTAATATTGGTGAGAATGGTTTTCACTTAACTGTTTCTGGAAAGGTCTTGTCATTCTGAGCAAACTTCTGCGTTAAACAGCATAACCTGGATTATTTGACAGATAGTTAAGTATGGAAACATAAGTAGACAGATAGTTAAGTAGGAATAACATAAGATCATTCTCCGTGTTTAGTGTGATAGAAGGAATTGGATGCTGATAGCCAACACCGGACAGTTATTAGGCTAGACTTGAACTTGAGGTACAGTCCTTTAGATAGTTTGATCATTATCAACAAAAATGTTTTTAGTACTTAGTTATGGAAAACAACAGATATAATTAAAGAGGAAAGTCTATTTTTATTTTTAAAGACAATGCATTTTAAAGATGAGCCTTTAGATTATGTCTACGTCACATGTTGGGTAAGGACTGGAGAAATGGCTCAATAGAAGAGCATCTACTTGACTCAAGAGGACTTGAGTTCACTTTCCAGGACCCAGGTATGGTGGCCCACAACCACTTGTAACTTTGGCTCCCAAGGGAGCCAACACATCTGGCCTTCTCTGCCACTTATACTTTCACATCAATATCCTTGCAGAGACACACACATGCATACATATAACTGAACATCTTAAAATAATAAACATGGCCAAATACAATGCAGAGGAAGTAGAACCATTATGAGAAGGAAGAATAATTTCATGAGGTGTGAGATTTGAATCAGGCACTAAAGAATGGGTAAGTCTGGATAAAAGTGGACCTAAGCTATAAAGAAGTAGAAAATACAAGAATTTGCTTATGTGGCTGGAGAAATGTTTTAGAGTTCTTGCTTGCAGAGGACTTGAGTTCGATTCCCAGCATCCACACTGGATGGCTTGCAATTGCAATTCCAGCTCCAGGAGTCCAATGCCTTCTTCTGATTTATGTGGGCACCACATATACTCATATACTCATGTAGACCATACACATAATGAAATAAATCTGTAGAGCTAGAGAGAGCTGCAGTTAAAACATTTGCTGCTTTTTGCAGAGGACCTAGGTTTGATTCCCAGCACCCACCTGGCATATCATAACCACCCTTCCAGCTCCAAGAGGTCCAGCATCTTCTTTTGGATTCCACAGATACTAGTCACAACAAAGGAAATTTTGTTGGTCTGGGATGGGCCCAATAATTTAACAACCTTCTTCCCTATACTTTCTTTTATTATTATTCTGTAGATAGAACCCAGGGCTTTGCATATGCTAGGCAAATATTGTACCACTGAGCTAAATCCCATTATCATTTGCATTTCTAACAGTTCCCTGGGCCTACACAGTACATATAGAAAAATCTCTAATCTAGTCTTGATGAATTTGAGATTCATGAAATTGTTGATTAAAAATTATTTTTCTTGTACTTCACTATGAAGTACTTACTCATAATTACTAGCTATTAGTTAAATGTAATTCTTCTTTGATAATGTTTTTCCCCTTTGAGAGAAATAAGGATTCCTTTTTAGTAATGATTTTTAAGATTTAATGTGATTTTTGTTTTAGTTTTTGGTTTTGTTTTTTCAGTTTAGCCCCACTCCTTTCTAACTTGGTGTAGATGGGAATATGAAGCAGATGCTGAGACAACCATGCAGCTGCCTCCTCAACCCAGACCACTCCAGGCCTGGGCCCAGTGGAGGCAGAGGCAGTAGCTGAGAGCCGCAGTGGAAAAGGACCTAGCTAGGCTTCCTATGTAAATATTATTAAGTTATTTTAGATTTTTCAAATATATGTTATAGTTTCTAATTTTTAGCTTCATGTTTAAAGGGATGTGTACTTACTGCAAAGACTGAGTTTCTCTATTTTTTGCTTAGAATTTCAGATACAGTCCTGATTAATATATGTAAATTCCACTCTTCTTTTGATAAGAATATAGGCAATGATTTGCATACTTGCACCTGAGGTAAATCACCTCAGTCACATACCTATCTCCATTTACCCTACAGCTCTGCTTACAAACATCAGTGCAATATACAGAATTGTGTTTTTTATGAAAGAAATCTGATGCAATCTTCTAATATCTTGTAAGTCTTCTACAAGTTTTAGAAGGTTTTAAACACATTTATGAGGTTGTATCTATTTTTAGATCCTGTTGAGGTAAACTGATAACTACGTAGAAGCATCGTCTTCATCTGAACACAGGGGTTTGGAAGGATTGGTTATTGGTTTGTTTTTGTTTGTTTTTAACTTTTTATTTTGTGTGGTTTTCTTCCTGCCTTATTCTTCATCCTGGTGTTTTTGTTTCTTCAGCTGCTCATGGAGTGTACAGCCTGATGTAATCTAACAGCGGGTCAGTCAGAGGGAGTGTCAGCATCTCCATTTCCTTGAGGTGTTTAAAATCCAAACAAGCAAATAGTAGCTGCGTAGAATCCACAACCAGTTTTGGGCCTCAGATAATAATTCCAGGTAGAATAATTCTGGAAAATAACTCTTAGGCTACCATTTTCTCTAAAATCCTTTCTATTTAAACAACTTATAAAGGATCAACAATCTGGCTCCATTAGTTCATTGAAATGTATGTAGCTCAGGTTTTAGATGATAGATTCATCTTTTTACTGATTCTACTTCTATATTTTTCCATCTTTAATTTCTTTTATACAGTCATTATTTCTCCTTATGTTTTCCCTCTAAAATAGGACAAGGATAAATACCAGTTTGGTAAGACAAAGATCTTTTTCCGTGCTGGTCAAGTGGCCTATCTAGAAAAATTGAGGGCTGACAAACTTCGGGCTGCCTGCATCCGGATCCAGAAGACCATTCGTGGGTGGCTTCTAAGGAAGAGATACCTGTGTATGCAGAGGGCAGCCATCACAGTGCAGCGATACGTGCGGGGCTATCAGGCTCGATGGTAAGTCTCCTTATGGCCTCGTGGGCCTCGTGGGTTCATGGTCCATTCTAGAACAGGTCTGAATGAGAAGATAGTGGCTCACTCATTATTAGTTTCAAAGCTTAGCAAATTAACTCAGAAGACAATTTAAAGGAATGAAATCTTATGTAGAGTTACAATAATAAAGATCTGAATTGCTACCAACTTAAGTCCTTGGAATTTGTACATCTTTTGCTTTAACAGAGAACTTGAAGAAATTGTATGTAAATTAAAATAACCACAGATATGAGACACATAAACTTGACTCTACTGAGGAGCAATTAACTGAGAACAGTTTAGCAGAGAATTACATTTTAATATGAAATACTGAAATATACCCCCTTTTCCAAGACTAAATACAGAGTTAAATTAAAACAGTGGTGGAATGGTTTAAAAAAAAAAAGAAATACTGAAATATATAGACAGTTTTAGTTTAGAGGTACAAGTAGAAGTGAATTAATGATAAAGAGCATAACACCAAAACCAGCTCAGATTCAGGAAATAATGTTTGAGCAGTGATCTGAGATAACTCGTAAAGTCAGTTTGGAATTACAGCGTGCATCAGTTTGCTGTGTGAAGGGATCATAGCATGGAGCAGGGGACCTGTCCTGGAAAGAGTAAGGCTTTATGAACTTCTTTTCGTTTTTGTAAAATGTGGCAAGATGGGACATACTGCTGAGAAAATACTTCAGAAGCTAGAGGTTTCTGAACACATAAGTGAGTATAATGCTTATTCGTGGTGGATATTAGAATACAAACAGTGAGGTTCTGCTCAGGATACCTAAGACACTGACATTGATGGTTTGCAGTCTTGATGGCTGACAATGCACCCCTCTTGTCTTTGGGCAGCTATGCTAAGTTTCTGCGCAGAACCAAGGCAGCAACCACCATTCAAAAGTACTGGCGTATGTATGTGGTCCGCAGGAGGTACAAGATTAGACGAGCTGCCACAATTGTTATTCAGTCTTACTTGAGAGGCTACTTGACAAGAAATAGGTATCGCAAGGTAAGGCACTGTTTTCAAGGTTGTTCATGCATTCCATTAATATTAATCATAGTCTCCATCTGTACAAAGTACCTTCCAGACTGCTGTGGGCAAAGAAGCCATGAAGAAACAACCAACAATTGAATTGTATGCTAGTATTAAGTAATTAGATATACTTGTTAAGACAACACAAAAGAAAATGTACATCCCATTTCCATTTGTCTGTACAACTTGTAAAGCTGAATAAGTGAATGTAAAATGAAAATCACAATTGCTAAAAACAACAGTACTTATTTTCTCAGCCTTCAGCAGTACCACATTCACCAAAAGCCCAAGACAGAATGCATTCGTCATTCCTCCCAGGGGTGGCCTACAATCCTCTACCTGTGGTCACATTGCTCCTATCTCTGCTCTATTTTACATCATCTGTCTCTTACAAAAATAATCATGGGGCTGGTTAGACCCCTAGGACCCACATCATGGAAGGAGACAATCAGCTCACACATATGTTCCCCCACAAAATAACTATTTTTTAAAGATATTTTTTAAAATTTATGATGGTATTTAGATCCCACCTTCATAATTCAGGATAATATCCCTATCTCAAGATCTTTAACCTAGTTATGAAGTCCCTTTTTTCCAAATAAAATAACAACTACAGGTTCTAGGGATTAGTACATTATGCCATTGGGCCTATTATTCAGACAGATACAGAGAGGTAAGCTTTACAGATAGGTTAAGTATATGACAGAAGATCAACCTAAGGAGAAGAGCTTAGAAGAATTTATCATGGTAAAGAGGAAATAACTGTAATGTTTGTATAGTTAAAATTATATTGACTAGAATGTGGTGTGTCTTTGATTCAGTGTGTGTGCATGCGTGTGTGTATGCAAGTTGTGCATACTTATGTAGACACCAGAGAAGGACTCCAGTTGTCTTCCTTATTACCTTGAGACAGACTCTCACTGAACCTGAGGCTCGTTGTCTTAGCCAGGCTGGTCAGCCAGCAAACTCCCAAGATCAACTTGTCACCACCTCTCAGTTCTGGGGTTGGGTTATGGAGATAAGAGTCTATGCTCAGGTTTTTATGTGGGTTCTGGGGATTCACACTTAGGTTCTCCTGCTTGGATAGCAAGCAATTCTTATCCACTAGGCCATCTTCTAAGCCCAATAAATCTTTTTTGCATGTTGCACTGGGGTTGAATTCAAGACTGCACGTATAATAACCATGCAGTTGTCTACTAAGCTGTCTGTATTAAAAGTGTCCTTTGTATCTTAGAATAATTAATATTACTCTATAGATCATAGATCACCAATGAATCTTTTTAAAAGCATGCATGTGTGTGTGTAGAAGGGGCAGATACATATATGCCATTGTATAAGTGTGGATGTCAGAGGACAACTTTCAGGACTTGATTCTTTCCATTATGTGGGTCCCAGGAACAAACTTTCAAACTCTTCCTTAAAAATTGTTCACATTGTCTCTGCTTAATGGTTTTTAGTGACAAGAAATTTATTTCATGAGGCAACCATTTCTTATATACATATATATATTCATATATATATATATTTGTACATGTGTGTGAATATATATACATATATACATATATATAAAAAATGGAAGAGACTATCATGACTTTATTTTATATTTTCATGCTTTTAGCTTTTACTTTTAAGCTCTCTATTCTTTTTTTTATTAGGTATTTTTCCTCATTTACATTTCCAATGCTATCCCAAAAGTCCCCCATACCCTCCCCCCAACCCCCCTACCCACCCACTCCCACTTTTTGGCCCTGGCGTTCCCCTGTACTGGGGCATATAAAGTTTGCAAGTCCAATGGGCCTCTCTTTCCAGTGATGGCCAACTAGGCCATCTTTTGATACATATGCAGCTAGAGTCAAGAGCTCCGGGGTACTGGTTAGTTCATAATGTTGTTCCACCTATAGGGTTGCAGATCCCTTTAGTTCCTTGGGTATTTTCTCTAGCTCCTCCATTGGGGGCCCTGTGATCCATCCAATAGCTGACTGTGAGCATCCACTTATGTGTTGGACAGATGTTATACATACCCTAAGAGAACACAAATGCCAGCCCAGGATACTATACCCAGCCAAACTCTCAATTACCATAGATGGAGAAACCAAAGTTTTCCATGACAAAACCAAATTCACACATTATCTTTCCACGAATCCAGCCCTTCAAAGGATAATAACAGAAAAAAAAAACAATACAAGTACGGAAACCACGCCCTAGAAAAAGCAAGAAAGTAATCCCTCAACAAACCAAAAAGAAGACAGCCACAAAAACAGAATGCCAACTCTAAAAATAAAAATAATAGGAAGCAACAATTACTTTTCCTTAATATCTCTTAATATCTCTTAATATCAATAGACTCAATTCCCCAATAAAAGACATAGACTAACAGACTGGCTACATAAACAGGACCCAACATTCTGCTGCTTACAGGAAACTCATCTCTCTATTCTTCTACCTTGGCATTCATAACAAACTCCTGCTGCATTAGAAACAACAGCAATAGGAAATCCTACTAGAATGATATACCTCAAATGTGGCAGACAAGTACATCAGCTTTAGGCTGAGGAGGTGGCACTCACCTTTAATCCCAACACTCAGTAGACAGAGGCAGTTGGACCTCTGTGGGTTCGAGCCCAGCCCTGTCTACTTAGTGAGTTCCAGGCCAACCAGGACTACCTAGAGAGACCGTATCTCAAACAAACAAACAAAGTCACCTTCTGTGTTCAAGAGGGGGGTCAAAAAGTCATTAATAACCTTTCACTCTATCAGGGGTCAGCCTCTCAGCCAGTTTACTGGCTGTCCCCATGACCTAACACTCAGCAACTCAGTGTAGTGGGACAATCTCTGATTTTAATAATACATAGTTCATAAAGTACCTGGTTCTTAGTTTTATAAGGCCTCCTATCAGCAGAAATCATATACCAAGAAGGATACTGATGGACTTTTTGTGTGTGTGTTCCTCATAGAACTTTTTCCTTTTTGCAATCTGGTAATTTTTATTTAGACTGCTTTCAATTTTGTTTTGTTTGTACACACGCACACAATAAAATGTAATTAGAAAAGTGGATTTTGAAAGTTTATTTGAAATTTGGAAAGGAATATATTGATACACACACACACACATATGTGCCTTTATATTTCTGTGATGTATAATCCATGTAAGAACACTGTTGATTTAATTTGTCTTCCTCTCTAAGTATGGATTCTCAGTTTGACACACATAGACTTGAATTTTGAGTCTAGTGTAGAGTCTCAGGTTATCTTCGTTTTTCTGCAGATACTCTGTGAACACAAAGCAGTCATCATTCAGAAACGTGTCCGTGGCTGGCTGGCTCGTACACGTTATAAGAGGACCATGAAAGCCATCATCTACCTTCAGTGCTGCTTCCGGCGGATGATGGCCAAGCGTGAGCTGAAGAAACTCAAAATTGAGGCTCGCTCTGTGGAACGCTACAAGAAGCTCCATATTGGCATGGAGAACAAGATTATGCAGCTGCAGCGCAAGGTGGATGAGCAGGTGCGTTTTTATGGAGCCCTGAAGCCAGAGGTGGTTCTTAGTTACGTGCGTGAGGCTTAGAAACAGGCAGGATCTTTGTTTTAACACAGCCTACTCTACACCTGTGTGATCGTGAGTCACATTGTACTTTATACTTCCCAGACCTCCTTCACCACTTATCTGTATGTGCATACTCTCCAACGGTTGTTTGCCATGGCAGTGGCAAGAGAAGCAGGAAGATATCCATGTGTCTGAGAAGCCCACAGTCTGTTTGCAGAGAGGAAATTCTATTGCTTAGCATAGTTACTAAACAGTATTTTGGCAATGCAAATGCTATAAAGGTAACTAAGAATGTGTACGTGAGAGATAAGGAGAGCTAGGGGAGAAGGGCCACAATGAAATAGGATTTGTGAACTCTCTGAATGCAATGAGAAATATGAGATTTGTGAAGAACTAATCTACTTCTAGTCTGCTTTATCATTCTCAAACATCGTCTATCTAGAACATGGTCTTATTTTTGTATTAGCCTCAAGTTCTGACCTGTGGTAGGTAGAAACTATCAGTGAGCTAAAACCTCAGGCCTTGAGATAAATGTAGTGACTTAAGCCTGTGTTCTAGGTATAGAGGAGGCTGAGCGTAGAGAACTGCCTCAAATTAAAGGTCACCCTGGATTACAGTGTGAGACTATGTCAAGGCTCTTATTGAAATGCACAGGCTGGCCTTGAAGCTGCAGTCTTCCTGTCTGCCCATCATGTAGATGAAATTACAGGTGTATGCTATCACATCCAGCTTTAGTGCATGGTTTTAATATTACTCTAATGTATTTTCAAAAGGCATGTATCCATTTCCTTATCTTTTAATTAACTATTATTTATTTATTTTCATTTTATGTGTATTGGTATTTTGCCTGCGTGTATGTCTGTGCACCATGTATGTGCCTGGTGCCTGTGGGAGCCAAAAAAAGGTCAGATTCTCTAAAAATGGAGTTACAGATGGTTATGAGCCACCATGTAGGTACTGGGAATTGAAGCAAATTTTCTGTAAGAGCAGCCACTGCCCTTAATCAGTGAGCCATCTCTCTAGCCCCTCCACCTTACTTCTGGATTAAAAATTAGGAAATTCTGGGCCTGAAGGGATGGCTTAGTGATTAAGAGCATTCCAGAGTCCTCCAATTTCAGATTTCAGCACCCTCTAGGTGGTTCACAATCATCTAAAACTGTACTCCAATGGGATCTGATGCCCTTTTCTGGTGTGCAGACATACAGACAGACAAAACACCCACATACATAAAGTACATAAATAAATAAATCTTTACAAAATAGTTAGGAACTTAAGAACTTACTGAGAAACTGTGATTATGAGAAAACCAAATCTTTGTTGTATATTATATAAAATAGAATTAATTGCTTAGTGCTTCATTATTTATATAATGAAGAAGCTATTGGTTAGATTTTGGAAAGTGCCAAGCAGGTTAGGAACTAATGCCCATATTCTTACCCACATACACTAAGGAAATGTGTTGCCATTTTGTTCTGGTTCTGATGTTCAATGTGGTTGTTTTGTTGTTGTTTGATCATTTGGTTTGTTTGTTTGTTTGTTTGTTTGTTTCAAGACAGGGTCTCATGATTTAGACCAGGCTGGCCTGAACTCACAAAGATCCACCTGCCTCTGTCTCCCAAGTGCTAGGATTAAATGAGTGTGCCACCACACCCAGCTCAATGTTGTTTTTACATCAAGGTTATAGTGTGATCATTTTAGTACAGCAAATTTGGCCATCTCGATGCTATGATAATGTCATAAAAATTTATAGCTGGAATATCATGGCATAATCTTAATCTAACCACCTCAGGTAGAGGCAGGTGGATCTTTATGAGTTCAAGGCCAACCTGTTCTACATAGTGAGTTCCAGGCCAGCTAGGGTTATATAGTGAGACCTTGTCTTGAAAAAGAATTCATAGTGGACTTGTTGGTGCACACCTATAATGTGAGGATCATGAGTTAGAGGCTTTGGGGTTGCATGATAAGTTCTGGAACAGCTGGACTAAATAATAAGACCCACTCTCCAACACAAAACGGAAGGAAAACCTAGAAGAGGCTAATTAGTCGGCATCTAATGGTTTCCTCACTGCATACATTTGGTCACTCATATTATTAATATTTACTTATTGTTATTAATGTTTATATTTAAAGAATAAAGACTACAAATGCCTCATGGAGAAACTGACCAATCTGGAAGGAGTATACAACTCTGAGACTGAAAAACTACGAAATGATGTAGAACGTCTTCAGCTAAGCGAAGAGGAAGCTAAGGTTGCCACTGGGCGGGTCCTTAGTCTGCAGGAAGAAATTGCAAAACTCCGAAAAGACCTGGAACGAACTCGATCAGAGAAAAAGTCTATTGAAGAAAGAGCAGATAAATACAAACAAGAAACTGACCAGGTAGGAAACAATATTCTTATCCTCATTGGCCCTTGCAACAAAGTAAACGCTGTAATCCTGACCTAGTCCAAGTGAGTCTATATTCATTTTAATCAAAGACATATTGCAAATTTTATTGGGCTTATTGTTTGTACCAGTGATTTCCAAATACCTCTGCCCCATGATCAACAAGTAAGCTATAGTCTTGGAGTATAACATTTAACTCTAGTAAGAACAGAAACAAAGCAACCAACAGTGAAATTAATATCTATGTATTGTGTTAGTCTGTGTCTTAGTTAGGATTTTATTGCTGTGAAGAGACACCATGATCAAGGTAGCTCTTATAAAAGAAAACATTTAATTGGGGCTGACTTCCAGTTTCAAAGGTTTAGTCCATTGTCATAGTGGTGGGAAACATGGAAGCATCCAAGCAGACATGGTGCTAGAAGAACCAGAAGTTCTACATCCTGATCCAGAGGCAGCCAGGAAGAGACTGGCCTCTAGAAGACAGCCAGCAGGAGGGTCCCTCTTCTGTATTGGGCAGAGCTTGAGCACTAGGAGCCCTCAAAGCCTGCCTACTCAGTGACACACTTCTTACAAATACATATACATATATATCATATACCTTCTAACTTAATTCATTTGAGACAAGGCCTTATTTTGTAGCCCTAGATGCCCTTGATTTACTGTATAGATCAAGCCAGTCTCAAACTCATAGAGACCTGACTGCCTCTGCCTCTCAGGTGCTGGGATTAAAGGCATGTACCACTATGCCTCACCCCAGTTTCCTTCATTTCTTAAGCATACAGTTACGTGGAACTAAGTACATCAATATTGTTCTAAATTCAGTACTTATTTAAACATCAATTTTAAAAAAGGATCTATTCTTATGAAATTCTTAGAAGGTATCACTTGGAAAAGTATCTCTTAAATATAAAAATGGAAGTATCAGAAAGCCCTCAGTGGAAGGATTATAAGAGCCGTAAGCCAGGGAGAACTACCTAGAAACAGTGTCTTTAGGACATCACATTACTACTGAACTCATGAAAACCCAGCAGCTACCTACACAAGATTGGCCAGTCAACATTCCGGAATAGGTGACAGAGGAGCTCACAAGACTCTACCCATAGCTCAGGAGCTATGGGCAGTTGATGCCTGTTGGGAGAGGGAGAATTCGTTTTCTTCTGGATAAGGCCCCTGATAGGTTGCCCCACAGTGCAGTGACTTGGCCCCACACCCATGTTTATAAAACAGAAAGAATGTTAAGTTGAAAGAGAGTTGTTAGGCATGGGATCCAAGAGGAGTAGCTTGTTAAAAATTCATTGTATACACACGTGGAATTCTCAAAATAAAAATGATTATATTTTAAAAAGAATTCATGGGCTTGGAGAGATACCTCAGCTGTTAAGTGCATCTCTTGCCCTTTCAAGGACAAGAGTTTAGTTCCCAGACTACACATCTGTAATTCCAGTTCTAGGGGGTTCAGCACTCTTTCCTGGCTATAGATACACCCACACATGAAGCATGCACTCATACATACACATAAACATTATTTTGAATGACTCATATCCCTAATCTCTTTAATCTGCTCATTTGAGTTGCAGTGTTCTGGTGGTACAGTGAAAAGGTGTTTGATGGCTAGTCTAAGTTGTCAACTTGTCATACTGAAAAGAGGGAGTCTCAAAGAAATGCCTTTATCACAGTTTCCTTGAGTATGTCTGTCAATAGCTAGTTGACAATGGGAGGGTCCAGGCCACTGTGATTGGTAACATCCCTAGCCATGTGGGCCTGGGCTATATAAGAAAGATAACTGAATGTCAGCATAGAAGCAAGCTTAACTCCATGACTTCTTCAAAATCCTGCCTTGGCTTCCCTTAATAATGGATTGTGACATGAAAGATAACCCTTTCCTCCACAAGTTGCCTTTGGTCAGAGTGTTCTGTCAGAACAATAGAAATCAAAATAGAACATGACTTTGGGAACAGATGTTTACTAGATGCTAGCCAGATGCTAAGTGTTCACAGTACCAAGTCAAACAAGCACCATCACTGTCCTGGTCCTCCAAGAAATGTCTGGTCTGCTGGAGAAGACAAAAAATAAGGCATTCATAAGGACATAAGAAGCAAATGCAGAATCTTGCAACAGCCCAGAGAAAAGGCCTTTATTGGAGGGGTTTTTTATGAAGTTTCTCTGGAGAGACTTAATTTGAGACAAGTGTGACAGGTGACAAGACATAAGTAATAAGTAGTTGAGGTCATGAGGCAGAGTCAGTGACTGTCGTGTGGGACATCTCAGTCTGCTGCAGCCGCCTCAGCTTGGTGTTTCATTTCATAGCTGGTGTCAAACTTGAAGGAAGAAAATACTTTGCTGAAGCAGGAAAAGGAGACCCTCAATCACCGCATTGTGGAGCAGGCGAAGGAGATGACAGGTAAGGTTTGTGTGCTCTCAACCTAGCAAACAACAAACTTCAAACCTAGGTTTTGTAAGTTTGGCATTATGTTCTCAGTTACAGTAATGCTTAGAGCTGAAATAAGTTTTAAAAGTTTTGGCTATCATCTGTACATTCACAAGCAAGAGTTCCAAACATTGTAATAAAATTAGTGAACTTACAAACTCGATCTCTGGTCTCTGTGTGTCAATATGAAATTACATTCAGTAATATCATATGTAGCTTCTTAGAATTTTGCTTTATATGTATGTTTTTAATTTATAGGATTCTGTTGATTTAATAAGAATTCTTGAGCTAGTATGTTCTCTTATATATGCACACACAAACATACACCTGTGCATTTGTTTCTTTAGTCCAGACTGGCTTTGAACTTGAAGCCTTCCTGCCTCACCCTTCCAAATGTGCCTCCACACCTGGCTATTTGTATATTTTCAAACTTCATGATTGTAAATATTTGTAAGAACATACAATAATTTGGTATATATGTAGTATGTGTAATGATCAAATCAAAATAATTAACATTTTCATTGCCTCAAAATCTGTCCTTTCTACTTGTGAGGATTCTTCTCACTCTTCTACTCAGCTGTATTTTGGGATCTTTATCTAACTTCTCTCCAATTCCTTCCCCCGCCCCGCCCCGCCCCGCCCCGCCCCGCCCCGCCCCGCCCCGCCCCCTAACTCCCTGCGCTGGCTTTCCCAGTCCCTGGTGACCATCTTTTCCATATTCTCTTCTATCAGATTAAAGCATCTTTAATGAGTGAGAACATACACTGTCCTGGGCCTCACTTATTTATATCTTACTAAAACGATTAGTGTCATTCTAAGTTCAACTCTCTTTGCTACTAAACTAAAAATGAAAACTAATTTTTAAAATAAAGGACTAAGTAAAGATGTACACTTATTCTTCGATTCTGGGGTTGATTAAAATGCTCATAAATAAAAGGAACCCCTCAGATTGGCCTATGCACATCTCTCTTAATTGCTAACTGCTGTAGGACGGCCCAGCCCACTGTGGGTGTTAGCATCCCTAGGCAGGTGCCTGGGAGCTGTATAAATAAAGGTAGCTGGATGTGAGCCTATAAGCAAGCCAGCAAGCAATATGGTTTCTGCTTCAGGTTCTACTTCTAAGTTCCTACTTGAGCTCCTGCCCTGATTTGCCTCAAAAATGGACTGTAACCAGTAAGGTAAAGAAATCCCTTTACTCAGTGTTTTATCACAGTGGCAGATGGAGGCATTCTGAAAGTAATCCAGAGTACAGCTTAGAGAGGTGGTAAGGAAAGAGCCAAACAGGTCCCTTAAGACCGTGGTGATAAGAGCTTTCTGTACTTTCCCTACAATTAAAGGTGGTAGAGAGGAAGAAGAAGAAATCCTGAAATTAATACATTAAAACATTTTTTAAGTTTTTGTGTAAAAATAATTTTAAAATTCTAAGTTTTCCAGCTCTGGCTCCCAGAATGATGATGACTCTGAGACTAAGTTATTATTAACTGCTTGTGCCATACGCCTCAGCTCATTCTCTAACTAGCTCATAACTTGTGTACCTTACTCAAACTTTTCTTTGTCTACCATGTAGTTAGTTAGCTACCGTGTGGTTAGTTACCTCTCTTCAGTCCTGGCTCCATTCTCTCTCTCAGCGTCTCCCTGGGTTCATCTACCTGTCTCTCGAAGCTCTCTTCACATCTCTCTTTTATCACTTTCTATTTCCCAGAATTCTCTCTCTTCCTGCCAATGTCCCACCTTCTATTTCCTGCCTCAGTTCATTGGACATTGGCTTTTTATTGACAGGTAATGCTTATAAGAGATTCTCTCTACACTTATGTATATTGATGTTTTGTCTGCATTTACACCTATGTACTGTTGTGTATGCCTAGTGTCTGTAGAGATCAGAAGAGGGTACTGGATCCCCTAGAACTGAAGTTACAGATTACAAGGCACCATGTGGGTGCTGGGATTAAACCTAGGTCCTTTGGAAGAGAGCCAGTGTTCTTGATTGCCGAGCCCACACACATAGATTCTTTACTTCTTATTACCTGCACTTAGTGGCTAATCTCTGAACTCCAGACTATGTCCAGCCAAAAGCAAGCTCCCGGCATAAAGGGCAGTGAGGTGGGTAACTGGAAAACTTAGGGTTCCTTGAGCAGCACATGAGAGGTGGCAGCGCCTTAGCGTTCAAGTTAGACATGGAGGGTAATGATGACAGGAGTTCAGGGTGCTAGAAGAATATATAACAGAACCATGGGACTGACACACAGACAGAAACTATAGAGCAGGAAGGTCAAGCTCCTTAAGACACCATTCTCCTAAAGAATGGCTCTTTGAATCATTATTTGGTCAAAATAATTTATGAATATCATAGTTAATAAGATGGCTCATCACCAGACCTAAGGACTTAAATTCAATCCCTGAGACACACACATGATGGATGAAGAGAATCCATTCCCATAAGTTGTTGTCTTGCTCCAACATGTATACTATGACATACACACACCTACACACACAATATTTTATTGGATTTTATGAATAGCCTAAAACAACGATATTGGATTAAAAGATATGTGTGCCACTGCAAGAGAATGCTAACTGCTTTGTTTTGTTTTATTATTGATTACTAGAAAGGCATGTAATGGAAATTTATCCAGACTTTCTTGTAGTCTCAGTGTAGTGGTACACACCCATAATCCCAGCACCGAGGAAGCTGAAGCAGGATAGACTGCATAGCTCTAGTGCCAGGTTAGGCAGAGCCACATAGCAAGACTGTCTCCGGAAACAAACAAACAGGAATGTGTTTAATCAGTACATGAAGTACTGCGACCAAAGCTATAGTCCATGGAGAGCTCTGTAGATGAGGTTGTCACAGTGATTTAAGTTGGGGTCATGCTTCCTTCTCTCCTGCATTCACAGAATTCTCTCACAGGCTTAAAAGTCAGTTCCACTAAGAAACTGGAAGTCAGTGCAGCTGTTTACATTCTTGAATTCTATGGAGTCACTTTTGTACTCATGTCCCCTTCCAGTTTTGAGGGAAGATTGTGTTTGTTCTGTTTTGTTCTATAAATTTTATTATAACATTGAACAGATTCCTGGGCAATACTTCATCCTAGGTTGAATAAAAGATGTAATCTAGATGATACGTAAGAATGGAATTGCCATCCTCTCTGGCACAAGGAACAGCTTTTTTTATTGATTTCTTCCTCTCACCTGTGGCCAGGCATGCTGTTCAGGGGCTTTTGCTTTAGCCCCTGAGCTGCTTCTGTTGCTGGGGGGAGGCCGCGCTTCCTCATCTGTCTCTTTGGACTGCTTTAAAGGCTTTCTTTAGCCACTTTTGTGGCCTGACATGTCACCTGTCACCAATTTACCAGGCCCTGGTCTTCAATATCTTCTTGCACATTTCAGAAACTATGGAGAGGAAGTTAGTAGAAGAGACAAAACAACTGGAGCTTGACCTGAATGATGAGAGGCTGAGGTATCAGAACCTTCTGAATGAGTTCAGTCGCCTAGAGGAGCGCTATGATGACCTCAAGGAAGAGATGACCCTGATGCTGGTGAGTCCAACACTCTTCTTGTTTTGTTTTGCTTTTTTTTTTTTTTCCTTTTTTAAAGAGTCTTGCTGTATTACTAGCTTTAGGCTCATGAGCCTTCTATTTCTACTTCCTAAGTGCTAGTTTGTGGGCATGGTCTGTGATATGTGGGTTCTGCTTTTTGTTTTTATTTTAATGAAAATTTTTAGCCATATATAAAAGTAAGTAGAACCATAGAATAAGCCTCCATGTGCCACATGCACCTGTCACCCAGTCCCCAAATAGCCAACACATCTCTGTCTTCTCGTCTACCCACCTCCATCTCGTGGGTTATAGTAGTTAAAGGGAACCCAGAAGCCATGCAACCTTATCCAAACGTTCTTCAGTAAAGTCAAATACTTTAAAGATGGAGCTATGAGATAGTATAAAGTTGGCATATCAAGACTCTGCTTCCTACACTGAATGACAAGTGTTAATCTAGTATATTTATATTACATTTTTATTGTATAACTGTTTTCTTCCCTGGAGCTTATAATGTCCAAGTTAAATTCCCATAGAGAGAAAATTTAGTCCCTGTTTAGAGTAATTTGTGTTAACTGTCCCGAAGCTCTTCCGTCCTTGCCAGTGCACTTTCCACACACAGAGCTGTTCTACTCGTCTTGTTAGCAGGAAGCCAATTTCTCTGGCTCTTCTGTTCCTTAAAGGTAACCTAGTAGAGCAAGTGGCCAGAATGCCCTAAAATAGATCTCATAAAAAGTGAAATAAGTTGGTACCTGTAGGATAGAATATTTACTTCAAATTTTGTTAATAGAAGGATTTGACTGACAGATTTTAAAAACATAACAAACTAGTGTTTGCAAGACTTCACAAATGAGAAAGGGAAGTCAAAAGCACATTTAAATCCCCCATTGGATGACTGTTCTGCACCTTACTAGTCTGTCCTAGTTTACAGTAGGAGAGGACCACTGTGATCTATGATTGGTAAATCTGAAGAACTTTGGCTGATCCCGGCTGTTTAGGCCCACTCAAACCTCTCCTCTTTCACATCCTGTCCCCTTCAGCTTTCCCTAGCGTTCCGTTCCTCTCCCACAGTGTTCTGATTCCCCACAGTTCCATTCTTTGGTGTATTTTTGTTTACTCTACTTACTTATTGGAAAACTGTACCACATTTACAGTTAATCTGTGTTTCCATTATAATTAGGACTAAGCTTTGCATTTTACTGGGTACTTTGATGGCCACTGGCTACTTAGAAAACTATTCAAAGTACCACTAGAAAAGAAATGATTCTTTGAGTTTTCTCCGCATTGGATCGAGTAGGCTGTCATGGAATGTCCTGCTTAACTTTTTCATTCCCTGAGTTTTCTGAACACTGATTGATACAGTAATTATGTGCCCTAAATGTATCATCAGGATTCATGGTGAATTTTGAGAGCATCTAGCTTACCTGCCCTGTACTGTCTCATTCCCTCTTCTTACTCTACAGATTTTCATGTGTAAAAGTGACAGAAATTATAGTCACCTATATAACTTTACTTATTTTTAACCACTTATGCTCAGTTACCATGTAATGAATGGTTATGCCTGTTGTTGTTCAGCATATTTTATGAACTTTCTGGTAATTTTTATTTTATCATGTTACTAAAACTAT
This sequence comes from Mus caroli, assembly GCF_978045245.1. Taxonomy (NCBI): domain Eukaryota; kingdom Metazoa; phylum Chordata; class Mammalia; order Rodentia; family Muridae; genus Mus; species Mus caroli. Next base: position 73,850,760 of record NW_028227266.1, read on the forward strand.
TACTTGTACAAAGTAACTGAATAACTTAAAACTTTAAAAACCCAAAGAGAGGCTTGAAGAAGCCCTCTTGGTAGAGTCCTTGCTTAGGATCTAAAGACCTATATTCCATCCTCAGCACTCATAAATAAGGTGTAGTAGTCCATGCCTATAACCCCAGTACTCAGGAGGTAGAGGCAGGAGGATCAGAAATTTAAAGTCATCTTCTGCTACATAGAAAATTCAAAGCTAACCTGTTCTACAGAGACCTGGGGACTCTGCTGATAGTCACAGGAGAGCTACATCTACAGTTCCTGCTTTGCTGGTACAATTTTCTCACTGGGAACGTCAACCCCTTATAAGAATTTGGTCAAGACAAGATGGAACCCTAGAGCATTTAGCCACCAGTGCAAATCACTGAGTGAAGATTACAATGAAGACGCTGTGGATATTATTTTCACTGTGCATAGTTCTATTATTATGCTATCTGAGCTGAACTTGGGTTGTTTACCTTACAGAATGTGCCTAAGCCAGGACACAAGAGAACAGACTCTACCCACAGCAGCAATGAGTCTGAGTACACCTTCAGCTCTGAGTTTGCAGAAACTGAAGACATTGCACCAAGAACAGAGGTGCGTTTATCTCTCACGAAAAGTAGGATGTTCATGCTTCTATTGACAGGCAGCATTTCCAAAAACTGGTTTATGTATTCTTAATTAGTTGTATCCATATGTACTTATTGCACGTGTTTTTGCCAATACATGTACTAGTTTTTACTTGTTTATTTTGGTGTTAGAATTGAATCAAGCATCTTATATGTGGTAAGCATGTGCTCTGCTACTGAGCAATATTCCCAGTCCCACATTATAATTTTAATGTAAATTTCATAGCAGTAGTTTCTTTACTGTCCCCATCATGGCTGTATCCCTCAGCAGTTTCTGCAGATAACTCAGCTGCTGGCTACAATTGCCCTGGAGCCCTTGCAACATCTATAGGGCCACTCTGGGTTTGGAGCCATTGCTTTTCCTTGCTTCAATCAACTATTGGAGTCCTGCCTTATTTATGAGCTTCCTTTGCATCAAACCTAAGGAAAGGGCCACCATGACTTCCTCAACTATGGCAGGAGAATTTTGAAATCCTTGCCAAACCAGTGGTGGTAATTTTATTAATAAATTCCATAATCTTAATGATTATCTTCAGTTATTTTTTAAAAGATTTATTTATTTATTTCATGTATGTGGGTACACTGTCGCTGTCTTCAGACACACCAGAAGAGGGCATTGGATCCCCATTATTGATGGTTGTTAGCCACCATGTGGTTGCTGGGAATTGAAGTCAGTACCTCTGGAAGAGCAGTCAGTGCTCTTAACTGCTGAGCCATTTTTCCAGCCCGATTGGTATTATTTTTAAGGTCCATTTCAAAGTTTCACTCACTCAGTAACTGCTTCGATGACGAAGTCCTTCCTTAAAAGAGAAGGAAAGAAAGATCCCACAACTCCTCTTATCCAGATGGTCTAATACCCCTTCTTTTTCATGTGGTCCAGAGAAGTCCAGTGGCTTCTCTACTTGCTGTAAGTAGATATGCAAGTGGGCTAAGGGCATCATATGGGCACTCTGACATGATTACCATTTGTTACATTTCAAGTTGGTTTGTATTTGGAAAATATTATCTCATGTGCCCTACCCTTTTCCTATTCTCATATTCCTTTCTGTAGAATTTTGTTCACAGCCTAGCAACCAATGGATTCTGTATATAGCATTAACTGATAACTAAGAAATTACCCCATTCTATTTTAATAAGATTCTTTCTTAATTGCCCATTCAAAATCCAAAGGAATAATTTCCAGTTAATAACATTTTAAGTATCATGAATAGAAGTACTATGTTCATTTATAGGATGGAAGATTCTATTACAATTTTTTTGAAAGTTAAAGTTTCAAGGACATATGCATCACTAATAAATGAAGAGATATCAAGATATTTAAATGGACTGTTTAATTATAAATCATCTAAATGCTAGTATTTGCAGCTGCTTTCGGTGGGCCAGCACAATGGCTCAGAGGGGAAAGTGCTTAGTGTGCAGGCTTAGTGACCTAAGGTCCAGCCCTACCACCTATGCTGGAAGGAGAGAACCAACTCCTACAAGTTTTCCTGTGACCTCAATTCAAGTACCTTTTAACTTTATGAAAAGCCAAAGAATAAAATTTAAAACAGCATTGAAATAACACTTTGGGGCAACAGAGATGGAATTTGTTTGTTTGTTTGTTAAAGCAGTGACTGTTGTCCCATGAATCCTTATCATTATTGGTGGAAATAAAAGTTGCCCCAGCCCGCCAGACTTCCAACTGTTATGTTGAGATATTTATGTTCTTAGATGTGTATTTTAGTAACAAAAATTAGATACCATCTCATTGCCCATCAGGAAGACAATGACTAAACAGCTGGTGGTTCACCTGACTATCCAATTAGACAGATAATTAGAAAACAATTACAGGAAGCACTTTGGGTTACTGTGTCAGCTCTCTGGCCCTATAGTCTTAATTCTTAAACAGATTCCTAGGGTAGGTGTGAATACACACCTAAATTTTAATAAATGCACCTAGATTTCCACAGGCTCCTTTATATGTCACCAATATAGTATGAGACACAATTGCTAACACGGGACATTATTAACTTTGAAATGCCACCTCAGGGCTATCTGCAAGTCAAATCAGAGAGACATAGTCTCTCAGTGTTGTTCAACTTGCACTTCTCCAATCATTAGCTAGGACAGACGTAGCTTGGTTTTGTTCTTTGGATGTTTACATTTCTTCTGTGTTTGACTATCTTACTATTGAAGTATTTTCTCTTTGGTTTATGAGTCTTCTGGCTTTACTTGATTCCTATGGTTTCTGGGTTTTAGGAGCCAATTGAGAAGAAGGTGCCTCTGGATATGTCACTATTCCTTAAGCTCCAGAAGCGTGTCACAGAGCTGGAACAGGAGAAGCAGCTGATGCAGGATGAGCTGGACCGCAAGGAGGAGCAGGTGCTTCGCAGCAAGGCAAAGGTAAAGAGCAGTGGCCTGTCCCAGGACTGAGGGCGGCCCAGGGAGGCCAGGTTGTCCCTGTGTCTCTCTGTGTTCTCTGAGTTCCTTTGCTGTGCAGTACTTGGTTAAAGTTGTGAATGCTTTGACACAACACTGCATTTTGTAAAGCAGCTAAATATTCTAATAGTAAAAATTTGAAAATTAAAATACAAGATTTTTACTTTATTTTTCTCCCCAGGAAGAAGAAAGACCACAGATAAGAGGTGCTGCACTGGAGTATGAGTCTCTCAAGGTATTGAAAAGCTCACCCCAAGACTTTGAATACTTTGTTTTGACAAGAGAGCTACTCAGAATTCGTCTTTTCTCAGAGAACATTCTTTTGGGGGAGGGTGGAAAGGGTTCGAGACAGGGTTTCTCTGTGTAGCCCTGGCTGTCCTGGAACTCACTTTGTAGACCAGGCTGACCTTGAGCTCAGAAATCCACCTTCCTCTGCCTCCCAAGTGCTGGGATTAAAGGCGTGCGCCACCACTGCCTAGCTCAAAGAACATTCTTTGCTGAAGGTTCTAGCTTAAATCTTACTCAAGCACTAGTCCTAGCCTTTGTAGTTTGCTTTTACAAATTCATTTTCATCTAAGTAGAACTTCACCCTGCACAAGAATAGGAGGTAGCAGCCATTCAGCCACAGTAGTAAAGATTATGAACTCTTATCCAGCTCCTTGGTGCAAATGCTCCCATCCAGAAAAACCTAACTGAGGGTGACGGGCAGACTAAAGGCAGGGGGTAGCAAGCTACTCTCTAAAACATCCCCTGTCTCACGTAAACATAGATAAATGAAATGAGTTAAGCATTAGTGGTTCTCAAAGTTAGTTCTCTATTAGCAAAATTAGTATCACCTAGTCCCTTGTTGGAAGTGCAAAAATTTTAGGCCTAACACCACTAGACATCAAGTGAGAATCAGATAGTTGAGGCTCAGAAATGTGTGTTTTAACAGGAACTCCAAATGACTGTAATACATGTTAAAGTTTAGGACACATTGCATCAGATCGTCAGCATCCAAGTAAAGACATTTTTTTGTTTTCTGTCTCTTATATGAGCAATGCAAAATTGATTACCAGTGAGTAGAGGATTGAAAGAGAGCACTGGTAAATACTTCAGGGGGCCACTCAGTCGACCAGTCATTGGAAACACCCTGACAGCTGTACATCCTTACATACATACTTGCAAACAAAGCCTGGGCTTCTCAGGACTGGCACTCAGCCATCTCTGCATCCTGGAGTATTCCCCAAGTAAATTTGCCCCTGGAATTGGGGTTGGAGATGCAAACTGTCTTTTACATTGTTCAGTTCACACTGATGTCACACTTAGTCTGAGAGACCATTCATAAGAGTGGAAGTTAACGTCCTTTCTACAATTTTCCCATCACTTAGGGGAGGTTGAGTTTTCCAATGCCAAGATGAGGATGAAACCAGTAAACTCTTCCATCTTTTCCATTCAGCGTCAAGAACTGGAGTCAGAAAACAAAAAACTGAAAAATGAGCTGAATGAGTTGCGCAAAGCCCTCAGTGAGAAAAGTGCCCCAGAAGTGACTGCGCCAGGTGCACCTGCTTACCGAGTCCTCATGGAACAGCTGACCTCCGTGAGCGAGGAGCTCGATGTCCGCAAGGAGGAAGTCCTCATCTTGAGGTCGCAGCTGGTGAGCCAGAAAGAAGCCATCCAGCCCAAGGTAAGCTCGTGCGCGTGTTGAAGGGGAGGCATGGTGACTGGCCTCCATTTCTTCTTAAGCTTTTCCTCCAGTTTGTCAGGAAACAAACACTTAAGAGCAACTGCAAAAGCCATTGGGTTGCTACGTGTCTTTCAAAGTTTCATCGCCACAAGCCAAGGATACTTTTTAAAAATATATATACTTGCCATTCATAACAGTAATCTTCCCTCAGTAAATTCTGAGCTAAAGTAAAATGCATTAAATATAAATATCTACAAATTGTTGTGGTATATAGTGGTATTAAGTCTAACTGTAAAATTTCTTGTTGAAATCGGCCTGCTTAAGTGGATAGAAAATGGTTAGAAATGAAATCAGTTTGTGGGAATTACAAGATGATTTCTGTTCGCTCCCAGGAGTTCCTGTCAGTAGGGAGAAGTCAGGAAGAGCTGTTTCTGTGGAGTCAACAGAGAGTACTCTGTGCTGTCCCCTTGCCTGGTGCAGTCTCATGTGGGTTCTCAGACTTGAACAGGCTGGGCTTAGAAAGGAAAGAAAGCTCTCTATGCTTCCTGGACAAAGACAGAATCAAAATCCTTTCCTCTTCTCAGCAAGCTGATAGTCTCTCTTTTTCTCTTTAAATTTACAAATTATATATATATATATATATATATATATATATACACATATATACATATATATGGAGTATAATTGATACTCTCATAGGAAACTTTTGTGAAAATTATTGAAAAATAAAAATGGAAGCAAAGGACCTTAACGAATCCTTACTAGTAGAGCACATAGTTTTGGTACCATACCTGCCCCCTTATTAAGCTCACATAATCTATGTGACAACTGTTCTGTGATAATGGGCTGACCCTAAGTCACCGCAGACTCTGCTTGCCTAATTCTCAGCTTCTACATGACACACCTTGTCTATCCTGGAAGAATGTGCAGTATATTGAGACCTTTCCAATTCCCTGTGCCTGTTTGTAATTCTGAGTTTCTTAGTTTTGCATTTTCAAGGCAGTGGTGAACAGCGTACAGTGAGCTAGACTGTGAGTTAGCCCAGCCATCTCTTGTTTGTCTGCTCTACCTCCAGAGGACTCTGGGCAGCTTCCTCTGGACAAATGCCCTTCCAGTGGCCACTGCTGAATTCTCAAAGACAGGTGAAACATACTCATACATCAACAGGAGGCTCATTCTCTCACACACCCAACATTTTACAACCAGCAACATTTTAAAACAAAACAACTCAGGAAAGAATTTAAGCATTGAAAATAGGAGTTCCTATCTCATACATACTAATGTCTACTGTTTGACAGTTCTGTAAAATTAAATCATTTAGAGTTAGTTTTAGAAAAAAACGAATCATAGCTTTTAAATGAACTCTTATATGGACTCAGTAAAATAATCTATTCATGAAGCTAAAGACTTATTGTTTTCTGCATTTTTGTGCTTGCCAACGTGATTTTTCAGGATGACAAGGTAATTATACATGTTTTTAATATTTAATTAGTACTTCTGTTTAATCCTAAGATTGCCTTGCAAGTCTGTTCAGTATGTTTACTTTGTGCTTTGTGACCAGGTCTACTTTATTTTATTCTGTTTTTTTAAGGTTTATTTATTTATTGTTTGTGTTTATGTGAGTATGTGGGAATGAATGTCAGAAGAAAGCCTTGTTCTCCATCTATTCCTTTAGGGAGTAATTCTTCCTGACCTGAGGCTTGCATTTCCTCTGCTAGGCTAGAAGCCAATAAGCCCCAGTCATGTCTTGGCTCCACCAGCTCAGACCATGGGTACCAGGCTTATGTGGAGTGTCTGGCTTATTAGATGGGTGCTGAAATTTGAACTCATGTCCTCTAAATTGAGAATCAAGCCCCCCTTAAGTACTTAAGTGAAGTTGCAGGCTTGAATTTCTCCACTCACCTTGTTTTCAGCTGTTGGCAATAATGGGGTGCTTCATGAGGTACAGCTCTTTCAGAATTCAAGTCACTGAATGTGGGAAACACACGGAGCATCTCCAAAATGCTACATCCTAGCCAAGACAGGCAAGATGAGGAAAGAACCAGCTGCTCATTCCCAGGATGTCAGCAACAGGAGATGCCTGTCTTCCCTCCTTTCAGACTAGCTGAACAGATCAAGTAACCTGATTTACCAGAAGTTCAAAAGTACTCCAGAAAAGTCCCAAGATACTCAAGTATAGTTGCCACGACCGTCACCCTAGTATAGGGGTCCCTGGAATGAGGGTCCTCGAAGCTAGGTGTATAAGGATTCAGCAGTGACAAACAGAAACAAGCACAGAGGCAGTTTGAATCTGAGTGTATTTTGCAGCTGTCAAGCAGGGAACTTTATACATTAAAAACAAAATATTACATCTCTTAGAAACTGTATCCAGCGAAACATCACAAACACCATTTTCAAAAATCATTTGGCACAGTAAGGCACAAAAATCATCCAAATATTACAACTCTGAAACTGTGTATTCAGTGAACCACAAACAGGACAGGTAACATCACTATAAACCATCAAAATATAACTATTCTAAAAGGATGTATTCAGTGGGGGCTGTTGTCCAAGGCTAGTGGCATATTTCCAGGAGCAGATTAATAAATCTTTAATGGTCAGTGCTCTTAACCGCTGAACTAACTCTCCAGCCCCATGGTCAATTAATATTTAACATCGAGTGCCTGATTTTTTTTTTATAAATCTTCAATGTATAAATTTAAACTATTTTAATTCTTCCTAATTAAGGCTTTCTTTACCATATGCCAAAACCATCTCCGATGACACACATGCAGCCATATGTAATTTTACTGTTGGGAAAGTTTTTATCTATCATCATAATTTTGTAAATGATTTAAAAAATAAAGCGTAGGTTTCCCTGGAGATAAGGTCATGTTAGTGACCCTATCTCTAGGAATTGTTTCTTACCCATTATTCTCACTTAAGATCTTGGCCTAGACTACCAGGAACATGTAAATAAGAAAAGGAATAAGAGAAAACAAAACAGATAGATTGCCATGAGAACTATGGCTCAATAATTTTTCTCCAGCGAAGAGTTCCACAACCAGTTCCAGGAGGCCTCCCATTTTGAAGTCAATTGCCTCAGTCTGTGGAACTTGTCACACAGATCCTACTGGAGGTGGTGTGGCATATAGTATTATTTGATATAAAGACAAGTCATTTTTATAGGCCTTAAAAATGAGAATGGCCATTTTTGAACTAGTTTTTTTTCCTTTCAGGGAAAGAGAAAATACAAATCACTAAATATATACTCTATATAAAATACATATAAAGAAATGTTTATTTGGGGCCAGAGATGTAGTTCAGCTGGTAAAATGCTTGCCCAGCATGCACAAAGCCCTAGGTTTGGTCTACAGCACTCCATAAACTGAGCGGGTTCAGAGGTGCATACCTAAGGTCCCAATGCTAGGAAGATGAGGCAAAAAGACCAGTTTCCAGTTATCCTCGGGGACATAGAAATCTGAGGCCATCCTGGGCATGAGCATCACACTCCACTTAGAACAAACATTGACTGAAACACATGTTTTTACACAAGGAGAATGAACCTTTTCAGGGTGCTAAATTTGATATTTTTAGAGGCAGTAAGTTAGTTGTGTGTGTGTGTGTGTGTGTGTGTGTGTAGACACACACATGAACATCAGATGATAACTTGTGAGACTAGATTCTTTCCACTGTATGGGTTCTAGAGATTGAACTCAGGTCATCAAGCTGGGTGTCAAGTGCTGTGCACTAAGTACTGGAGTGAAAAGAATATGTTATATGTGACTCAGAGCTCCTAAGCTGAGCCTTCATGTGGGAATGTATCATTTCTCCCTTCAGAATACAATGACAGATTCCACAATTCTTTTGGAAGATGTACAGAAAATGAAAGACAAAGGTGAAATAGCACAAGCATATATTGGTTTGAAAGAAACGAACAGGTAAGTCGAGCCTTTCATCCACCTTGGTTTAACTGTGTTAACTGAGTCTTCAAGCCAATCTCTTGTGCAGGAACTCACTGGACTAATCAATGCTTTAATGGACATCTTCCAGAAGAACCTAAGGTTTCTAGAATAAACTAACTTAAAATATCATTAGTAATATCAGGGAAATAGTGACACTTGGTGTCAGGGGAAATGTTACTCACATTGTGGGAAGATATGTTTATTGCAAGGGCTTTGGCATTCAGCTGCCTAGAGAAGAAAATCCATTGCTCAATAGATTGAGTATATCCTTTCTTAGTAGAGGTTCAAGATGGCCATTTGAAGATTTGTAGAGGAAGCTACAGTGCCCAATAATTGAAATGTAGCATGAAGAGAAATGAAAATATATGTGCTTGGAATCCCAGCAGTGGTAATTCTACAGCTCTAGAAGGGCACCACAACTTCAAGGATGGGATAAATGGAGGCGAGGCTCGTACCTGCAGCTCTTAGCCTTACTTCATTTCTGAACAGAAACTTAATGCCATTGTACACTAAACAGAAAAAAAATTACATGCTGACCATTTTGAGAAAGCATGGCCAGTGATGACCATAGAGGAAAAACAGTTCATAAATACCCACAAATTAAATATATACACCTTAGGAAACAGTAGCTTATTCTTTATTTACGGGCAAAAGTACAGAATACTTATTTAAGTTTGTGGTTATGTGTAAATTTAATTTATGAATTAATTGTAAACTTTTATACTTAAGACTATCTTATTATAGAAAGGGAATTCTTTCCATCCATCCACTCAGCTATTCAGTCACCACAGGTCTGGAATGTGCCTACCCCATGCCAGACACTACACCACACAGTGGGAAGACAAGTAAATGCAGTCTCTCCTCACAGAGGTGATAGGCTCCTCAGAGACAGGACTGAGAACATTCGTATTTTAGTCTAAAGATATTAGAAAGAATTTAAGTGTTTTACATAGAATAATGTAACAGATTCAGAAAGCTAGCCTTGCTGTTTGATTTGAGAACAAATTATAATGGAGTAAGATTTAAAGCACAAAACCAGTTAAGAGGCTTTGCCATAATCCAGTGACTGATCATAATCACTTGGGCTTGGTGGTGACAGGGTTGAAAGAAGTGGGGCATTTGGAAAGATATATATGAAAACGAGGTCAATAAACCTTGTGGTCTGTCGGGTGTGTGAATGGGTCATAGGGAAACTTGGCACGTCTGCCGTGGGGACGCAGTTGGATGTGTTGATACCATTTCATGAGCATGAGACCAGAGTGAATGGTGAGTGAATTTACACATTCTGACTTTTGGGAGAGACAAGGAGGCATCAAGGAAGAGAAATCCCACTATGCAGTTGAGGTATATATCATAGATCTATAAAGTCATCACTATAGTAATTCAAATAAAACCTCAAAAAGAGATAATTCTTTAGGAAGAGATGGTAGATTGAAAATAGAATTTTCTCAAATTCATGTTATATAAACATAGCAAAAAAAAAGTATATCAAGATTAAGAACCTGAACTCTGAAATACTATAGTATTTTAGTAAGAGAAAACAGATCCACCTCTAATACAAAAATTTTAAACCATGTCAAAAGCTGAGAACTTTGAATATGTTCTTATGTTATTTGTATAATAATTTGTATAAAAGTGTACATGTGAATCAGATTTTTTTTCCAAGACAGGGTTTCTCTGTGTAGCCCTGGCTGTCCTGGAACTCACTCTGTAGACCAGGATGGCCTTGAAGTCAGAAATCCGCCTGCCTTTGCCTCCCAAGTGCTAGGATTAAAGGCGTGTGCCACCACCACCCAGTGTGAATCAGATTTTATTATGCTAAAATAAATTTTATCCAGAAAACTGAAAATTATAGTTTGAAATAGATTATGAAAATTGCCACATGAAGAAGATATGGCATCTGGAGTTTTCACATCATACTTGTGTTATGGTTAGCCTCGATGGAACCCTTAATACATAAGGTCATTTGGCTATCCGCACAGAACATTATACATTGAATGTGTGTCTCAGTTTTCCAGTTATTTCTCTTCAGGAGATGCTCCAAACCCTTCATTTGTCTATGATACAACTGCTTAACCCCTCCCCCATTTTTTTTTAATTAATGAAAGTAATTTTGTGGTAATGTTGTAAAGTCATTTGTAATTACTAAAAATGACCCTCTTCACTTAGTAAAATGCTGAAGTATCATGTGCTTTTCTTGACCACCATCATCTCATTTCCATCCTGTGTCCTTTTGTGTTTTGCATTGTGTTTCTTTACATGGAAGATCATCTACTATGGATTACCAGGAGTTGAATGAGGATGGAGAGCTCTGGCTGGTTTATGAAGGGTTAAAACAAGCCAACAGGTTATATATGTCACCTCAAAATAGACTGTTATTAACTTGCTTTTCTCACTAACATGGACTCACAACTTTGACTATTGTGCGTCTTGTGCATTTATTATCCTCCTGAGATAATAAGTCTCAATAAAACTTAGAATCTGCAGCCAAATGGCTTCTTTAAATTTTTCTCTACTAACAGATAGTGTTAAGGCTAAAATTGATTATAGGTGAATACAGTTGCTTCCTGTAATCCACAGTGCTGTCAGCAGTGACTATCTGAAGACTATGAATCTCTAGGGCTTGAGGAAGACAGTCTTCCAGCTGAAGCACAAGTTATTGGAGCATGGGCACTGATACTTGCTACCTGGACAGTAGTTTATTTGTAATAAATGTCAATTTGGGATACACGTTCCTATAATAGATTTGGCCACTTTCTCATTATTGTGAGGCTGCCTAAGAGCAGTGGCAAGTGACTGCTTCAGCATTCTCTGTGGTTACTGTGAGATTTGAAGCAAAGAAGTCAAGATAACCACCTGAGCTCAGCAGTTCACTTCCAGGGAAAACCAAATAGAATTAGCTGTGTCTCTTTAACTTATTTATCAGTCCTAATAATGTCTTCATCTTAAAAATTCCATCAAATTTTTCATTTTAGTGATTACAATTTTAAGATTTTATACTGTTAAATTGGGTTCTGCTTATTCTGCTTTGTTCTAACCATAACCATTGGCATTAACCACCGTGTTGTTGGTTGACTCTGTCTTGAAACTTCATAAATAATAGCTAAAATGTTTAGTCCACTATCCATAGTTTGCTCACAATGGCATCAGTAAGTTTATTCAGCAGTTAGTAACAAATAACATTGGGACTAAATGCCTTTTTCTTCATGTTAGTTAATTCTTGACTATAACTTTATATCTTGTTAGGATTCCATTACTGATATGTAATTTCATGGGGAGAGATATTTCAGCTCTATACATTCACACACACACACACACAAGAATTACAAAACCACTAAACTGGATTTGGATAAATCTATGGGTTTCCAAGTAGTGTGCCAGCTTTCTGTCCTTAGATAAGTGGACAATATTAAACATTATTCTGGTTCATCCTGTGCCTGAAATCAATGACTATGTCTTTAAAGGTCTATTTTATTAGATTGAGAGTATATAATCTTGCTCTTCATAATGCAGCTATTTGTTTGTTTGTTTGTTTGTTTGTTTATTGGCAGTGATACTATCTATGCCAATTAAAAGAGAACTTCATACAATTCAAAAAGACACAAATGTGGACAAATTAGTTTCCATTACTGGCATCTGAGTTTCATGACATTATTAGAGTCAGAAGATGCACAGATGGTAGAGAGTATCTGCTTTTCCTGTTTCTTTCAAAGGAGCGTGTAGCTTTGTACCCATTAGTGTGAACTTGACTATTCTACAAACTGTGTGGCCTCTCTACAGGCTCTTAGAATCCCAGCTACAGTCGCAGAAAAGAAGCCATGAGAATGAGGCTGAGGCCCTGCGTGGGGAGATCCAGAGCCTAAAGGAAGAAAACAACCGGCAACAGCAGCTGCTGGCCCAGAACCTGCAGCTGCCCCCTGAGGCCCGCATTGAGGCCAGCCTGCAGCATGAGATCACCCGGCTGACCAATGAGAACCTGGTAAGGAGAGGGGCAGTGACCCTCTGCTGTATGTTCTTTTAGAAAAAGCACAGTCTTTTCTTTTTGGGAAAGATACTCTGCTGTCCCTGATAGAGACAGGAAGGAAAATATGTATGTATCGGTAGAAATGAATCAAAGTAATAAAAGTGTACCCAGACTATTTCTCACAGCAGTCTCTTGAGCAGTTGAGCCCCTCAGACCTCACATGAAGTGTCTGGTCTGGCCTGGAGTCTCCGGAAGACAGTAACCTGACTACCTGCTAGGCTTTGAGTGGCAGGGAGACAAGGCTACAGACTGTTTTCCTCTGATCTCAGGCATCCAGGGAGGATGCCTTCCAGCCTGTCTAGCCGACAAGCCAGGGAAGATTCTTGGTTGAGCCAAGCAGGAGCTATATGTTGTCACTGGATAGAGCTTCTAAAACGGGGCAGAGGGACTAGACTTGAACTTGGCACATTCTCTTGTTTTAAGCAGAGCCTGAATGGTAAAGAGGAACATGATTTTGCTGTTCCCCTTACCAGATTCTGAATGCTCACACAGACTCTAAGACCTTCTTTTTTCTTATTCCTTCCATTTATTTAACCAAAATAAAATATTTTCTATAATATTTTTCTTTATCACATTATCACTTTGATTACATATTTACAATTTTTACATCTATGTAAATTTTACAGATATACTTACTGCATAAAAGTCAGTTAAAGATTATAATTATTCATTTTTGCATAAAATCTGTTCTCTAGTGACAGATGAAAAAGTAATACCTTTTAAGATCTACAGTAAGACGTGTCTGAATTTCTCTGAAGGTCTAATTCTATTAGTGATAACTGAGAGTACAGATAGTTCTCTACAACCATATGTTCACCCATATTTTACCTAGATTGGAAAAAGTGTTTTCTTTCCAGTCTGCTGTGTGTATGAAGCTCCGTGGTAGGAGTTGGGGAGGAGCAAGGACGGTGCCTGTGCTCTTTCAGAGCGACTGCACCTTCCTATTTGATAGGGACGGCTTCTGAGTCAGAAAATGTTCTTCAAAAGTTATGTCTTACTCTCTTTGCTGATATGACTAACAGTGCTGTTGATGAGTAATTGATAAATGTGTGGAATAATACTGACTGATCAGTGTACAGATTCTTTGCTTCTGAGTGATTGCCTTAAAATGCTAAGACAGTGTGTGAAATGGGTTTGTTTCTGGGTGGCAGATTCTAAATTTGTTCACTAAGTCAATCAAGTGTTGCTCAGCCTTATAACCTGTCTGTACTATCAGTAGTTTGTATCTAACTCAGAAATGAGCAAGCCTCACACTCTAAATAGAAGTCTCTAGCTAGTTTGTTTTAGGCTATCCTTTGCAGATCATCTGCTTGTGCCATTCATTATACTGACTGCTAATTTGAAGAATATTATCAAAGTCGAGTGTATGAAAGGATATTCTTTCTCAGGATACTTAGAGTTTCTCAGTTTTAATTATACATTTGTTAGGATTCACTTGAGCAGAATATTAAGGTAACCACGTCTGGGCTTAGTGCTTCTGAAGTTTTGCCTCACATGCACACACACACACACATGCACACACACTGAACACACACCAACACACAGGAATGGCTTTCTTACTCCTCTAGTGCACAGGCTTCACAGGTCACCCCATGCTGCCTCTCACCAGCTCCACAAGTTGCAAACAGGACTGGGGTGCTAGCAGCGCTCCTTCCTGCCTTTTTATGCCATTGCCTTCCTTGCCCTTGCTGCTCTGATGGTGACTGAACAAGCAGCAGCTTGAGAGAGTCACATGTGAGGGAGCAGTAAAGTGCTGGGAACTGAAATGTCAGCCTTCTCTGGTCACTATGGTTCCCTGTTCTAGTGACAACATCCTGGCCATCACCTATTTCCACTGTTCATGTGAAATAGAGACTCAGCTATACATGGTAATAGCAGGTGGCAAATTGGAACCTGTGAGTAGATATAGTTTCTTTACATGTGTTTTAAAGTATTTTTAAGTTAATTTTGCTGAGAGGTAGCACTTGCTCAAAGACCCAAGAAACAAATATCCATTGTACCTGTTTTTTCAGTATTTTGAGGAATTATATGCAGATGACCCTAAGAAGTATCAATCCTATCGGATTTCACTTTACAAAAGGATGATTGTATGTAAAACACAGTGCTTTTCTGTTGTCCTCTGCTACTTCTAGCCTTCTCTAACTGAAGAGCACACTGCTGTCTGTCACTGCCCAGGAGGTCTCTTCAAAAATATTCACAAAATCTCTTTCCCCCACCCCCACAGCTATCTTTAGCCAGCTATCTTTTGGTGTCCCATGTCCACTGTGTTTGGTTTGTTGTTAACCCAAGGCTTACAGTGTGATGGAAGCAATTGATTTCAAAAGACAGAGTCAAATCCAGGAAGCATAACCCAGCACTGGGAATGTGAGCAGCTGTTTCCTCAGTCACTAGTCAGATGTCTGAGCCCAGTTCTGAGTAAGCTAGAGAATGAATCCGCATTATCAAATGCTGTTCTTCTCTAAGACTCCGTGGCAACCCCCAGCCAGCTCCACTGACTCATATCTGACCTTTCTAAGCTTTCTTAATCTGGTCATGCCCACTTCCCTCTTCCTGAGTATCTAACTGCCTGTCCTTGGAGAGAATTCTTTACTAAATAAAGCCAGTATCTTACCTTCCATTTAAAAACACAGGTTTTCTTTCTCTCTTTTTCACATTTTACATTAGGCACTCAAAGTTCATTTTTTAAAAATATATATATTGTGCAAGATTTATTATATTATATATATATATTATATTACCTGGCATTTGGGTCTTATGTCAGCAGACCCCCACTCCCATCCCGAGGCAAACTTTCACTACAACCCAGGCTGGCCTTGAATTCTCTCTGACTTCCTGGTACTTGGATTTTAGTCATGTACCTTCATGCTGTGTAGCAGAAAGTTCTTTATCCTTTTGTTGTTGTTTATTACTTTTTTGTTGTTTTATTTGGTTTTCTTTGGCTTGTTTTTTTAAGGCAGTTATATGTAACCCTGGCTGGCCTTGAACTCACAGAGATCCACCCACTACTGCCTTCTGAGTACTTGAATTAAAGGTGTATGCCAGAACACCTGGCTCAGCTTACTTTTAGTTTCCCCAACTTCTTCATGTTTCTTAGGCGTTAAGGCTAAGTTTGGAATGGGTAATGCATAGCTGTGCTTTACTCACGGAGGGTCAGTCTGTTCCTAAGTGCAGCTGTCCTCAGCTCTCACAGATCTTGTATGCACTCATCAGAGCTTATCTTTGCCCAGTCCCCCTCACAAGTGACAGTGCGTCTGAGATGTTTCCATAGGTGCCTGCTGGGAGGCTTCCATCACGCTGTAGCTGTAAGGAGCTCACTGCAGTGTCAGCCTTGCTTTCACTCACCGCAGTGTCAGCCTTGCCTTCACTGGAGCTGCACCTCCTTTGTCTACCAGTTTGAGCCAGGCGGTGGCTCCACCTGCAGCTTTTATGTGAAACTAACAGTGTCGTTGCTGTGATTCCATCTGTGCGCCCTTTGTGCCTGTGCTGAGCCTGTTCTCATCTTTCTGACATAATTCTCATTTTGATCCTAGGATCTGATGGAACAACTTGAAAAGCAGGATAAAACTGTCCGGAAACTGAAGAAACAACTGAAAGTCTTTGCCAAAAAAATTGGTGAACTAGAAGGTACTTAAACATTTTTTTAACAGCATTTGTCAAATTTTATGTCCATTGCTAGTGACCTGGTGGAGAGTTACAGGTGAGTTTTTAGAGAAAATAATCAAAATTACTTTTGACAATCTTAACCTCTGTGGAATGAAAAATTCTTCTATGTGTGGGAATAATTTTCCTAGTAACATAACAGTAAGTTCCAAAGGGAGAAAATTCATTCAGCAAACAGCTAACACATGCCAGAGACAGCCCTAGTCAGTACAGCATGTGCTTAAGAGCAAGGATTCTAGAGCCAGCTTCTTGATTCAAGTCCTGTGTCTCTCTCCTACCTACTAGGCTCAGAATATGTGCATGGTGCGGAACCTCTCCATGCCTCAGTTTTCCCACATCCTCACTATGAATGATAATGGTGCCTCTCAAACATGGTCTCTAAGAACTGAGTGAGTTAATGTGGGCAGTACATCTGCAATAGCAATATACATGCTACACGCAATCTAATTGTTACCACTAGAGCTACAAACGGGAATGTGTTAGCGTATCCTCAAAGAACTCATGACCTTATAAAAAAAAAAGAAATTAATCAGGAAATATGAATTATAATTATAAAGAAACATGATTTTTAAAATCATTTCTATATAAAAAAGGTATGCTCCTTGAGGAAAAAAATCCGTGGAAGCATACTGCTCTTGTCTTATGAGTTAGCCTGATCATTCAGCAAGTTTTATTGCGTGTGTCCTAGGTGCTAGGTGCAGTTGCAGGTGTTTGAGATCCAGCTGTGCGTGAGACCAAAGCAACCGCTAAGTTCATTCTAACACCACTATCACATCTCAAGGTACCTTAGGAACAGAACTTCAAAGATAAAATTCCCTTTAAGCCATTTTAACCACAAATGATGCACTCATCCTGGCCATCATCATATTCTCTACTTGTCATCTTTGTGACTCTCATGTGGCACAAAGGATAGAAAGAGCCCACCACTCCATCACACTGAGTCATAACTGTTCTTCTGTCTGTCTGGCAGTTCCAGTCAAGTCCAGCTCATTCTGTGGAACTTTTAAAGGCACTTGTCACATCCTCAGAAGCATCCTGATCGTACCACCGACCTCAGGATCCTGCTTTCTGTATTTGGTTCATCCTTTCTATGGTTTTTCACTCTTATATTTTTAGCAGTTTTTCTGTTTGAATTACTGGTTTCTATGCTTGACTAAGAGCTTTCTGGGCATGGAAATCACCTCTTATTTTTCACAGTTACAACAATGAACATAGTTTCTGACCTTTGATAACCCTTCTATTCTTGACTGAATAAGTAAATTTAAAAAATATTTAGAGTATGTAGTGCCACAGATGTTAATGTCAAAGAGGGTATTACTCTCATTAATATGCAAATATTGAAATGTTTGTTTAGATATCAGAACAATTACTTTATAACCATATATTTTGTATAGACCATTAACATTACATGATTCATATATTACATTAAAACTTGTGAAACTCCAGGGGCTGGGGAGCTGCCTCTGTGTATAAAGCACTTGCTATAAAACTGTGAGGACTGGATCCTGAAATCCTGCATAAGCTACTGTCAGGCATGACCACTGCCTGCAATCCTAGGTTTAAAGTGCCAGGGACAGGTGATTCCCCACAAACTGGCTAGCTAGACAAGCTGAAACAACAAGCTCTGTATTCAGGGAGAGACTCTACCTCTCAACACATGAGGTAGAGATAAATGAAGAAAGATACCCAATATAACCTTGAACCTTCACATACACACATGTGCATCTACCTACATGCTCACATGAGCATGCATATATTCCATGCATACAAATACAAGAAAAAAAGCTTCAAACTCCAGGTTTATATATATGAGCTGTAATGCTTATCAGCAGTACTTAGAAATCCAAGTTCTTTTTTACAGAGAACTTTCTACACTGAACTGGACGCCATGGCAAGACAGGAGAATATTTGTAAAAACCCTGCTATAAGGGTATTAACCTGCAAGGTTGTTAAATTAGTGGCTCTTTGCCAACATTAATGAATGTGAATAAATATAAAAACCATTTTTATCTCACATTTGAAATCAGTTTCTTAAATTGTATGCTTTGAAATGTAATTAAAGAGAGAAGATATTTCAAGATGCTACTGGGCTATTGTCAATTAGAAATCAAACTTTTCAGCTAAACTGTCCTGATAGCCAAGCAAAAAATAGTATTTGTGCTAGGAGCTCATGGATTAAATAAGAAAAAGTCATATTTGTTCTTAAGAAAATTTATATTTTGAGTTAAATTATTTGCATCTAGCTAAAATGAAATAGGCTCATATGCCTAGAGTACCTCCCTAGGTGACCATTGTCTACACCCTGCCAAAGTAGTGAATAAACGTGACACACTCTTCTGACACTCATCTCTTCCTCTCTAGGTCTGTGTTCTACAGAAAAATACCAGTCTTTGTGCAACAAAGCACCATCTAATAAAAGTTTATTAATGCATATTAGTGTTTTTTAATGTGTTAAAACATTTAAACCCTTTAGCCTTAAATTAAAATAGCAAGATTCTTGCCTTTCCTGTGGGCTATATTTAATTAAGGACACTTTTTATAAAACAAACTTTTTAAGAGAAAAAAATGGAAAATAGAAATTATGCAGCTAAGTAGAGAGTGTTTCATGGTGCTCTATTTTAATCCAGGAGTAGGTGTTATGTCTTGATTTTCATTTTAAAAAAAAAAGTCAGACCTGAAAGTATCCTAGAAGCCAGTAACATTTTTGATTAAAAAAAAAACAAAACAAAACCCAGAACTCTAAGTTATTTACCCAACACCCTGCCTGTTAGATAGTAGGTCTAGAACCTGAGCCTTCAACACCTTGACTGTTACATAGTAGGTCTAGAACCACAGCTTTTAACACCCTGCCTGTTAGATAGTAGGTCTAGAACCTCAACCTTCAATACCCTGCCTGTTAGATAGTAGATCTAGAACCTTGGCCTTCTGATTTCTCTGCTCTAGATCCGTCTTTCCAGAATTTTTCTACTTGTAAGAAATTGTCTGAAAATTAGCTAATCACGAGTTTAACTACTTTTAGTTGGAAAAGATTTGTTAGCAAATATGTTAAGTGGTATATGTTGGGGACTTTTCTGTGATGCTGTGGATACTTTCAAAGTAAATCTGACACAAAACCCTTGCCAGGTTTTTGATGTTACTACCTGTGTATCGGGCTCTGTAGCTGTCAGCGCAAAATTACCCTTTAATGTTGCTATTTACCCAGTTTGAGCAGGGAAAAACATCTTAAATGGGAGTGGGAAGCTAAATGGCAGAGATGAGGAGCCTCAGTTCTTACAGAGTCTGCTTGCTTTACAAGAGCATGGAGCCCTTTTCCACCTGAAGAACATTTCTCTCCCTCTTTTATTTCTCCTGAAGTGGGGCAGATGGAGAACATATCTCCAGGACAGATCATCGATGAGCCTATCCGGCCAGTCAACATTCCCCGGAAAGAAAAGGATTTCCAAGGAATGCTGGAGTACAAAAGGGAGGATGAGCAGAAGCTAGTGAAGAACCTGATTCTAGGCAAGTGCTTTCTACATGGGAAGATTCCTCTCAGCCAGGGCAGTGCTAGAAACACTCGTCACTAAGGTTTAAAGTCTGACTTAATATTCTTTTTAAATTATTTTCTTGACTGTCAGGATGACTCCATGTGTAATGGTGCTTGTTGTTAAGCCTGATGGTCTGATAATAGTCTAGGGCCCTATTCTGAAAGGAGAAAACAAAATCCTGCGGGCTGTCCTTGGGCTTCCATAAACACTCTATCACAGGCCCTCACACAGCACATGCAAAACAAATAAACGTTTTTTTTAAATTAAGTTGTAATACGTCTTTTGAGGCAGTGGTCCTGTCATGTTGTCCAAAGTTCCTGGGAGTTACCACACAGCTTCAGCTTTCTCAGCGTTGAAGGCCATAGACAGGATCCACTGGCAGGCCTAGCTCTGAAGTCTCCGAGTCATCACTTCATACTACATTAGAGTGCTGTGGTGGAGTCCTTACTGAGCGTTCATCATCAGTGTGGGACATGTGTCTAGGATCCATCTGTAAGGCTCCCTTGAAGCCAAGCCGATCAGCTCTGGTTTCATATTAAGATCACTCAGAAAATTTTGGTTTTGGTTTTGAGACAAGATCTCCTGTATAGCCCATGCTAGTTTATAACATGATATATAACAAAAGCTTACTTAGAATTCATAGTCCTTCTTGTCTACCTCCCATGTGCTAAGGCCTATGTGTACTTCCACTAAGACCAATATGTGTGAGTTGTGTTTTGGTGGTAGTCAGGGAACAAACCAAGGGCCTCATGAATAGTAGACAGATTCTGCGTCACATCCTCAGCCCACTCAGAAAACTCTTAAAAAGTGTTGATAGTCTCCTACC
Organism: Mus caroli; assembly: GCF_978045245.1. Classification (NCBI taxonomy): domain Eukaryota; kingdom Metazoa; phylum Chordata; class Mammalia; order Rodentia; family Muridae; genus Mus; species Mus caroli. The sequence goes on from NW_028227266.1 coordinate 73,871,465, forward strand.
CCAATTGAAATAAGTTGAAGTTTCCAGGGAAAAGAACTTGGGCCAACTCTAGTGCTATTCTGGAAATGTCTTGTGCATTCCCAGTTATAACCACAGTTGAATGCCACTGTTGTAGCCATTTGGGTTTTTTAATTTCTCTTTTCATCCCTAGGAAGATTTATGGCTAATGGTTTAGGAAAACACTTCAATAATGTGGGAAAAAAATCAAGGAAAAATATCTAGCAAAGTATGGAAAGGATGGGATGATGTAAAAGGTAGTAGAAGAGGCATTTCAGGGGGCACAAGGCCTTGACTGTGAGCCTCTAAGAATATTCGGGGAGTAAAATAAAGAGTTTGTGAGCCTCTAAGTAGTAGTGAGCTAAACCTTCAGCCTTTGCCATTCTCTCCTCCCAGCTACCATGGGATTGGTAATTACACCTAATTGACCATTCCTCAGCTTCATGGCATTCAGCTTAGTACTAGAAATAGCTTCCAAGAACTTCAGTTTTAACATGATCATCACTTAGCCAACAGGTTTTAGGGCTGGTGGTTTAAAGGTAAAAAGGATAGAGTAAAGATGGGTGTAGAGTTTATATAAAGTTGTCTGGAAACACTCCTTTATGGGATGTACTGCTCACAGTGGCCAAAGATAATAGGAACAAGCTGTGCTTATGTCTGAAGAAAGAACATCAGAGGCAGAAAAAGTTTAAGGACCTGGGCTCCAGGCCCTGGGCAGGAACCATGGCATGTTAAGCAATCTACAAGGAGAGTTGTTTGGGGCAGAGTGAGCTGAGCCTGAGGAAGAGAGGCTAGACGGTGTGGAGCACAGTTCAGGTTTGGAATCTTATAAGTGGGGGAAGAAGCTCTTTGAAGAATTCTCTGAACAAAATTGGCATGATCTAATGTGCATTTTCTTAAGCAAGAAGCTACAATATTTAGTATTATCTGGAACTAGGTGATCTAAGAGATCAGTTAGGAAGCTATTCTAGCAACCCAAGAAGTGATAATGTCCTAAACTGGGGAGTAGAATAGAAGCAGCTAGATTCTAGCTGTATTTTGCAGGGAGCACTAACAGGATGATAAGTTGGGTGCATGGTGTAAGAAAAGTAAGGTTTTAAAACGATGAGGTTTATGACCTGAGAAACTGAAAGTGGAGGGGTCCATTAGTAAATGGATGTCAGGGAGAATGAAGAACTTGGCTTGGGAGAGGCTTAGTTTGACATGCCTGAGCAGAGCCACCAGGAAGACAGTTCATAAACAAGACTGGACTTCAAGGGAAAAGTCAGGGCAGGATATATAAGTTTTATATAGGTATGTGCCATAGTCAATAATTTCCCTAATGAACTGTTAAAATACTGTTTTTTATAACTTGCTCTGAATGATTGAGCTCTTACACAACTGTGCTTTCATCTCACAAAACATGCCTCAAAGACTTTCAGGGTTACGTAATTTTGTTTTTCCTTTTTTCTTTATTCAGAACTAAAGCCACGTGGTGTGGCTGTCAATCTGATTCCAGGATTACCAGCCTATATCTTGTTTATGTGTGTACGACATGCTGACTATCTGAACGATGATCAGAAAGTAAGATCATTGCTGACATCAACAATTAACAGCATCAAAAAAGTCTTGAAGGTCAGTTCCACATTCTGCCGTTTTCACGATTGTTAATGATAGTCTGTTCTTCTTTTTCTATTGTTCTTGTTCTACTATTTCCTCCTTAGACTTAGCACAGTTGCTACTGTAACCCTTCCAGCCTTTCAGCATTACCTACAAGCTCCAACTATAGGAAACAGTCTCTGTACCCTCTGTGTTAGCTGCTTTCCTGTCACTGTGACCAAACACTGACAGAAGCACTTGAGAGAGGAATGATAATTTTGAGGGCTCAGAGCTTCAAGAGGTGTGAGCCCTTTGCAGAGGAGCAGTAAGCAAAGACTGATTCAGAAATGGGGCTGGACTGTAGTGTAGCTAAGCCTCTCCTAAGTATGCCACAACCTCTCAAAGGCCACCACTGCTGGGGACCTGTCATAATGCCTTCTTTCAGAACAGATTCAGATTAGACAGTAATCAAAATGAATTTGATATTATTGCATTTAATTGCATAGCAAAGTAATTCTTCCAAGACAGAAATAATTTGCTTTAGGTTTTATTGGGACCAAACTTAAAATATTCAAAGACAGGCATGGTGGCACATATTTGGAAGATCTCTATGAATTGCTAGCTTGGCTTACAGAGTAAATTCCAAGCCAGCCAGGTCTACACAGTGAGACCCTGGCTTAACAGATAGGTAGGTAGGTAGATAGGTAGGTGGATGGATGGATGGATGGATGGATGGATGGATGGATGGATGGATGGATGGATGGATAGGTGGATGAGTTTTAAGTGTTTTGTGGAAACCAGTTCTACACATATATATTTATGTGTGGTCCATATATGTAGAATATGATACTGATCTTGAGATAAATGTCAAGTTTAATAATGTGTAGCTTATTCTTATAAAAAATACGGCATTAAAATTTTTCTTTCAATTTTTGTTCCCCTTATTCTCCAATTCGTTTTGGTTTGGTTTGGTTTGGTTTTGGTTTTTTTTGAGACAGGTTTCTCTGTGTAGCCCTGGCTGTCCTGGAACTCACTTTGTAGACCAGGCTGGCCTCGAACTCAGAAATCCACCTGCCTCTGCCTCCCAAGTGCTGGGATTAAAGGCGTGCACCACCACCACCCGGCTTCTCCAGTTCATCCCATGAATTATCTTGTTACCAGCCCCTGCTTCCATGTGAAAATGGAGAAATGCTTATCAGACATAATCATTTGCACACACACACACAGTAGCCACTTACCTTATATAATCCTCCCGGTGACTCTAGAAGAGCACTGGTTCTCTGCCTGTGGGTTCTAACCCTGTGAGGGTTGCATATCACATATCCTGAATATCAGATATTGAATGATAATTCATAGTAGTAACAAAATTATAGTTATGAAGTAGCAACAAAAATAATGTTATGGTTGGGAGTCACCACAACGAGGAATTTTATTAAAGAGCTGCAGCATTAGGAAGTTTGAGAACCTAGAGAAACACATCTAACTTTTTTTAAAAAGGTCTGGTTCTTTGTTTTATGTATATGAGTACACTGTTGCCTTCTTCAGACAACCAGAAGAAGAGAGCATCAGATCCCATCACAGATGGTTGTGAGCCATCATGTGGTCACTGAGAATTGAACTCAGGACCTATGGAAGAGCAGCTAGAGCTCTTAGCTGCTGAGTCATCTCTCTAGCCCCACATCTAACTTTTAGCTGAGTATTTCTGTGAGAAATTAAGATGTGCTCCAGGCACCTTGTCTTCTGATTATTCAACAGAATAATAAGAGCATCTAGGATAAAGATCCAGTAACTCTCTTGCTTCTAAGTGGGCCTTTAATTTTTTGTTGTTGTTGTAAAATCCCCTCTGTCAGGGCTCAGGGAACCCTGCAGAAGAGGATTCAGAAAGAATATAACAGCCAGTGGGAATAGAGGAAACCAAGAAAGCAAGGCCCTCAAAATCAGCATGACCAAAACTCATATGAACTTACAGAGACTGAGGTAGCATATACATGGCCTGCACGGGTTTGCATCAGGTGCTGTGTGTGTGTGTGTGTGTGTGTGTGTGTGTGTGTGTGTTAGTATGGCTTCTAGTTTAGTATTTTTATGGGATTCCTGAGTGTTTGACTGAATAAACCTTTGTTTCTTGTGTCTTCTCTTGGGCTTCTTTTTTCTTTGTTAGTTTCTTTTGTCCAATTCCAATGTGTTAGCTTGTTGGTTTTTCTTTTTAATCTCATTGTATTTTATTATGATCTCTTAGAAGCCTTGTTTTCTAAGGAGAAACATATGATCTAGATGAGAGTGGAGGTAGGGAGGAACTAGGAAGAATACAAAGGGAAGAAACCATAATCAGGATATATTATGTGAGGAGAAAAAACTATTTTCAAAAGAGGAAGAAAAGAAAAAATGTATAAAATATGCAAAACATAAACTTTGACATTATTCTCCTTACACCTGTTGATCTATACTGACCCTGCTCTGCACCATCACCCCCATCTATGGGCTGTGTCACCCTCCCTCCTGACACTGTACCATTGCACATTAGCTCCCCTTCCTGCCCCAAGCCTCTGTGACCTCAAACAAGTGCTGGTCTCCATGTCTGTGGAAAAATTGTTCTCTGTCATTCTGTTCCACAATGATTACCAAAGTGTGAGGTTTCTGAAGACTCCTCTTTTAAAATCCATGAGTGTTTTAATCCATGACTAATCCATTAAGTATACATCTTAATTTTGGACATACTGATACTAGACAGACTGTGTATTGACTATTTCTTAGTTAACTCTTACAGATTTTAAATGTTTCCCCTCTCTCAGCCTAATTGCAAGATATATTTATCTATTTGACTAATCATCACAGCATATTAGCTAATGATTTTAAAAGAATGTTTGCCATAGTAAAATATCCTTTGCATTCCACTTTAAATTAACGTGCATTGCCTTACATCCACATGGTGAATTGAGGTGTTTGTCCTACAGCCCTAGTTTAATCCTAACAGTAGTGTAACTATTCTAAGGCATATTGGGAATCCATCCAGTTTTTAGTTCAGATCATTTTATCTAATAAGTAGAAAACTGAAAGAAATTGAGCTTGTCTAATTTTCTCTGTGATTCAAATCTAATTTTGAACAAATACAGTTTATTCATTATAAAAAATACTACCTTGATAAACTTGATCTAGTTAACTGGTAGAGAGGTGCTGCTTGGTTTTGAATACTTTGAAGTTTTCAGAAAGTGTATTTAGGAGTAACAAGAGTGTTTTGCTGTGATGGGCAGAGAGGCCCATCCTGTTTGTATGAAAAGAAGCAGACGTAACACAGTTGTTTATGAAGTCCTCTCCGTAATCACCCGAATCTGCTTTTACCCGGTTGGGTTTTATGTTTGGTTTTGTTTCTGGTGATGCTAAGGACGCTGATACTGTGTAGGTATAATTATAAGCTTTCTGTTAGGCTCTTCCGAGTCTCTCTGCCACTGGACTTGTCTAGACATCACCAAAGATGATCAGTGACTCTGTCCTGTAGAAGAGTCTTTGACTAATGTTGCTGTCCAGTGTGTAAAGATGTTCTCTGCCAGCTCAGTAAGAGCCACCACTGGAAACATATTATCCACATCTATGGAAGAGTTAAAGTTCTTAGACAAACCTGTATGCAGGCCATAGGGTGATTGTCTATGTGTGGGAATATCATAAAGTTTTATTTAATTCTGGCAATATCCCTAAAACTAGGGTTTTGTTTTGTTTGGTTTTTTTTTCAAAGTAGAGACCTGAACTCACTTCTCTTATCTAGGCTAAAAAATTCTAAATTGAACTTAATATCTTCTAGGATTCCTTTCTTAATGTCATTTCAGAAAAATGTTCTCTAAAATGTATGGGTTTTAATGTGTTTTATATGTAAAGATGTAAGTTTTATTGTTAAAAAAAAACCTATAAGAAATTAACCATTTCTCATAGCATGTTCTCTTCTGAGTGTACTCAGTGTACTTTAGTATATAAAGTGACAGCCAGGGTCAAAGACAGGTGCTCTATAAATGCAGTCTGGGTTCTACACCAATAGAGGCACACGTGAGAGGTAGGCAGAGGAGGATCAGGAATTGAAGGTTAACATCAGCTATACAGTGAGTCTGAGGACATCCTAGACTACATTAGACCAGAGATATAGATAGATAGGTATGTAGATAGATAAATATATGGATATTAGATGGATGGATGGATGAATGGATAGATAAAGATAGATAGCATGCGTAGATACTAAATATATCTGTGTGTGTATATATATATATATATATATATATATATATGTATGTAGAGGATAGATAGATATTAAATATATTTCTTTATGAATATATAAAAGTATGTGTGTACACGTATGTGTGTGCACATACATGAATGCACTTGAGCGCGATTCTATGTAGAGACCAGAAAACAATCTCAAATGTTGTTCCCCAGGATTACTACTTGCCTTGATTTTTGAAACAGGCTTTCTCACTGGGACCTGGCAATCACTGATCAGGCTAGGCTGACTGGTCAGTAAGCCTCAGGAATTCTCCCATCTCTGCCTCCCAGGTCCTGGGATATTACAAGCCACTACACCATGTTTACATGTATGCTGGGGACCAATCTCAGATCCTATGCTTTTGCAGTAAACACTTAACCCATATATCATTTTTAAGGATGATAACGCCTCATATCATTTTTTAAATAAACTCCTAAGATTAAAAAACAACAACAACAACAAAAAATCAAAAAACCCATGGTTATTTAATGCTAGGCACCTGGGTAACTCCTGTGCAAACTATAGATAAATGTTGATGGTTCCATGACTTTCCATGTCTCAACTATTATCAGAGGTTCTTTCATAAACTCATAGCCATCTGCACTGTGTCTGCACTCCCCCATTGTGGTCAAGAGCCAACCGATTTTTGCTGTCTGCTCAGTTTGGGACTCTTCCATCTCTAGTTCACTGCTCAGAAATTTTGTTGTGATAGGAGTTTTAATCCAAGCTGCATTTGAGGCTGTCAATCTCTTTTTCATGTTCTTTGATACAGAAATTATTATATCCTTTGTGCCTTTAGCTCTTATTGATTCCCTTCATTAATCCCAAGCAAGTGAGTCTGTCTGAGTCAGCTGAGAAGTAATGTTTTTCTGCACAAAAGACAGCTGAGTTAGCTGAGTGGGAATACTTTTCTGAAGGCAAGAACAGTAGCAAATATCAGGAGACTGAGGTAAACTGACAATGGCATAAAACTAAAGTCTGGTTTATCTGTGTCATAGTTTATGATGGTTTGTTTGTAAAAGAAGTGTGTCTTCTGTGTCTGCCTAGCTTTTTTCCCTAAGAATAAGACAAATTTAGACTTCTTTTCTCTTTCAGAAAAGAGGTGACGATTTTGAAACTGTCTCCTTCTGGCTCTCTAACACATGTCGATTTTTGCACTGTTTGAAGCAATATAGTGGAGAGGAGGTGAGAAAACCTTAGTGGTAAAAACAGCATGTTTTACTTTTTTTGACCTTTTAAAGGGAAAGTTTAAAAATGTTTGAATCATGTTAACTTAATTTCCAAACCCCCAAACAGGAAATGCACTCCTTCGATGATGTTCGCTGTCTTATGGTGAATGGGGCAGTGATGTGGCTTCTTCCTTCCTAGCATTTAAAGACAGCATATCAAAAGCAAGCCAAGCACCAGTCAGGGAGTAATTACCAGAAAACAAGTTTTTCTTTACATGTTGTGGTTTATGAGCTTAGGATTGGGATATAGAATTGTTTAAAGAAATGAATCTTTTTAGGCTAAGTACCTTAAAGGCAACCAACAGGGGGCTAGAGAGATGGCTCAGCGGATAAGAACACTGACTGCTATTCTGAAGGTCCTGAGTTCAAATCCTAGCAACCACATGGTGGCTCACAACCATGTGTAATGAGATCTGACACCCTCTTTTGGTGTGTCTGAAGACAGCTACAGTGTACTCACATATAATAATAAATAAATCTTTAAAAAAAAAAAACAAAAAAAAATAGTATATACGCCTGGGCATGGAGGTAGAGACAGTTGGGTCTCTGAGTTCAAGGACAGCCAGAGCTACACAGAGAAATCCTGTTTTGAAAACAACAACAACAAAAAAAATCACATATGTATCTGTTTGTAGTGAAGTGTTTGTTGTTTGATAGAGTTTAGCCAAGTGTAAATCTAAAGTATTGATTAAACTAAAAGCTGCTTACTGTGTATCTAACAGTACTCAGTATACTTTGACATGTAATTGATGCAATCATTGGCAGTAAACCCATTTTACAGATGAGGCTCAGTGAGATTCATCCATTAGTCTGTAACCTCTTGACACAAGGAGCAGAGCTGTGACTCTGCATCTGCACAGCTCAGAGACTGTTGCCTGACCTCACCCCATCCCATCTCCCCATTCTTTGTCAGAAAGGCAGCAGAGAAACTGGTCAGTAATACTCTCTGACAGGCAGAACAAAGGACTGTCACGGCAGGATGGCAGGATATACAGAGATGAGCAGGACATCTAGAACTTGGGCCTGAGGGAGCAGAATCCTGAGAAAGGCCATGAAGGTTATCCGACTGGCCCCTCATTTAGACTGCGTTATCCACTAAGCTACTCTGTCATTAGGTGGGGCCAGTGAGCCATGTACTTAGGGGAAAGTGACTGGAAGATGCGCTGCCTTTCTGGGGAGCTCTCCTTCTAAACCAATGCTATTGAAAGACTTTTCTAAGAGCTGACTGAAATCATCATGTAGATACCATGAGTTAGAATAAAATGACAAAGCTCAATTGTTTTCTAGTTCATAAAGAAAATATTCTAATCAAGAAGTTTATGCACGTTCCTCTGGGTGTAATTATATGCATAGGACTGTATTTAAAGAGCCAAGAGTTAAAGAGTGTTTTCAATTATTTACTTAGTGTTTGGCAGTAGACCTGCTGTTTTATCAATCACATATGTTCTTTCCTTAAGTTAAATTTCCCCATCTTGCTACTAGAAAGCCTTAAGTATAGATTGCCAAGGTCCTCTGTTATTCAAAGCTAAATAGAAGAGGGTGATGCAGGTGTGAAAACACAGGCAACAGCATTGAGAATGGTGACCCTGGCACCAGGTAGAAGGGCTGAGCAGGATGCAGAGTGAAGCAGACAGAGACATTAGCTTCCTGTGCGCCACTAACATTGTGTTGATTCTAGGGCTTTATGAAGCACAACACATCTCGCCAGAATGAGCACTGCCTCACCAATTTTGACCTTGCTGAATATCGGCAAGTACTGAGTGACTTGGCCATTCAGATCTATCAGCAGCTCGTGAGGGTGTTAGAGAACATTCTTCAGCCAATGATAGGTAAGACCAGTGTCGCTGAGCATCACGGGTGCTTGTTGACAGATGAGGTCAGTGGTACGTGTGGCAGGCATGTGTTCATGTGGAGAACGTAAAGCGGTAACTGCGACAGAAGTCAGTGTCCACATGTCTGAAGCACTGGGATCCGTGTTTACATCCTCTCTGACGACTAAGCTCTGTCTTCTCTCTAGCGATAGACTTTGCTCCTTCGTCTAATTGTCAAAAAGACTTCCAGCTACTGTGGAGGCTGGGAACATATATAATGCTTCTGATTATATATGTAAATGGAGTGTGATTCCATGCACCTGACTTTATACTCATTCTGGATGGTCATTTATATGTTGTCCTATCTGATTCCCTTGGGATGCACGAATTTGCAGGTTTTTAATGTAGCAAATTTGTGTTTTGTTTTTTTTTTTTTTTTCAAATTACCAAGCACTGTTATATCCAGGCAAGTTAGAGGCACTTCACCACTTCAGACTTTTGTTATTTTCTTCCCTTGACCATGTGGTCTCCACGTTTCTATATTTTTAACTCCCTTAGTGAACGCACACATTTAATTTTTTCAGAGGCCCATAGTTAAAACAGTTAGGGACATAAAAGTCTGAGGAGGCCATATGAGGTGGCAGTTACCTCTTCTCTTGTGCTTTAGAAGTTATAAATTTAAAACACTGTACATCGGCCAAAATGCAGGAAGTAACACAGAGGTGACAGTCAGCCTCCACCAGTCCTTCCTGTCTTTGCCTATGTGTACCGGCTAAGCAAATAGCTTGCCTCTAAGCTGTACCCCCCCCCCTTTCTGTCTCCATCTCCCAGTCATCTCATAGCAACAGCAAATGCTTTGAATTAGTATAGGGTTCATGGGGAGCTGAGCTTAGGGCATAATCATTGAGTACAAGGGCCTCCCAGGCAGGGGATGGGCATCTCTGAGTAGACATGTCAAAAGCTTTCTAAGGAGGCACTAGCCAGACACTGAGAGAGAGGTGAGACAGCAGTACAAGAACAGAGACTAAGACTGAAGAAACCAAGGTTATCCCAAGGTCTCACTGCAGTGTGGGGACCTCAGAACAGGGAGGAGCTCAGCTCTCCAGCTCCACACCATCAGCTCTGACAGGCCTTCTCCAAGACTGCTTCCCAAAGCCTTGCCCTTCTTAGTGTTTTGTTATTGTGGTGGTGGTGGTGTTGGTGTTTGAATTAGTAGCTTTTTCTGTAATGACTGAGATCAAATACAAAGAACACTTATCTGACCACTCAAAACTTTCTCAGATACCACATGCAAGTGCAATTCCAAAGCTGCTGCTTACTTTAGAAAAGGCAGCAGTAAGATTACTTAATACTGTGAGAGATTTCTGCATATAAAAACTTAATAGTTCATTAAAGTTTAACATCCAAAGGCTTATTCTTGGGACAGTTCCTTCTCCTACTATTTTTATCCTCCAATCATTTCCTAAAGTGTGTGTGTATTTGTGTGTGCGCATGGCGCGCGCGCATGTGCGCATGCATGTGTGTATGTGTTTGAGAGAGAAAGAGTGTGTTTTTACATCTGAACCATCTTAACACTTAAAATATCTCTACAGTCTCAGGCATGCTAGAGCATGAAACAATTCAGGGCGTATCTGGGGTGAAGCCCACAGGGCTCAGAAAGCGAACCTCCAGTATCGCAGATGAGGGCACCTACACACTGGACTCCATCCTGCGGCAGCTCAACTCCTTCCACTCAGTCATGTGTCAGCATGGCATGGACCCGGAGCTAATCAAGCAGGTAGTCAAACAGATGTTCTACATTGTGGGCGCCATCACCCTAAACAACCTCCTCCTGCGCAAGGACATGTGCTCCTGGAGCAAGGGCATGCAGATCAGGTGAGCAGCCATCAACATGGATGACAGCCTCTTGTAACAGGCCTGCTTATTGTGACAGCAGGATGGAGGATGGCTTGTTTTAGCCAGTGCCACATGGCCAACAGCAAGGGAAGGACTGATATAGAGCCAGTTCTTGGGCCTGAATGGGTTCTCATTGCTCAGGAGGAAACCTGCTCATCTGTTAAGCTACCTTGTTTGTAGTATCATAGAGATGTGCAAGATACACTACGATGTATAATTCTCTCTCTTATTTGTTTTGATTACATAATAAGAAAATATTAGACAAATGAAACTTTATAATATTTTGTCATCATGAGACATCTTTCCATATTTGAATATAAATAAGAATAGACCCAACAGGGTCTGGAGAAGTGTCTCAGTGGTTAAGAGCACTTATTGTTCCTGAACAATCCCAGCACTCAAGAGGCAGAGGCAGGCTCAGCACCTACAGGGTGGTTCATAACTCTCTCTAATTCCAATTCCATGGATTGCATCTCCCTTTTCTGGCCTCTGTGCACGCTGTATGTGCATGGTGCATATACACATACCCAACCAAACACTTTTCTTTTTCTTTTGAAATTTCTAAGCTAAAGAAAAATAATAGGTCCAAAGAACTCATTCGCTAACACTTGAACTTGAAGACAAACTATACCCCATTCTTCACTTATTTTAGTTACTTGTTTGTTTTAGAGAAACTGGTCTTGGACCCACAATCCTTCTGCTTCAGCTAGGAATACAGGCATGCACCAGACATGCCCAGCAGCAGCTGAATTTCATACTCACTACTCCTCCCCATTGCTTCATTATTGTAACAGAACTGAATTTGGGGAGCAAATGGTTATCCTGAAACATCCGGTATGTTTACCGGAGGAAAGCAAAGGGATTTTCACGGGGTAGTAGTGGCGCACACCTTTTATCTCATCACTCAAGAGGCAGAGGCAGGTGAATCTCTATGAGTTCGAGGCCAGCCTGGTCTACAGAGCAAGTTCCAGAAGAGCCAGGGTTACACAGAGAAACCCTGACTCAAAAAAAGGGAGGGTTCTGTCAAATCTATAATCTATGGTTACTGTTAGCAAACTGTAGTGTTCTATATTTACCATTCTTACCCATATCTCACTTTAAGGTATAAACTCCGTTCAGAGATTCTAACTTTTTGTGAAGTTGTCTGACCTTTTTTGTAAGACAGAGTCTCATGTAGCAGACTCATCCCAGAATCACAGTGTAGCCAAAAAAGCTTTGAATGCCAGATCTTCCTACCTCTACCTCCCAAGTGTGTGCCACTACACCCAGCTGCAGTCACTCACCTTCATATCATAATGCTGCCATCTGCCTGAAGACTGAATTCTGACCGTGTCCATCTGCCTTAATATTGAAATCTCCTGTCAGATAGCTGAGCACCTCTTCAAACCCTAGCATCTGTGGAGTCTTTGTCTCTTCCAAGGGTGTTCCCTTGCCCTTCTCTTGTGTCTCTAGGCTTTCTCAGGCCACTGTCCCCATTGTCAGGGCCCTTCCCCAGGGAAGTTGGAGTGCAGGGCATATGCTGGGGCATCTGGCTGTTCACTCACACATTTTGGAGTCTTCTTAAGGAAGACAGAGTGCATGAAGAATCAAGAGGTTTATCCTGCAAAGGGAACCTGAATTTCAGAAGCCAACAGTACATTCTAGGCAGCTGTTTAATAAGGACAGAGTCATATGATATATTCCGTTTTGTTTATTAGCAAGTCTAATAACTTTTCCTCTGGGGACTTTGTTTCCATCTTTCAATAAAAAGTTGCAGTCTCTTGTCATTCTGTCTTACATAATTACGATTATAAGCCTCATGACTTTATAATGATAAATGTTAAAGCACAGCTGATTAGATTTTAGAAAATTGAATAAAAATACTACCTGTCACATTAACTGACAAGGCTACATACACAAAATTAAGACATTTATGACAGCATTCAGCAAATTTGCATTTTCTCTCTTATTCTCTCTTACATTTTCTCTTTTTATTTTTGGCATAGGTACAATGTCAGTCAACTGGAAGAATGGCTACGTGACAAGAATCTAATGAACAGTGGGGCCAAGGAGACTCTGGAACCTCTTATCCAGGCCGCTCAGCTTTTGCAAGTGAAAAAGAAAACTGACGATGACGCAGAAGCCATCTGCTCCATGTGCAACGCCCTGACCACGGCCCAGGTACTGCAGCCGTCCACAGGCCGCACACCACAGCAGCCATCCCAGAGGATGTCAGTGTAAATCTGGAAGAGAGGGGATTTTATTATCAATTAATTTCAGTGCTGCTCATATTCATATGTAGAATATTCAGCAGAGAGTAAGGGCATAGTACTCTGTAATGTTCTAGGCCCTGAAATACAACCTGGAATAAAAACAAAGTCCCTGCTCTCATGAGGGATATACTCTGTCGAGCTTCCATTCCATGAAGTTATTTCTATGTTATTCAGTAGTTAATGGTTCATTAGATTTTTCTATTTGGGGCCAGTAGCATGGCTGGCAGAAAAGGCACTTCCTGGCGAGCCTGATGACCTGAGCTTGACCCCTGAGGCCCACAGGTGGAAGGAGAGAGCCAATTCCCAAGGCACACGCATGCTCTGGCACTGCCTACATACACAAAATAGCTCTTCCTCTCTGTCCTACATGGCGTCAGTTCCATCAACAGTATCATACTTGTGGAGGTAATTACTTTAATTAACAATAAGAAATCCCCATGTTCATGAGCTTACAGCTCACTAGGGGAAAAAGAAATACTTAAAGCTAATATCAAAAAAATGTAGCAGGTTCTGGTGGTGTTTTTTGTTTTTTGTTTTGGGTTTTTTTTTTCTTTTTTCTTTTTTTTTTTTTTTTTTTTTTTTTTTGGTTTTTCAAGACAGGGTTTTTCTGTATAGCCCTGGCTGTCCTGGAACTCACTCTGTAGACCAGGCTGGCCTCGAACTCAAAATCTGCCTGCCTCTGCCTCCCAAGTGCTGGGAGGAAGCACTGACAGCCTTTTCTGAGAGGCGCCACTCAGCAGCCTTGAACTTAAGGAAGTGCCAGGACAGGAATGGTGTTAGGGGAGACAGCAGCAGGCAAAGGAAGACCTCTGGTTATTTCATCTCCCTGATGTTTAGCTCTTTAGCTCTGGCCAGTGTGATTCACTTCACTCAGGGAAAACCATTGGAATCACAGGCATAGCTTCTTAGTGCCAAAATTTACGGAAATTGTTGCTGTAAACTTATTTTTGAGTGGAAATTTTCAGTACTGGTAATGGTCTTGAAGTCTTTTCCATTTCTACCAAGTAATGGCACAGTGGGGAAACCTGATAACAGATGTTTCCTGTCCTCCAGCTTTTAGAGAATGTGCGCTAACACTTAATATCTCAACGTTACTATCCCACATGCCCTAAAGAATTAAGTCAACCTTTAATTTGGTTATTTACTTGATTGATTTGACAAGTCTTGGTGCACAGTCCTTTGTGCAGCTTTAACCCTGGTCTCTGAGTGGCTGATTCCTGAGTCAAGTGTGTCGTCACTCACCGACTTTTATTCCATATCTCTCTGGTGCTTACCATACTCTTTGCCTATAGGTTGGCATTTTCCTGTACTTAACTTTCTGTTTAACTAATTTAAATGTAAATAACCATATGTGACTGTGATAGCTAGTGTGTCAGCACAGCTTTAAAAAATAACTTGAAAATGAGGCTAGGCATGGTGGTACAGGCTGTAATTCTAGCACATGGAAGCTGGTGTAAGAGGACAGCAAGTGAGAGACCAGCCTAGCCTACAGAGGAAAACAGCAGTTCTACCTTACACAGACAATGATGTTCTCGAGACTAATAGTGAATTCCAGGCCAGCCTGAGGTACATAGAGATCTGTCTCAAGCCCTCCAGTACCATAAGAGGAAAGAGAAATGACCAATTTTTTTTAAGACCATTTTTAATTTACTTCTTAACTTTTTGGTTATTCATTCATAATTACTTTCTTTTCTAAACATGAGTTTTTAAGATTGTTTAAAATGAATAATATTTAATTCTATAATTTTAATATGGCCACATATGCTATAATGTGAAGACAGCAAGTTGCAGAACATTACCAGAAAGCATCTCATTTGTATAAAAATATCAAAATCCAGAACGTATAGAAAGTAGCTCGGTGGCCCAGAGCATGGGTAGCCATTGCTGCATTAGGAGATGGAGAAGATAAATAGGGGCACTTTTCCCCGAATTATATTTTATACTGTTTGAATGGTTTTCTCATTTTTCTTCTTAAAATGTTTCATAACTACATTTTTCTTGTAAAACTTCAAACACAAAGGCAAGAGTGCCCTTCAGTTCCTCCTTCCCTCCCTCCCAGCCCACCCCAGGTAAAACTGAAAGGGGGGTGCGGCAGGTCCTTCCCACTCAGCAGATCATGAAGAGCCAGGCTGTTTGTGAGCAGTCTTTACCCTTTCTCTCTCCAGATTGTCAAAGTGTTGAACCTGTACACACCGGTTAATGAGTTTGAAGAAAGGGTCTCCGTTTCATTTATCCGCACTATACAGGTAAAAGGCTTTTTCTTTCTTACTGATTTACAACATGGTCGTTTGAATGGAATATTCACAATGTTTTTGGAAGGAAAATGTGTTTTTTATCTTTTGCTTTTCCATTTTTCTTATTTTACAGTTATGTAAGTTTATAGTCCATAAATATTTTTAATCAAAAAATTAACATTTTCATTAAATTTTTAATAGAAATTTTATAGAAAAATATCTTGCAAGTTGGAAGGATTGATACCCTGTTTGTCTCTTTTCTTAATCTTCTCAGATGCGGTTACGAGACAGGAAAGACTCTCCACAGCTGCTCATGGATGCGAAACACATCTTTCCTGTCACTTTTCCCTTTAACCCATCCTCCCTGGCCCTAGAAACCATCCAGATCCCAGCCAGCCTGGGCCTGGGCTTCATTGCACGGGTCTGAAGTGCTGTCCAAGCAAACATAGAAAACGCACTTCTCCTCAGAATATGAACAGTTGTTTCCAGTGAGCTACTGAAAATGCATTTTTAAAGAAAAAGTACTGATTATCTCTAAAGGAAGATGTTAACTGGAAATCCACCCCTCCCCCCAGAATCCTTTTGATTGACCAACCGGGAGGACACTCCTTGTACTGTTACCTTTAAACAACATTCATTCTTTATCAGTTGGAAACCTGAGTTTACATACAGCTGAAAGGTGGCAGGGAGGAGTGAAAGGAAGGATAAAGGGGCGTGTCTTCAGCTGACTGCATTTAGTTTAAATCTTTAGTGCTGCATTTAAGTGGCATACAAAATACAATCCCATATGTATGAACTGTTGTGAACAAGGCACAAAGAACTGAAGAAAATCACTGAATACATACATATCATAGCAGCTTTGGAGCCAATCATGTTGATATTGTCAAACTGGATCAAAAAAAATAAACTGGCAACATTAAAGTAACTGGCCAATTAACTTCCTTCTCTGTGTCACTACGGCATAGCGATGTGAAAGATGCTGTTTGCTAGGCCGTGTAGATGCCCGTTTGTACTGTAGCTTACTGAGCATCTTAAGTGGCTGCTGTGTGCTGTCTCCTGACCTAAGTGATAGGTCTTACTAGGACTATAAGCTAAGCTTCTCTTTCATCAGCTCTGTTTACAAGTCAACCAGATCAGTTCTAACCGGATTATATGCAGTTATCCACAGGTTCATCAGCACGAGTAGCAGATGCTGGGGAAGTAGAGTTAGACAGAGTGGCTGTTGATGTCATTGCTGATCGGGATTATTACATTGATAAGTCATCTGTGTGGATATCACATCATGGTATAGTGTTGTCTAAAGTTCCTTGTTTTTAGTTCCCAAATCTGATTCTTGCCATGCATATATTCAACCTTGACGAGTTTTCTTTTTAATTTATTAGGTGTTAGTTTCAGTCACTATCTAGAAAGGACTGTCAGAATATTTATGATTAAGATCTTGAAACTGTTTATCCTATAAGTTATTCAAAGTAGGCATATAAATAAATCATTATAATTCAGGGGGCTTAGGTGTTGCAACCTCTATAAATGTTCTCAGATACCACTGGATACTTTAAAATATCATATTATAAACACATTAAGAAGATTTATGTAAGAAGTATAAAGAGATTATTAAACTTTATAGAGGATTTGGTTCAGTGAGACCCAGATTCTGTATGTGTTCATTATGAAATCCTAGTTACGCATAGTCTCCATTTTTTTTTTCTGGAAGTCTTATGTAGTAAATCCTTTGGGGTTTGCAAGAGCAAATTCTTAGCTTTCATCCCTCTGGTTCTTAATTACAATCATCAATTTGTATAGTTTAACTGTAAGATGGTCTATAACAGTGACATTTAAATATGTGCAATATTATTAATGAGAGCTAAATGGTTTCAAGTCAATGATAAATACTGTTATTAAACAGCAATTATTGTTCATTATCTTATTGAAGCCTGAATGTCCTTGTTTATAAAGTGAGAGGGTTGGACAACTGATTGTTCCAGCTACTTCCCTGTTTACAGTTCACTCATACTTGGTTCCTAGAGGAAGGGGTCACAGTCACTCTGTCCTGCTGTAAAGACCAGTGTTTAGTGCCTGCCAGTTCCCTAGGGTCAATACACTAAGTCACAAGTTTATGTAGCCAAAACCTTTTCTTAACATACATCATTTAGGTACTTTACAACACCCTAATTATTTGTATTATTTGAAAGTTACTTAGTTTAAGTAATTTTTGTTCCATGATAAACTTTCTTTGTTTGTTTAGGGAATTTTGTTTTTGTAGTGCTGGGAATTGAACCCATAGCCTCATTGTGTTAAATAAGTACATCACTGAGCTACAGTCTCAGTCTTCATTCAGTTGCAGTACATTTATTTATTTGCAGAACCTAAAACACTAATTGTCTTCAGTTTTCCTGGGTTTTCAGTATTGTTTCAGTAAACAGTTAGTGCTTAAAGCCATCTCACTAGTACAGAGTGTGTCAGGTAGAGAAGGGGAGTGGGTGGGAGAACTGCGGAGCAAACAGAGCCACGTGTAGGCTCTTTCCTCACTCAGCCCTGGCAGGCCGCCCACACCCTGCTCCCATCTTAGTCCTGAGTAGGATGCTGATGCACACCCTGAGTCTTGTCTTCAGGACATGCTGTCATATCCACTGTCCTTGAACCCCAGTCTCCTATTTCAGACATCTGTGCCCGACAGTTTCTAGCACTTCCGCTCAATTTTCTCTGTTGTCAAGAGCTTGGGCTCCTGTTCTACAGCTGCTCCCATTTTGTGGTTCTCCTGGTTCAGTGACAATGGTTCAGAGTCTATGATTCCAAGCTTAGATTCTCTCAAGCTGCTCAGACCCCCATGGTGAGTGTGTGCACTGCTTTGTTAAGGAGGGAGGCACCAGGCTTGTGCTCACAGGTGACCTTTAGGCTGAGTGAGGACCACTCACCTCTACTCTGTCATCTATACTCTCCTAGCTTCAAACACACACCTCTCCCTGCCTGTCCCATCCCCCACTTCCCTAATCTTTCCAGCCTGATGGCTTTCTGTGGCCCTGGTCGGCATGCATGGGACTCACCTTTTGGTGTTCTGTGTACACTCCTGACCTGTCCTTGCTCTGTACTCCTTAACATTACCACTAATTGGCTTTTCCACAATTCCACTATGACATGCTTGGACTACAAAGAAGGAGCTCTTGAAAGACACACCAGCACAGCAGTTCTTCCTCACAATGAGCCCCTCCCAGTAGCCACCACTCTCCCTGCTGCAGATGCAGCTCACTCCCTTGGCATCCACAGTGAGGAGAGGAGCAGTTTCCCATCCCTTCCTGCAGCTTTTCTTAGCCCAAGGCTTGACTCTGCCTTAGAGTAACTCAGAATAGGGAAAGATAAACACAAATCCAAAAGCACAAAGGACAACTTGCTGGTTCCTTTGGAGCTGTGACCATTCCATGGTACCCGGCACTGCTTAGAAAGCAAATGACAGAACTATAATCCAAAACCAAGTGACAGGGGATGTAGCTCTGGGCAGTTTAGATGACTTGCTTTGTTACTGACTCATTTCAGCAGCTAAAGAGAGACTCCTATGGGTGAGCAAGTGTGTATAATACACATATTCTTTAAT
The DNA here is from genome assembly GCF_978045245.1 of Mus caroli. Classification (NCBI taxonomy): domain Eukaryota; kingdom Metazoa; phylum Chordata; class Mammalia; order Rodentia; family Muridae; genus Mus; species Mus caroli. The sequence continues at coordinate 73,890,291 of NW_028227266.1, forward strand.
AATGTATACAGAAGGATCTGGGAAGACTTCAGGTCTCAGTGTCTTGTTTATTGTGAGAAAACTTCTGACAATTGTAGGAAAAGAGGAACTGATGCCATCCTGAGAACTCCACATGGAGCCCCCCCCTCCACACACACACACATACACACACACATACACACAGAGTCACCAGTGGAGAGTCCTTCAGGAGGCGTGGTCAAGGGTCCTCTGGGTAACATCAACCTGTTAGGATGAAGAGCAAATGTCCGTGTGTGACGCTGCATGGTCCTGTTGAAAGTAGTGCAGAAATAGTATCCATAATGCATGTGCTTCACGCCAGCAACTCTTCCTCTGTTACCTCACTTCCTCACAGCGTCCACAGGAGACAGCTCCCACAACCAGTGGGGATGAGAAGTTGGGACAGTGGTATGGTCAGTGACTCGCTGGGGGTGACACTGCCCTTCAGCGGTAAGGGCAGAGGCTGTCCTGTCTCTCCAGATGCTGTAGGGTGCTCTGGGCTACTAAGGGTGCTCTTCATCTTTATTGGCATGTGGGAAAAGACAAATGATGAGCACCAACTTACTCCTTGGGAGGCCAGTGCACAGTGCACAGTGCTTACAGCACCAACTGTGACTAGGCTTACCTTTGGTGGTGAGCCAGTACTCCTTGACAGGGTGTGGACTCTCAAGTTAGAGGCTGTCTGAACTAGAAGGGCAGGAAGCAGTGAAAACCTCAGATGTGAAGAGGCAAGGCAGGCCACTCTCCACAACCCTGAGGTTTCCCTGGGAGAGCCCCTGGCTGAACTACACAGCCTGCAGAGAGGCACCTAGGGACCCAGGACACTAAGTCCCTCCCTCCCCGGGGCTGTCTGCCATTGGTTAGTCAGAGTAAGCTTGGAAGAGCCACAGCAATGCTGCAGGGGAGGAGCTAGGAGCTGTGCTGTGGGCATGCATGCTTGAGGCCACAAGCAGTCTGTGGTAAGTGCTTTGTAGTTTGTTCTCAGGCTGTGCTGTGAGGGCCGCCTTAACCCTTGTCCCTTCCCTTTTAGAGCTGCCTTAAGTTCACCAGAACTTGTCCTCAGTGAGGGGTATCTTGCCATGTTTCTCAAGGTTTTGTAAGGATTTGGATTGGGTGTGGCTTCTAACCACTTAGTCCGTTCTCCCCTTCCTGCATCTCCTGCTACCTATGTGCTGCCATTTCCAACCAGAGGTTAGAGTTTATAAAGCAACCAATGAAATGTTAGCTTTAGGAATATCTCTGGGTTAGTGCAACTCCCTGTAACAGTAAGCAAATTAGCATGCATGGAAGCAGGGTGGAAGTCAGAGCATTCGTGGGTGTCTTGCCTTTCACTAACTCTTTCTAATAAAGGCAAAAATACAACTCTAAAAACTTTGTGTGGACATCCTTTTAAACTGTCAGGTGCCCTACTGTAAAAGGCTGCGTAAAAACAAGAAAGTAGCTGTAGTAAGTTCTAATCCATTACAGTACCTAAAGTCACTTTAGAATTATAGACAATAGGTCAAAAAGCAAAAGATGCCATGTCAAACAGCTCCCAGATGCATTTTATATATTTTTTATTGTATAATTTGGTCTCCTAAAAAAATGTTCATTAGCTTAACTTAATGGGTAGAATTAGACTCATAACATATCTGAAAACAGCTAACATTTCCTTGGCATTGTGATATTGTTTGGAATAGTTGGGGAAATTTTAGGTTTGTTTTTTGAAGGTTGAAATTACCGTGTATAATTTAATGCTTGGAAAGTGAATACAGCCCCGTGCATTTTCCAGAGTCAGTAGTTTCAAATAACTTATTGTTACTATGTGTAATAAAATCTTCACCTCTCTAAGTCATGTGAGACATTTTTCCCACAAAAGGTGATTTCTCCTTTAAATGTGGATACGTGTTGTGGTTGTGATTTATGATCCACAATTATGTTCTTTTGTTGGCTCCTGAAGTAACAATAATTTTCTTGTGTTTTTGAAAAGTTCCAGTTGTTCCAGCAGTATTGTACAGATGGGCTCATGGCATTTAACATACTGTGGTTTTATCTTAACTCTTTAGCACTTATTGTGAAATGGACCTGCCTTTGAAATACAGTCAATGGGACGTTGCAGTTTTCGAATCTTTTTCTTCCTTGGATCTGGAGAAAGAATTTTCTTGATCTACACAGTTCCTCTCTGCACAGTGGTTAGTTGAGGAAGCAGAAGTGATGAAAGGTGAGAGGTACAACGAAGCCTCTCTGGAATTAAACTGAGCCCATTCTAGAATGTCACACAGGAGGTCTTCTAGAAGGCTAGTAATTCACCTCATATCAACAAAAACCTTGGAAACATGAGTTTTTCACTGGGTATTACCTAATGCTAAAAGGAAAGCCAAAACAATATCAGAATGACATTTTATGCTCTAAATTTATAGCTGTCTAATGTGCTTAGTGTGTTTCTGTCATTAGTGCTGTATTCTCCTAGCTATTGTAGAAAATTGTTGAAATAAAGATAAGGATATAAAGAAACGTTGTCTTTGTCTATAAACCCACTTCACATTTTAAAACAACAAAACAAATTGTTACTTTGGAGATTAATTGTTATAAGTATAGTCTCGGGTCTTAGAAACCGTGTTAAGAGAACAGCAATGTGAAAACTGCAAACACTTAAGCAAGCAGATCAGCCAGACAGCTGAGGGATGTGGCCACTTGGACATCCTGGGATTCTCTGGCAGAAAAACAGAGCCTGGGAACTCGGGGCTTCCAAAAGTTTAAACAAGATTTGTGTCAAAAGTTCAGCTTTTAATGCAGTAGGAGAAGAGACAAACATGCAGAATAGGATAAAAGTCAAGGAGCGTGCATGTGACACCCTTTGGCTGAGGAAGGAACAATCTGATTGACATAGTCTCATCTGTAGCCATAATATGGAACCATAAGTATTACTTTCTACCACAGACTGTCCCACTTCACATCAGGAAGAGTTCATTCATCAGACTCATTTATCAAGGAGTTTCCTTTCCAGGGCACCACAGCAGGCCCTAGAAATGCAGCAGCAGGGATTCTATTCAGCAGCTAACCCATGGAAATACATAGTCTGTGTACATCAAGATGTTACAAAGTCATGAGAAAAATGACATTTGAAACAGTTTCTAAATAGATTAGAACTCAGTCAGGGTTATCTCTCCAAAGTAAGATCACCCTCGTTATTACATTGGATGTTATCAGTAGAATTATTTTCTCAAATGTGGGATAGAAGTCAGACTAAGCTTGACCCCAAAGGAAATCCACTCCCTGACATAACTTGAGCCAGGGGATGTATCTAGCTGCCCAATCACTGGCCTCAGGAATAGATATTGCTATTCTTTTAGCAGGTGATAGATTCCAACGTGGCATTTACTACCCAGGGCAAGACCTGGGAATCCATGCAGTTGCCCCCTCGACATGGCCTACTGTGCTGCTGAAACCAAAGCGTGGACATTGAGGGGGAGTGGCAACATAAAAGCCATCCTATGATCTTACTAGCATGGTGTCAACCACTGTGGGTGGGCCAGGCATTGGCAGTCAAAACAGGCAAGACAAGTTCAGAAGAGAACTCAAGTCCTGAGGCGCCTTGGCCTGGGGAAGTGGTGGTGAGGGGCAGGATGGGAGCAAGTGCTGAGGTATCCAAGCACTCAGCAGCCAGGACAGGAGAAGTCAGGCAAGCATGGGCTTCATGGTGAATGTAGGCAGGAAAACAGTATTTGGTAGGTCCCTCTGTGCAGAAGGCTCTGACTCCATCCTCAGTACCAGGGAAGGGGTGGGTGGTGTAGACAAGGGAGACCAATGAAAAATACAAATTATTCATGAAACCTAAATACTGTGGTAAACATGTTTTGAAACATAAGCAAAGTTACCACTGAAGAAACAAAATGCCAGGTTTATCTCATCAATAAAGTTCTTTTTTTTTTATTTATTTATTTTTTTTTTTTTGGTTTTTCGAGACAGGGTTTCTCTGTGTAGCCCTGGCTGTCCTGGCACTCACTCTATAGACCAGGCTGGCCTCGAACTCAGAAATCCACCTGCCTCTGCCTCCCGAGTGCTGGGATTAAAGGCGTGCGCCACCACGCCTGGCTTTAAGTGTTGTATCATTTAGATTCTATTATCAAAAAAACTTGAAGGTATGTCAGCCAGTGTTAACCTACTTTGGAAAAAACACACACACACCAAAGATTCAGGCTCCAACCCAAGAAAATGTAAAGATGTAGGTAGGCCCTATTCCCAGGCAACCTTGGTTGTTAAAATCAGGATTCTAAGCTGAATGGCCGGAGCTAGGCTGACTATCAATGTATAAAAGGATGGAAATCCTTTGTGGGAGAAGAGAAGCCTGTGTGGTAAGGGCAGACAGAGGTGGACATCAAGGATCATCTTCAGTCACTCCTTACCCTATTTTTGGAGACAGAAGGAATCAATTCATCCATCTAGTTTGGCTTCCAGGGAGCTCCAGGGAGCAGTGAGTATGTGGCTCCTGGGGATCTCGGCTTGGGTCCTTATATTTGAGCTATAGAGATTTTTAAAGACTCAAATGTCTTCCCACCCACATACAACCTCAGGCAAACAAGAGAGGGAGGCAAGCATAGGTGGGAATAGGGCTCGGTGGTAAGAAGTGAGATGAACCACATACCCATGCAAAGCCATTCCTAACCCTAAATATTTGTCACATTTCAAAAGTAGACTAAGAGTGACACTTCTGACTTGACAGCTTCAAGAGCTCTATGGGCCCAGTGCTTATGGATATTGGTGAAAATATTAAAACAAAAGCAGGCCTTCCAGCCTGGCGGTGTGGTATGCACCTTTGATTCCAGCACTCAGGAAGCAGAGGCAGGCAGATCTCTGAGTTCTGAGAGAGAGAGAGAGAGAGAGAGAGAGAGAGAGAGAGAGAGAGAGAGAGAGAGAGAGAAGAAGAAGAAGAAGGAGGAGGAGGAGGAGGAGGAGGAGGAGAAGAAGAGGAAAGAAGGAAGAAGGAAGGAAGGAAGGAAGGAAGGAAGGAAGGAAGGAAGGAAGGAAGGAAGGAAGAAGGAAGGAAGGAAAGAAGGAAGGAAGGAAATGTTATATTTTGATTTTGATGAGTGGTATATTTGACTGTTTTAGCTACTTTTCTATTGCTGTATGTGCTGGTTTTTATGTCAATTTGACACAAGCTAGAGTCATTTTGGAAGAGAGCATCAACTGAGAAAGGCAATGGTGCTTTTTTTTTTTTTTTTTGATAATTGATGTGGGAGGACCTAGCTCACTGTGGGCCATGCTACCCCTGAGCTGGTGGTTCTGGATTCTAGAAGACAGAAGACTGAGTGAGCCAGTAGGCAGCCTTCCTGCAATGGCCTACCTCCAGGTTCCTTTCTTCCTTCTCTGTCTTCTCTGGATGATGGACTGTAATCTTCTAATCTTCAAGGTGAAATAAACTTCCACATTGATCATGGTGCTTTATTGGATCAATAGAAACCCTACAACATGATAAGACACCATCATCAAGGCAACTTATAAGAGAAAGGGTTTGTTAGGGCTTCTGTTTCCAGAAGGAACCACCATGGTGGAGTTGAGGCAGCAGGCTTGACAGCTAGAGCAGAGGAGGAGAGCTCACATCTTGAACAGCAAGCAGGCAGCAGGAAGAATAAATTTAAAATGCTGCAAATCTTTAAATGTTTAAGGTTTATGGCATATCCCTTCTAAGGCCATGCCTCCTAACCCTACCCAAACAGTACCACCAACCAGGGACCACGGAATCAAATGCCTAAGACTATAGAGGAAATCTCACTTATACCACCAGAGTTATTTAAAGCAATATCTACACACCACACACTAATTTCACAATTCAACACAAGACGCTTGACTCTAGCCTTTGTGGCCAACAACCCAGAGTTCCCCTGCCCCAGCCCCAGGTAGAGTGTGCACCTTCTGGTAGCAGACAGAAGTTGGTTTTCCACCTAGCTTGTAGCTAAGTGTTGCTCACAATAAACACAGCCAAGAGGAAGAGATTCCCTCCTACTCTGCCCTGTAAGTACTGTACTGCGGAGAACTTTGGGTCTTCAATTGCCCTGCGCTAGGCTTGCAAGGCAGTGGTTTCACATGGAGAAAAGTTGGCTCATGTGGCTTGCCTTTTACTGACCCCTGTGTACCCAACACTGATCGAGGACGTCTCTCAGTGACAGGTGGACTGTTATCCCCACCCCACCTCCAAAGCCTTGGCTCTGAGGTTTCACCGGAAACAAAGCAGATCATAAAAGTTTCTTCCTAAAGGAACTAACCTCACCTCACCTACAGATGATTTAAGAGAAGTTAAGACAAAATATGGTGGAGGTTAAAGTCGATGGGAATCAGGGGAGATCTGGTAGGTTGGCTGCAGACAGACTAAAGAGTGGGCCCTGGGTGGTTCTGTGAACAAACTGGAGAAGAGTCAGCGAAGAGGAGTCTGTGTGATCAGATAAATGTCAGCCTTTGACCTTAAGAATCATCCTTTCAGGGGAGCCCAAAATGGACTGGACATTTTCCCAGTGTGGAAAGCAGTTTATGCTGAATTATGCATATTATTTATGCAGTTTATGTCAATGCTGAAGACAGTGGGGCTTAGCAGCTGAATGTGCTCAAGAAAGAGACACAAAATGCTCCGGCTGACGGCGGGCGGGCACAGGTGGGCTTGGATGTAGGGAAGGTTGAAACAGACAAAGCACTATCAGTGAAGTAATGTGGGCACGGAGAAGTAAGCCCAGCTGATTAACAGTAAGAACAGTCCCAGAACTGCCAAAAAAAAAAAAAAAACTGTCAAAAAATTTAGATCCAGGAAAAAAAAATTCCCAAGATTGTGAAGAAATATAAATATGTGACTCATGCCAGGGTTTGAGTGTGTGTGATATGTCTCCCATGGCTCTGCACAGTGGGGTGGCACTGTGAAAAGGGTGGACACAGATTCACCACCTGACCCAGGTAAGGGGAACCCAGTTCACTTCCAAAGCAAGGCCCTTGCCAGCCAGCAAAGGAAGCACCAGGACTTTATTGCAGAGCCTGTATGTACCTCATATAGGAACCCACCCACCCCTGAGCATGATCAGTTAAGGACTACACTCCTGAGCATGCTCGTTTAGGATCATGGAGCAGGCGTGTCCAACCTGCAACCTGCATCCCAGCAGGATAGTTGTAAATGCAGGCCAGCGCAAAGTTATAAAATCCTCACATTATACATTTTTTTTCTAACTAACTCGATTACATTTCTTCAGCATGAGTCTTCCAGAAAGAGACATGACAATACTTGCAATACCCAAAGGTTTGGCACGCCTGAGGGAATGCCTCTAAGCATGATCAGCTTGTACCACAAAGTTTTATCACAAAATAAAGGGCATTTTGCAGGTGTGTTATCACAGGAATCTGTCCCTGAGGGAGCCTGCCTCTCAGTGGCCAGCATCTCATCTGTTAAAAGCTTCATCTCCAGCTGTTGTATTTGTATGGGGAATGGTAGAAACCTTAGAGGGTGGGGCCTAGCTAAAGAAATAGAGCAACCGACTGGTGATGGTTGTTTCTGAAAGGTCACAGTTGTATCCTTGCTTTCTGCTTCGTGCCGAGGTAAGCTACCTGCTCCACCCACCCACCCAGCTTGGGCTCCTGCTTCTCTTGAGATGTTCAGTCTTCCCTGGGCAACACTGCCAGCCAACTGTGGGCACAAACCTTCGAACCAAGATAATTTTTTCTTCCTTTCAAATTGTCTCTCTTAGATATTTGTTGTATAGTATAAAATTAACATACCTATTAAAACGCCCCACTACAGGAAGAGGCAGGTGGATTTCTGTGAGTTCAAGGCCAGTCGGGTCTACATAGTAAATTCCAGGACAGCTAAAGCTGCATAGAAAAGCCCTGTTTTTAAGAAAAAGCACTCCCTTGGAGCCACAAGTGGGAGACAAACGTGGGCGGAAAGGCCAATAAATAGGACAAACATGATAGAACTGTGATCATTCTACCTCTGCCTCCCAGGGGCTGAGATTATAGGTGTGAACTATCACGCTTGGCTCTCAAGAGTCTTCTGATTTTATTCCGTTTTGTGTTTGGTTTTATGACAGAACCTCCACAGAACGTATAAATTTGAATCCCTACCAGAATAACTAAAACAATTCCTTGAGAAATAAAACTATTTCTTTCATTTATCATCATGTATGACGGAGGGGTGTACAGATGTGGAGGTCAGAGGACAACTTGCTGCAGTTGGATCTCTCCTACCACATGGGTTTCAGGGATGAAACTCCGGTCGCTAGGCTTGGTTCCTCTACCCACGGAGCCACCTCACTGGTCCGAAATTTATAGTTTTAAATAGTTGATCAGAACTGAAAATGTGCCTCAAATCAGCAACTTAATGCGTTCACCTTAGGAGCCTGCCAGAGGGAGATCAAACCAAACCCAAGGCAAATAGGATGGAGGGGATGGGAAGGAAGAGATAAAAGTTTACAGAGGCTGGGGGTGGGGTGGGGGTGGGGGCGCACACCTTTAATCCCAGCACTTGGAAAGCAGAGAGGCAGGCAGATTTCTGAGTTCGAGGCCAGCCTGGTCTACAGAGTGAGTTCCAGGACAGCCAGGGCTATACAGAGAATCCCTGTCTCCAAAAACCTAAAAAGGAAAAAAAAAAAAAAGTTTACAGAGAAAACAAACAGAAATATAAACACAACTGACAAATTTTTAATCAAGCTGACTAAACAATCCGGGAAAAGTTGTAAATTACCAAAATCAGGAATGAGAGAGGGAAGAGGGCGTGTCTTCCTCAGCCAAGCAGGACTAGAGGGAGAACCCTGGAGAGCAGGGACTCAAGGAGTATAGGCTCCAGGGCCTCACAGCTGAGCAGTGTGGCGGTGGTGAGCACACAGACTTTGCACTGCCAAGGCCTCATCCAGAATCTCGCGCCAGTGTGGTCTGAGCCCCACCTACAGCTTTGCTCCAGCAAAGGAGAAGTGGATGCATTCCCAGCAAGGCGGCCGTGAAAACCACAAGACCCGGGGAATCTGAATGGATTTCCAAGAAAGCAGAGGCGTGAGTAAGAATCTTACCACAAAGACCAGTCCAGCTCTAGGGCCTTCACTTCAAGTCTCACTGCGTGCTTAAAGAAGAAAGAGCACAAATCTTTCACAGACTCGTTTTAAAAAGAGAGAGATAAGGGGCTGGAGAGATGGCTCAGGCGGTTAAGAGCACACTGTCTGCTGCTCTTTTAGAGGTCTTGAGTTCAATTCCCAGAAACCGTATGGTGGCTCACAACCATCTGATGACCTCTTCTGGAACACAGGTGTATATGCAGATAGAGCACACATACACAAGTAAAATGATAGATAGATAAGAAAAAACATTCTAACTTTAAAGAGAGAGAGGGAGAGTGAGAGAAGCACACATTTCCTAACACTCAAAGGTCAAACAGAACACAGCACAGACAAAGCTATCACACCTTTTCCAAGGAGCCAGAGCCCCTAACAGGACATCACACATCAAATCAATAAATTTAGTAATAATAATAACTACAATGAGGACCATACACCCCAGTCAAGTGGGCCTACCCAGAAGTCAAAGAAAGCTTAAATTTTAAAAACAAACAAACAAACAAACAGAAAACCTGTCAGGCTCTGTGGTATGTACCTATAATCTCAGATGCTTAGAAGGATGAAGCAGGAGAATTTTGAGTTTAAGGACAGAGTGACAACCTAATGAGTCCCCAGTCTGAAATATATATCCATTCACAAATTAATAAAACAGCCTATTCAAAAAAATTTTTATTGTGACGCACCATATCAAATAAGAACAAAACCAGCTGGGCTGTTATCAAGCTTGGTTCTCCTGCTTCAGTCCCCTGGGGCTAGAACCTCCCTCACTGCCCACCTGGCCTGGTCATTTATCATTTCTGACATGAATCCTTATTTTGTTTTTTATTCAGCACTTGTCATGGGTCTACTTTTGCGGTTTTTCTGTCTCACAGTGTGGGGCTCTATGAACAGACTCCATTAGACTCCATTACCCTCGCACCCATTCTCATATGACTAGCCCACTGTTTTAATGACTGTAGTTTGTTTTTCCCATGAATATGTGGCAGGGCAGGGCTGGGGCAGTAGCTTAACCTATAAAGTACTTGCAGTGCAAGCCTGAGGGTGGGCCTTCAACCCCCAGAATCTACATTTTAAAAGCCAGGTGTTGTGGGTGCTGTAAAACCAGAGGAGACAGAAACACTAGGAGTTCTGGGGCTCCTGGGTCAGCCTAACTCAGTGAACCCCAGATGCCAGTGAGAGATTCTGGCTTTAAAATAACAAGGACCAGGGCTAGAGAGAAGGCTTAGTGAGTGGTTAAGAGCGTTGACCTCTCTTCCAAGGGTCCCGAGTTCAATTCCCAGCAACTCCATGGTGGCTCACAACCATCTGTAATGGGATCTGAGGCCCTCTTCTGGAATATCTAGAGACAGCTATAGTCTACTCATATAAGTAAAATAAATACATCTTTAAAAAAAAAAAAAAGAAAGAAAATGGGCAGCTCCCAAGGAAGGCCAGCAGGATAGGATCCCTTTTCTCTTTGTGGTGAAAATAGTCTTAGCTGTTCAAGTACTTCTAACCCAAATAAAATATAAAAATAACGTCAGTTCGCAAACATGCTGCCAGGATTTTTAACCCAGTGTCCTGGACCTATGTATTAATTTTGGTGACATCAACACCTTTTGAATGTTAAATATTCACATCCGTCCAAAAGGCCCGTACTTATTCAGCCCTCCTGTGTGTCCTTTAAGAGAGGTAGAAGCAAGCTCGCCATAAAGGTCAAACAAGGTTTTTACTAGCGTAATCTCTGGGTGCATTTTCTTTGATCCGTATCTTACTTTCCATGGCATATAAAATGTTCGCAGGACAACGACTTTTTTTCTTTTATCCGACCCCTTCCTCAATTTAGAAGTTCTGTTAGCTCTCTGATTCTTTGGTTTTTCTTTGCTGCTGCTGGCTGCTGTAAGGGAGCGGGAACTTGGGCGGGACCCCTGGAGGTTTCTTTGACCTGTTACCTGGACCCGGCCAATGGCAACGCGGGCTGCCCGCGAGCACCAATCCCGCTGCTAACCCTCACCCCGCCGCCAACCCCAGTCCGGGCGCCAGAGCCCTCCGGGGGAAGGGAGCCGTGGCACTCGGGAAAACTTCTGCACAAGATGGCCAGGCGCTGACTGCCTGGGCGCGCACGGTCCCCTGCAGCAACAGCAGCAAAAGGAGGTCCATGGCGGTGGCCGAGCTCTATGCGCAGGTAGGGGCGCGGGGACGCACCTGTGCACCTGCCCAGACGGGTAGATGAGCGGAGGCCGGGAGCAGCTGCCAGCTCCGCTCCGGCCCCCTGTGGTTGGGCACAAGCAACGGAGGGCTGCTGTCCCCACGCCGGGTAGCTAGATCACCCAGACCCTTCGTTCCTCCACTGATGGAATCTGAGTCCCGAAGTGGGCAGGAGCTTCGATCCGGCACCACAAACTTTGTAACCTTCCAGGCCCTCGGAGTCTGGAGGACTCCGGCAAGATTGGCGGTGTTTTCTAGAATGCTGGTGCGCTTCCCTGTGCAGGCGAAGGAAGACACTCGGGGGATCCACCTGGAGTTGCCCGATCTGAGCACACGAACCAGCAGCCCAGTGTCCCAGGCCCCGGGTGCTGTTGGGCTCGTTTTAACCAGTGTAAGGGTGCATTACTTCAGAAAGCACCTCAGACAGGCCTGACCGGGAGCACACGCATTCTGGAAAACTTCCAGAAGCGAAGAGCTTCATCCTCACCCAGGAAAAAAAGTGAGAAAATAATTGACGCTTTTAAAAAGAGCCATAACCTGCTACACTCTCGTAGGGGAATTTAGACCCTTCAAATTCTGACAGATGGGACTAGAATGGATTCTGTTAGAACATTTACACACACACACACACACACACACACACACACACACACACACAGAGGTGCGTGCATCTTAGCTTAATTGGCGGGTGATGGAGGGGGTGGTGGGGAAGGGAGGTATTGTTTAGTTTGGGGTTTTGTTTGTTGAGACTGTGTCTCTCTGTGTCACCCCAGGTAGCCTGGACATCACTACTGGCTGGAAATCAGGCTGGCTTCAAACTCACAGAGTTTTGTCTGCCTCTGCCTCCAGAGTGCTGCGATTAAAGGTCCATGCTCCACCAAGTTTTTAAGAGAGGTTCTTGCTTTGTGTCCCTGGTTGGAATGGCTCTCCGTCCATAGCTCAGGCTGACTTCAGACTCTCGGAGATCTTGCCTCAGTCACAATAGCGATGGTATTACAGACATACCCCACCTCTCCCATCTTTCTGCCTTATATTTAAAAGGCACTTTCACCATCTCTGTATCGTAAAAGATCCTTGTCACGCTTATCTTTCCGTCGGGGTTGGAGGAAGATTTTCTTCTACTTTGTTTAATGAATAAATTACAAGTACACATCAAACAAAGAGGAAATCCCTCTGATGCTGACCAATTCTGCACTTTATCCCAGTCTCAAGCTGGGGACCGAACCAAGGGCCTTGTGCTTTCTGGGCAAGCATTCTACCACGAAGCTCAGCCCCTCATCTAGAAGATGTTACTAGAGACAGTGTGAACCACCAGGTGACCTAAATGTTTCTAAGTCTTCATGTGATTATCAGGAAGGGGGAGGGGAATCTTTAATGAACCCTGCCTTCCTTGTTGGGTATCTTTGGGGACAGGTGGCTGATCACCGACCTGTTTTGAGTAACAATTTTTCTTAAAGCAAAAATACACAGGTATACTTCCCTGTATCTGTGTTACTTGCCTATAATCTCAGCACTCAGGAGGCTGAGGCAAGAGAATTAATTGCCTTGGGTTTGAGGTTAGCCTGGGCTACAGAGTGAGTTCCAGGCAGCTAGGGCTAAGAAACAACACTTTTTTTCAAAAATAAGTTAGGATATTGTGGAATGGTGGGGGGATGATGGTGTCCAGATTTTTCTGTAGGAAGAAACTTTGTTGGGGGTGGGAAGGATGTGCAGAGGTGGAGGGGGGGGAGGGGGAGCAGAGAGAAAGGTGTTTTGTTCTGGAATTGTTTTGCCTGCCAAGGTATTTTCTGGTTCTTTGACTTGAGAAATGGCAAGCAGTTGTCTCGTGAGGCCTAAGAGAGTGTGAGAGGGAGACAGAGCTGGAGCAGAGGGTCACTTGGCAAAGATGGAGGTTTTGGGTGGAAACAGAGGGATCCGGTGGTAGTTTAGCAGCTAGGTGAGCTGCTTCCTCGGGATCCCAGGCATTCGGGGATCAGGAGAGACCCTAGACACGGAGGGAGGCTGGAGACAGCAAAGGAGAAACTGGCCTGGGAATATCGGAACAAGGGACACGCCAAGGATGACCTGGCGTCTGTGTGATTGAGAACAGGGTGTGAAAGAGCGGCAGGAGAGCCATTAGGAGAAGGAAGTGTTCCTGAGAGAGGTCATGAAGCTCCTTTAGTTTTAACCAGCGTTGTGTTGAAGTGGTGAGGGGACACAGGGAAAATGGGTGGGGCGTGCACAGCGTGGGAATGAGCTCAGCCCTCAGAGGGGAGCCCTTGACCCATCTGTGGTCCCGAAACCGTGGCAGGAGCACCCCACTGTGAGAGGAAAGAGGGGCAAGGCCAGGACAGAGGAGTGTCTGCATACCCAGAGAGCAGCAGCCAATCCCAGGTGAGCCAGGAGGAGCCTGAAGGGCCGGGAAGTACCAGGAAGAGAGGTTCCCAGAGGGAGAGGGGACTCCTGAGAGAGGTCAGGGTGCAGGAAGTGCAGAGCAACCCACCTGTCAGAGCAGGATTACTTGAAATCCCTTCGAAAAAAACTGGTCTGACCAATCCCCACTTAAAACCTGGGTTTTGTCCCTCTCAAATCCCAACCCAGCCATAAGGGCCCTATTGTGTTTTATAAAAATATGAGGAGAGAGGGAATATGTTTGGTGGAGGTGCAGTCAGGTGTCGGGGAAGGGGGTGCCTCCGCAGGTCCATGCTGTGGCGTCCTTTCCCCATGAAGGTGGTCCTATAATATACATGATGATATAGTATAGAATGGAGTTTATTCAGGGCATGGGGAGGGCAGCTGAGGGAGTAGAAGCAGTGGGGGGGGAGGGGGCAAGCAGCCTCTTTTATAGCGAGTCAGGCACACCTGGCTGTTGCAAGGTAACTGTGGGGCAGAGCCTAGACTAAATGCCAACAGGCCTGACTCTGCATCCTCATCTAGCCCCTGCCACTTCTCCTAGCTGGCTCATACCCTGCTAGGCAGCTTGCTTATTCTTCATAGCTTGGCCTGCTGGCTCAGCACACTGCATCATTCAGGAGCAAGCACACCACTCAGATTCCACCCGAGCAGACCCTGAGAAGTCCTTGGCCAGCCCTCCGTCCAGACCTGGTACACTATTAACATGGTCAATTTGGAGACTCCTCTGCGGACTGCTAGCTTGTAAAGAGCAGGGCATAGTGAGAACACTTTAAATGCTTGCTCTGTGCACACATGCAGGAACGGGAAATTCTATTTACAGCCACAGCGGTGGGCAGGATGGTTATTTTTAATCTTGCACGAATATTTCTATGCACCAGACATCATCCTCAGAAACTTCTTTTGATCTGAAGTAGTCTAGAAAAAAAAAATCTATGCATTAAACCTTCACATCCCATTCTAGGCGGCACTCAGATCAAGGAAGTTGTCTAAGGTTACACGGTCCTGACACAGTCGGATCCGTAATGCAACCTGCCTCTCAATGCCTTGACCTGGGCCCCATCTTTGACATCTTCAAGGAATCTAAGCTGTTTCCCACACAAAGGACTCATGGAAAGTCCATCTGTTTTCTAGCTACATATAGTAACTATAGAAACAACCCCAGTGTCCAGCAAGAGAGAGAAAAGCCAGTCACAAGTCTCTATCCACAAGGTGAAGGTTACAGGCCCCACCCACAAGGTGAAGGTCAGGGAAACATGCAAACATTGTCTCAGAACTTCACAGTAGCACGGGAAAGGCCTATATAGAACAAGAGCCCCAAACTTGGACATGCTTGGTCACTGCTGAGAAAGGTGGGAGGAGCAAAAGCTATCCCAGGCCCTTCTCCAATCAGCCCCTCCACTGGGCATGTCACCTTGTCTCAGTTGCTCATCAGGGGCCTGTGGGCCTGCAGGCTCCAACCTCCTGGGCTATTTGGTTTTTAGCAGAGCTGGCCTATGCTTTGCCCAGAAAGGTACAGTCATTTAATTTGTACCTGTCTTGCTTGAACATGAAGAATTCACCGGAGAGATTGGGAATACCAGGATGGCATAGCTGTAGACCCGTGAGGAACTCGTTAAAAAGTTAGAGTCACCATTGTTTGATCTATATGGGTAGTTCAAAAAGTAAAAAATGAAGACAGGTCCAAGAATCCAAAATGCCATCGGCAGTCGGCCTCATCCACCCCTCAGCGTCCCGCATCAGCTGGGCACACACAGATACCTTTACCCAAGCAGCATCACCCTTTGAACTAGGACTGTGAATTGCCAAGGACTTTTTGGTCTGGTGTCTGAAGGTATTTGGAAATGCAATCTTGAGATCCATTAAAAGATCTTGGCTGTGGGCTCAAAGAGGCAGGCGCTGGGGCAGCTGGGAAAGTAACTAGAACTCTCTAGAAACAGTTCATCACGTGGAAGGGACAGAGATCTCAGGGAGGGGCCTACAAGGAATGAGTGAAGAGGAAGAAAACAGAGGCATGATGTCACCTGTTTGGCTCACGTGCCCTGAGCATGGAGATTCCAATCCAGGAAGTACAGCCAAGAGAAGGCTCCGTGTCTGCCTTCAGGCCATGTTCATGGTAAATGCCAGCAGCCCCTCAGACAGGTGGGCCACAACTCCCTGGTGATTATGTCCTGGGAGGATCCAGCATAACCTTGAGCCCCTATTGCTCCCTCAAGGCTCTCTGGTCCTAGCTTTCTTGCATTCTCTAGGCCTCTTAGTGAGGAAGCCCAGCAAAGGCCTAGAGGCAGCCTTTTGGCTCTCGGCCCTGTGGCAAGCTTGGCTGGCCATTCCAGGATGTAGGCTTCTGTCTCACAGGCCAGAAGCATACAGGAATCATGTGAGAGTTGGTCACTCTGTTTACACAGCTTGTGCATATTTGTCTAAATGCTTCAGTTAGCTCTCACTGTGGGTTAAAGTGTTGCCTTATGGATAGAGGAATGTGAGGAAGGAGGGCACTGTCCATGGAGCTGAGTAAACTGGAGTGTTTGCTCAGCAGGCTAGGTTTCAGTGCAGGACTCTGGATCGCAGGCAGGGGATGGACCGGGACAGTAGGACCAGTTGGCATGGTTACCTGGGATGCAGAGGTGCAGCAAAGAAGAGGAGAGTGGCCATGTGCATTTTAACACCGCCGGCCACTGAATGAAACTTGTAGCTGAAATGAATCCCGAGGTCGCTAGGAGAACACTGGACAGTCAGGCAGGTAGCTTCTCAGGGTCATCCTCAGAGCCACCCACACTTCAAGGCAGAAGTCACAGGCGCGCTCCTGGAGTCTTTGGTCCTTTAAGATTCTCTGGTGTGTTCTTGGCCTGTCTGGGTTTGAATTGAAACATCAGTAAAACAAAAGCACTGGCCAGCTCAGGGATTGCTTAGTAGCCCCCAGAGCCCCGGGTTCCTCTGAAAGTTTGGACCTAAAGGAGCTCACCCTCCAGCAGGGCTCCTGTCTGTCTGAACACCTCAACCTCCTGATTCACACAGCGTCTGAAACAAACTATCTTCCGTTATAAACTTGACAGACAGATCACAGTAGATCGTTACAAGGATACTTTTAGCTCTGAAATTTTATAATGGCCAATTCTTATTACCCTGGGATATTGTGTATTGATAATTTGAGGTTTGTTTGGCTATAAACAAACATTTCTCTCTCTCTTTTTTTTCTTTTGGAAATCTTATTTTCGTCTATTCTTTTCTCACATATTATATCCCAACTGCAGTTGACCCTCTCTCCATTCCTCCCAGCCCTGCCCCCACACTTCTTTCCCCAAGATCCACTCCTCCTCCATTAACCTTAAAAAAAATAAAAAATAAAAAGACAAAAAAAAAAAAAACGCAGATCTTCCACAGATATACACAGAGCATGGCTTAACAAATCACAGTGACAAACCCTCATATCAAGTCTGGAGGTGTCAACCCAGGAGGAGAAAAAGGGTTCTAAGAGCAGGCAAGAGTCAGAGACACCCACACTCCCACTGTTAGGGATCCCACAAGAACACCCAAGGTACACAACCATCACATATATTCAGAGGACCTCCCTCAGACCCATACAGCATCCATGATTGTCACTTCAGCCTTTGTGAGCCCCTATGAGCCCTGCTTAGTTCATCCAGGGGACTGTGGTGCCCTCTATGCCTCTGGTTCCTGCAATCCTCACCCCCACCCCTACTTCTGTGGGGTTTCCCAGGCTCCACCTGGGATAGGCAAACACTTCTAGTAGCAGACCTGAGGTAGGAGATGTGTGTCATGATGACAAGGATGCATGTGGTGGGTGTGGGTATATCTAAGAGGCGGGTCTATGTGTGCAGGGCTCCATGCAGGTCTGGGTCACTGCCTGATTGCCTGTTGGAATAGGTTAGTCCTCCATTCTCATATTCATTCTCTCTCTCCCTCCCTTCTTCCTTCCCTCCCCCTCCCTCCCATGTCTCTCCCGCCTTCTCCCCTCCACCTCTCTTTCCTTTCTCTCAGTCTCTCTCTCCTTCTCTCCAAGCTTCCCTATTCCAGTTTTACATCTAATCAAGCTCCTTTGCTTACAGTCTACCAAGGATTAAATCTACTTGGATGACTTAGTCATGATCAATGTTTGATGACTGTCTGTGAATCAAGACGTTTTATGTTAGCTAATAGATAACAACCCTTGCCCAGCCTGTCTAGTATGGATGTCCTAGACTTCTTTCTTTTCCTGTTCTACGTTTCCTCCAACCACCTCTTGAGGCTCATGAGCTTAAAGACCGTAGAGGAGCTCTATAAGAAGGCTCTATCTCCAATCCCAATTCCAGTGTGACTATTTCCTCTGTTGTTCTTTGGCATGTCTGTCCGTCCTCTAGCCTTCCATCCTGCCTGCAGTTCATGGAGTTTCCTAAAGCACTCTGAGTAACAGGGGGCCCCAACACACCCTCTATATACTTGAGTAGGTGTCTACTAACCGCTCTCACATTTGTTCAGTCCATTAAATACAATACACAGCTGGTAAAATATATAAATCTCAACCTTTTGTCCGGTTTCCAGAGAGTTTAGGACCGGTGCCAGGTACAAACTCTATCAAAATATAGAGTTCGGGCTGGAGAGTTGGCTCAGTGGTTAAAGCATTTGTCATGTGAGCCTCACAGTGGGATTCGGTTCTCCAAAGCATGTGTAAAAGCAGAGGCCATGTAAAGTTACCACACCCTACAGGGAGATGGGAGATAGAGAAGGGAAACTTCGCAGAAGCTCAAACGCTGGCCAGCCTGACTTACACTGCTGCAAAGAGACCGTCTCATAATTTGATTGTTCAGAATTTGTTTTGTTTAAGGTTTACATATTTTCCTATGTGTACATGTGTGTACCTGTATGTGATATATGCAAGTAGTAGCTATATACAGGTGCCAATATAGGCCAGAAGAGGGCATCAAATGCCTTGGAATCTGTTGTGAGCATCCTGCTTTGGGTGCTGAAAATGAAACCCTAGTCACCTATGAGAGCAACAAATGTTCTTAACCACTGAGCCAGCTTCCCCCGCCCCTAACTTGCTTTGTAACTGAAAATCTTGACTGTGTCGAAGATATGATCACTTCACTGAAGGGAGTATTTTCTGTAGTCATAAACTTTGCCCTCAGGGTTAGGAAGAAATAGAGGTTCGCAAAAGACATGGCTGTTTCTATTTGTCCCCCAAACCCAG
The DNA here is from genome assembly GCF_978045245.1 of Mus caroli. NCBI lineage: Eukaryota > Metazoa > Chordata > Mammalia > Rodentia > Muridae > Mus > Mus caroli. Next base: position 73,909,116 of record NW_028227266.1, read on the forward strand.
AATGTGTGTGGTGTAAATACAGACTCAAGGACTGGCTACACATGCAGACGAGCAGAATGTCATCTTGAAGGCTTGACAGTTAGCTGCTGCCCCAGGAGTCTGCATTGTGTGTGTGTGTGTGAGTGTGTGAGTGTGTGAGTGTGTGTGTGGATCTACCTGTCTCCGCCCCACCTCCACTCCAAGCTCAGGATTATGAACATGTCTTAGTCACTGTTCTATAGCTATGATGAGACGGTCTAACCAAGGTAACTTGTATAAATGGAAGCATTCAACTGGGGCCAAGCTTACAGTTTTAGAGGTGAGTTCATGGCCATCATAGCAGAAGGCAGACAAGCATAGTGTTTGAACAGTAGCTGGGAGCTTTTCATCCTGACCCACAGGCACCAGACAGAGAGAAAGACACTGGACTAGGAATGAGCTTTTAGAACTTCAAAGCCCACTCCCAGTGACACATCTTCTTCAACAAGGTCAAACCTACTCCAACAGGGCCACACCTCATAATCCTCCCCAAACGGTTCCGCTAACTGGCAACTAAGCATTCAAATATATGAGTCTACGAGGGCGATTCTCATTCAGACCGCCACAGAGTATAAACCACAATGCCTAGCTTTTTTATGTAGGTTTTTGGAGCTATATGCAGATCTTCAGGATTACAAGGTGTCTTGGTTAGAATTTTTAGAATTTTTTCCCAGGTTCACATGGGAAGAAGGAACATCAGTTGGGGAAATATCTCCATTAGAATGGCCACTAGGCAAGTCTGTGTGGGCATCTTCTTGATTAATGACCAATGTGGGAGGGCCTAACCCATTGTGGACAGGATTAACCTCGTAAGGTGGCCCTGGGCTCTATAAGAAAGCAGGCTGAGCAAGCCATAGGCAGCAAGCCAGTAAGCAGGACCCCTTCATGGCTTCTGCTTTGGTTTCTGCCTCCAGGTTCCTGCCCTGTTTGAGTTCCTGCCTTGGCTTCTCTTAACGATAGACTATGGTCAGGATGTATGAGCCAATCAAGCTTTTCCTCCCCAGCTTGCTTTTGGCCCGTGTTTTATTACAGCAGCAGAGAGCACAGCACTGCTTTGCAAGGCAAGCACTTTTCCTGAGTGGCGTCGCCCAGCCCCTAGGTTCTGAAATCCTTACAATCACCTTCAGAAAGTCGATCTGCCACAGGGAAGGATAGAGATTGTCTTAGTTGGGGTTCTTATCGCTGTTCGTGGTACTGCACAGTGTCTCTGTGTGAGGGTCTCCAGTTCGTGCTCCTGTTTGCCTACCTGTTTTCCAGCGCAGTGGGCTCTCCTGTAGGATTGGGAGCCTACACTAGTACTTTGTCCTATCTCCTTTTTTAAAAATTACATTCATTCAATTATCGGAGGCTGCGTGTGTGCCATGGTGCACAGGCACAAGTCAGAAAAAGACTTCAGAATTGATTCTCTCCTTTTACCACCTAGATCCCAGAGATGGAACTCAAGCTGCCAGGCCTGGTGGCAAACACCTTTATCCACTGAGCCATCTTGCTAGCCCTGCCATGACTCTTCTTATAAGGCCAATGTTTCTATAATCCCATCCTGTCACAGGACTTCATTTACCCTCGGTGACCTCTGAGGCCCCAGTCTTCAAACACAGTCACATCAGGGGTCAGGACTGCAATGATGCAGGGATTCTGGAGGGACACAGTTTAGGAGCACACTAGGACCTGCTTCACAGCACTGACAGGAGCTCACCAGCTGCCTGCTTCAAAGAGAGCTGAGCAGGTGCCGAGGGGCTTCTGCCGTCCCCAAGGTGGAAATCCTTGGCTGCTGCCAATGTACAGCAGTAATAACTGAGCAGTAGCCAAGTGTGATGGCTGTAACTGTAATCCCAGCTCTCAGAAGGCTGGGGCAGGAGATTGCCAGTTTCAGGCCAGCCTGGAAAACAGGCTAAGACCCTGTTTCAAAACAAGAACAGTCTGAGATAATGCCTCTGTAATGGTACTTCTTTAGTATTTTACGGAGTGCCTTAATTTGCTTGTTTTCTTTAATTTGCTTGTCTTGTTTTAGAAATAGGGCCCCATGTATCCCAGGGTGGCCTTGAACTCCATATATATCTATGAATGACCCTAAAGTCCTGACTTCCCCCACCTGAGTGTTATGATTGTATGTATGCACCATTGTGTCTTGTGTATTCATTCAGTCCTGAGGGTACAACCCAAGGCTTCAACCATGCTAGACAGCACCATCAAAGCCACATATTCAGCCCCAAATGCTTCCCGGTACCTATTCTTAGCCTCCTAGCACCCGTGTAAAGTGAAGTGTGTGCCATTTTATGGGTAAAAAGAGGAGGTGCCAGAAACTAAATAAGTAGTCTATTAATGGAAGCCAAAAATCCTCTGCCTGAGTCTCGTAGAAAGTTTCCCACTTCCTATTAGGGAACCATCAGATTTCCTTCCCACCCCAAGTTTGCAGTTTTCATGATCTGGTCATGAAGCTTTGAAGCTCGGCTGCCTAGGAGACAGGGCTGGTAAGTCTGGTGGTGCATTGTAGATGCACTAAAATTTACCTTCTCACAGCAGAAAAGGAGGTGCTAGTATTCTGAGATGATGGTGTGCGTGCAGGTGTGTGTGTGTGTGTGTTCACATATAGAGGCCAGAGGTCACCATATTTGTTGAGACAGGGTCTCACTGGAATCTAGAACTCACTGATTGGCTAGGGTGGCTGGCTGGCCTACCTTAGGGATCACCGGGGTTATAAACATCTTGTCTGGCTTCTTACTTGGCTTACTTGGGGATTGAACAGGTCCCTGTGCTTAATCTGGCAAGCGCATTACCTATGGAATTATCCCTTAACCTCGAGAGTCTTCTTAATGTACAGGTTGATCCAGTTGACCGGATGTAATCCTGCTCCTGTGGGGATCTAATGATCTGTGTTTGGAGTTTTCAAATGTTTAGATTAAACCTCTCTTATCCTGTGGTCAGTACAACAGGGTTTGGATCCCAGATCCTGAAGAAGTTTGGAAGTCGGCTGAAATCGCAAAGGACTACAGAGAGGGTGACCGAGTCCTCAGACTTCTGCTGGAGGATGGCACGGTGAGGGCCTCTGCGGTCTGTAGTGGATAATGACATATACAGCCATGACACCAGGGCATCAAAGGAAGGTCCTGAGGGACAGTGCAGGCGAAGGAGCCTGCCCCGTATCCAGGAAGGCCAGCTAGGGCTGAGGGTGCCTTCCTGCTGCTCCACACCAGCGGTCTGTCCATCTATACAAGGTTCCAGATTCGTCTCCAGATATGTGCCTCTGCTGTGTTCCAAGTGCTCAGCCATCAGCTGCTGCAGTTTCTGGGTCTCACGCAGTACAGCCTGGGCAGAGGAGGAACTTGGAGGGAAGTCGTTTGATCCCGAGGCAGGATCCAGATGGGAAGAGGGAGCTAGCTTTCGGGGAGAGGTAGGAGGTGTGGAAGGAGACTGCAGAGCTAGAAAGCCAGTCTAGGGTGTATAGATTATATAAGGGCTAGGAGGGTGTGTGGAGGGCACAGAGACAGAACCAGCAGTGGTGAAAAAGTAGGCTTGGGCTTCCTCCAATGCTCCAGTGGGCTGTGCTGCTGCAGAGTTACAGCCACAGGCCATCCCAGTCTTTTGATCATCAGCAGCCAAAGATTTCGTTATCAGCTTTAAGAAGCCACCCCTCTGGGTTCATAGCTAACACTGACTTTGTGCTGCTGTTAGACTCAAGTGTTAAATGCAAAGCTGGATCAACTCTCTGTGGCTCCATTGGATTCAGGGGTGGGCGGGGAATTCCTTATAAACGTTCAATGCTGGAATTTACAAATACACATAGACAAGCCACATACTACTTCCGGGCATCTGGTCCTGGATATCAGACCTTTCCTGAGATCTCAGAAGTTGCAGAGAAGGAAAGATCCATGCTCTGAGGTCAGGCACCACCACTTGCTAAGTCTGTATCCCTTACTCTCCACACACAGCAAAGAGCTAATGACATTGTGACATCACAGGTCCTGAAGTCAAGGCATCTTGCAGAGCGTCTTGCTCTTCAGTAGCTCTCTGTAACTGAATGCCACACTGGGTCCTAAGTACCTCAGGAAGCTGAGCCTAGGGAGGGAAGACTTGAGAAAGCAGCTGCTTGTGCAATTAGCCGGCTCCAGGTGGCTGTTCCCTGACCAGGGACGCAGAGAGAATGGCAGGCAGCCAGTGCCTCTTACCTTAACCCTTCCTTGTACCAGAGGACAAAGCTTGCTTTGTGAAGAGTATGTCACCCCTGCCTCCATCCCTCAGTCTCATGTTTTCCCCTCCCCCAGAGATGACTAGCTAGCTGATTCTCTCTCTCTCTTTCTCCCTCTCTCCCTCCTCCCCTTTAACGTGTCAACTAAGGACCCACTTGGCAATTTCAGAGCCATGAAGCACCTTAGGCTGGGTTGTCCTAGCAACAGCATCTTTCCACGTGTCCATTCCCAAGGCCTCTATGGTAGACATAGGGTAGGGCCACTGGATGCATGCTCATGGGCTTCCTACCACCTTTCATCACAGCCTCTTCAGCTCTGAGGACCCCTTCACAGAAGAGGGGAGTCAGGTAGAGGAAGGGGACTTGCTTTAAGACACACAGTCAATGATCTGTTCCCCTGGCTCCCAGTTTTTCATTGCCTTGAGTCACCTATAAAGGTTACTTCCTTTTTCCTCTACTTAAAGTTTCTAAGACAGGTGTGGTGACACTCAACCTGTAATCCCAGCAGTTCTGAGACAGGAGGATAGAGGGTTTGAAGTCAATTTGGACTACCTAGTAAAAGACTTTGTCTCAAAAAAAAAGTTGTGGGGTCTGGAGAGATGGCTCAGGGGTTAAAAGTACCTGCTGCCCTTGTAGAGGACCAGGGTTCAATCCAGGGACCCACATGGTGACTCACAGCCATTTGTAACTACAGCTCCAAGGGGAGAAAAAAAAAATCCAACGCCCCCTTGTGGCTGCTGCAGGCACTGCATAAATGTCATGCATATACACACTAGCAAACCATCCACACACATAAACCCCCACACAAATAACCTCTTAAAAAGTGTGGGGTGTGGTTGTTTTGATTTTGGTTTTGGTGTTGTTGTTTTAATGTGAGAAGTGCGTCTATGGGAGGTGGGTAGGAGGAGACAGTGTAGCAGAAATACCGAAGGTCCTCTATTTCTAGAAGTTTACGTCTGTCTTTGTTTATAGGAGCTGGAATACCCTGTTGACCCAGGGTCACTGCCTCCGCTTCGGAACCCTGACATCCTGGTGGGTGAGAATGACCTCACAGCCCTCAGCTACCTCCACGAGCCTGCAGTGCTGCATAATCTCAGAATCCGCTTCGCAGAGTCCAAACTCATCTACACCTACAGTGGTAAGGATACAGTCCGACACCCTCACCCCCAGGCCTACCGTCTGCGTGCCCCGAGACCTCTCGATGCTGGGTGTTGAGAGTGTGTGTAAAAAGAGGTGTCTGTGAAAGGAGAACTGCTCGTGGGAACGAAGATGGACTATGAGGAAAGATCACCATGGGCTCGTGTCTGAGTCTCTCGCCACATCCAACACACGTATTACTTCTTGGGACATTGTTGTCATTGTTACATTTACGTTGGGACTTTCAAAAACGCAGTTCTTTTCCCCATGTGTCACCCCACCCAGACATCAGAACAGCCTTAAAGGAGGGTGACTGTCAGATAACCGAGATTCAGAGCATTGAGTGACCTGACCCACGTCAAGCAAAAGCTTTCAGTGAAGAACTGGAGAGGCAGGCGGATTTCTGAGTTCGAGGCCAGCCTGGTCTATAATGAGTTCCAGGACAGCCACGGCTACACAGAGAAACCCTGTCTCGACAAACCAAAAAAAAAAAAAAAAAAAAAGAACTGGGACTTCTGGAAAAAGCCTGTGGGGGGCGGGTGTCTTCTTCTATTTTCTGTTGCTGTAATATAGAATGTCTGAGACTAGGTAACTAACAGAGAACAGAAGTTTGGTTCGTGGCTCTGGAGGCTGAAGAGCACTGCTGGCACCTCCTAAGCACCTGGTGAGGGTTTCCTCATGTGAGACAGAGCAGGTGTACAGATGCCAGTCTCTGTGGGGTCCCCAATCCTCAGGACCTCTTTTGTGTTAATAACTCTCCAAAGACGGGTCTCCAAGTGCTAGTAACATGTGAAGGATGAGCAGTAAGCTCCCAGCCCACTGACTGCGTGGATAGGGGAGGTCCCTGAAACCAAAGGCCAGCCATCTTGATTATGTTCCATAACCTATGTGCATCAAAAGTTTGACATAAAAAGAAGTGTGTATTCAAGGGGGAGGTCACCCGCAAAGGAGCGGCTGGGATAAAACTCCAGGCGAGTCTGCTAACCACACTTCACCTCTTTCCTCAGGAATCATTTTGGTGGCCATGAATCCTTACAAACAGCTACCAATATATGGGGATGCCATCATCCACGCCTACAGCGGACAGAACATGGGTGACATGGACCCACACATCTTTGCAGTTGCAGAGGAGGCCTACAAGCAGATGGCCAGGTAGTTTCCTCGGCTCTGCCTGCTCTCTCTGCCTCTGCTCAGCCCTCACAGTGAAAGGAAGCTGTTTTGAGCTCAGAAGTCAGGTCTGCGTTTCCCTGCAGCCCGTTTGGCTGGAGGAGGACCTAGTGACCCTGCAGCGTGAGATGTTTGTGGTTTGTGGTCTGGTTTTGATCCAATTTAAGGAGGCAGCCTCACTGCCAGCTAAGCACAGGTTCTAGCCACAGGTTTGGATTTTAACCTGATGCCCTCACCTCGCTTTTGTATGACCCTGTAGATTTTGCTACTGGACTTTTACAAAAATCCTCTTGCAACAAAAGCACTGGGTTCACACTTCAAGCATCACCTTGGCACCCTCAGGACAGCCTGTGATATTCATGCCTTTCCACAGTAACCTAACCCCTAGAGTGCCAGCTACCTGGCATATGCAGTGCGCTAAAGGGAGAGCTGGGGTTTGGGCCCAGATCTTCATGATTCTGGGTGTAAGTTATTTCTCCCATGACTGTCCTCTTGTCATTCTATTGCCCTTGTCTGTAGGATGCTGGGGAATAAAAACACCATACTAAATTTGTCAAAAACTTTACAGCTTGCAAAAGAATTTTCACACCCAGCGGTCTCCTTCAGGTTTTGCCACACTCCTGCAAAGCTCACTGTACTGCTATCATTCTTCCCATCTTGCATAAGAAACTGAGGCATGGGCTCCAGACTTGCCTCATAATCCTGGGTATAGCGACTGAATAGTCTTCACCTGCGAGGCAGACTCTAGCAGGCTCATTTATGAGCAAGGGAGCCATAGTGATGTAGTAAACAAGACATGGTTTACAGGGAAGCCTAATGGGCAACCTGAGGCTAAATTTCACTTCCTTCAAGTCATCAGGGACTGAATGATGCCTGCCCCCATCCCTTAAGGGAGACCCATAGCCTCAGGGTCAAGCTGTCTCCTCCATACCCTACTTTACTCGGACTAAGAGAAGGGACTGTCCTCCAGATGATAGAGCCCCTACAGAGCAGCATTGCTCATGGGACATACCCACATGGCCAGATAAGGCTGGCCTACCCATTGACTATACCAGTAGCTCAGCCTCTCACAAAGGGGTCACGTTCCCAAGAAGGCAGAAAGGATGGATGTCTGAGATGCAGTAAGATTGCTCCCAACCTTAGCGCATCCTACTTTTGGGACTTTCTGGCTTCTGAAGACCTCCCAGAAACCCCTGACGGACATTCTGATGACCATCGTCTGAAATGACAGTTTGACCATCATCAGTATGAGGCCAATGGAACTGCAGGGCTATGTCAGTTTCCAGCTTGAATCCGTGTCACTGGGATGAATGGACTGAAGATAAAATGGGCTCGTGGTGGACTGGCTTGATGCTGGACTGAGCCATCTGCCTTTCTTGAGCGACTCTTGTCTGCAACCTTTCTAGGGTCTTCCTTTCCTCCTTTTTGAGAACAAAGGACTGGACTAGGGCCTCCAGCATCACCACAGGAGACTATGTACTGTGACCTGGGGCCAATTTTCATGACAAAGAATCCCACACTCATACAAATGTAAAATTGTTAAGTGTGCCATAGGACTTTTGTGAGGCATAACAGAGGCATAACAAATGTGAAGTGTTCACCCAGCGTCTACCACCTAAGTGGTGCTGATCCCACGTCAGCAGTATACCGCCATATTCCTATGGCTTGAAAAGCTTACAGCATTATTTTTAAAATATCTTCATTATGTAACAGTGTGTAGGCTTATAGAACACATATGTCCCCAAATATATTTTGAATCGTTGCTCTTAAAATAATATCAGTAGGATGTGCAGAAGTTGCTACTGGGGCTTGAGGAAGCTGTCCTGAGAACCCCTTTGGAAAGCTAGTCTGAGCCTGGCCAATTCCGGGGCAATTCAGTCTATCTCCTGTAAGCTCGGCTCTTTGTATCTTAGCTTACACTTTGTCTAAGCAGCGTGTTTGATGCTGAGGCCCTGCTCTCCTCCTGGGAGGCTGAACTCCCAGACCGTCGAGAAGCAGAGGGCAGGCACAGAGCCCCTGGTGTGAGGGTTCCAGATAACAGAACTTCTTACAGGCCATGAGATCCATTCCCTGAGTCGAGAACATAGCCATTATGACACGAAGAAAACTCATTGGGAAGTCTGCACAGGTTTCCTGTGTCTTCCCACCATGGCTTCTCCCCTTGGCTGATCTTGCTCTGAATCTCCTCAGTATGGTTTATCCTAGTCACAGTTTTGACTGTAAAGCCACACCCTTCTAGTGGTTGATAACCTTGGCCATTATCTTGGGGACCTCAAAACAAAGGGACAAAGGTCAGAGCAGGAAACACTGTGTGTTCTCTGTAGCCACAAATTGTAAAAAGCTAGAAGGAAGTCCATTGAATATTTGGACCCCTGGGGCAGTTTGCTAACATCCCATTTTCTAAATTAGGCATACATACATACATACATACATACATGATTATAGATAGATAGATAGATAGATAGATAGATAGATAGATAGATAGATAAAAGGTAGGTAGATAGATATATAGATTAGATAGATAGATAGATAGATAGAAGATAGATAAATAGATTAGATAGTAGATAGATAAATAGATAGATGGTAGATTAGATAGATAGATACATAGATAGGTACATAGATACATGGATAGATAGATAATAGGTTGGTAGATAAATACATAGATACATAGATGATGGATAGGTAAATAGATAATAGATTAGATAGATAGATAAAAGGTAGGTAGATTGATTGATAGATAAATAGATAGGTGATAGATTAGATAGCTAGATAAATAGATAGATGATAAATTAGATAGATAGATAGATAGATGATTGATAGATAGATAGAAGATAGATAAATAGATTAGATAGATAGATAGTAGATAGATAAATAGATGGTAGATCAGATAGATAGATAGATAGATAGATAGATAGATAGATAGATTAGATAGATAGATAGATAGATAGAAGGTAGATAGATAGGTAAATAGATGATAGATTAGATAGATAGATAAGATAGAGAGACAAACGATACAGCCTTTTGTTTTGTTGTTGTCATTGTTGCCATTGTCCTTTTTGTTTCTCTGTTTGTTTGTTCTAAGACAAGGTCTCTTGTAGCCCAGGTTGGCCTCTAATATCCTACATAGCTGAGGATGACCTTGAACTTCAAATTCTCCTGCCTCCACTTCCTCAGTGCATCACCATGCCTAGCTTATGGAGAACTGAGGGTCAATCCCGGGGCTTCATGCATGGTAGGAAATCACCGTACTGGCCAAGCCACCTCTCTCTACCTCCTACTTTCATCCTCTTCAGGGACAGGTCTTGATATGTTGCCTTTTTAATGGAGAGAAGTTAAGCTTTCTTAGTACACCTCAGTGCATCTCTCGTGTGTTGCTTTTAGGAACAATAGAAATCAGTCCATAATCGTGAGTGGAGAATCGGGAGCTGGGAAAACTGTCTCTGCACGCTATGCCATGAGGTACTTCGCTACCGTCAGCAAATCAAGCAACAATGCCCACGTGGAGGACAAAGTCCTGGCATCCAATCCCATAACTGAGGTAGGCACAGTACCACTGAAGAAGGAGATGCTGAGGGCTGGAGGTGCAGGGGGATGGGGGCAGGGAGGGAGGTGGCTCTGGGCATGTAGCTGTGTTGTTGATGAGACTTCTTCCCTTAAAGACCCAAGGAATGAGGGTGGCAAGAACAGGGATACAAGTTCTGTGTGTGCATGATGTCACGCACATACATAAATACTTTTAAAAGAATCCTGGGTGTGGGAAGACACATTCAGTCCATTACAGCAAGATACATACGTTTCCATATTGCAAGTAGGAGACATGAAAAAGTAAGCTAACTTTTACAGCATTCTACAGATAGCAGAAATGGACCCCAGGGCTGTGAAGCCCAGAATCCATGCTCCTTCAGACTCAGGGAAGCCAGGCTGCTCTTCTCCAGCCCCAAGCTTCTCTCCTAACCTGCCCAGCATCCTTGAGTGACATAGGATGTCACTGGTCAACACTCCTGTGATTCTGAACCTTGTGTGTTCTAGGCTGTTGGAAATGCCAAGACCACCCGCAATGACAACAGCAGTCGGTTTGGGAAATACACAGAGATCAGCTTTGATGAGAGAAACCAGATCATTGGCGCCAATATGAGAACCTACCTCCTGGAGAAGTCCAGAGTTGTCTTTCAGGTGAGAATTGGAGGTATTAAACTGGGGCTGGAGAGATGGCTCAGCGGTTAGAAGCACTGCCTGCTTCTCTACAGGTCATGAGTTCAATTCCCAGCAACCTCATGGTGGCTCACAACTGTCTGTGGTGGGATCTGATGCTCTCTTCTAGTGTGTCTGAAGAGAACAACAGCGTTCTCACATACATACATAAGTAAATAAATCTTTTTTAAAAATAATTTTTAAAAAGTCTTAAACCTCCTTGTCCCTAGCTCCAAATACTCAGACTCCTGGGACACCTGCGGCGTCTGCAGCCAGAAGGATGCAGTCTGGCAGGCTTTCCTTTCCTCTTTGGGTTCTTTATCTGTTCTTTCTTTTAAAAGCAAAAGTTGATGTATAGACGTGGTCTCGTGAGAACTGAGAATAAAGGCTACTGTTTTGGGACTGGGGAGAAAAGAAAACCCTTATAGTTTAAAAATCTGCCGTATCTTTCTCATACATGAACACTGAAGCAGGCAGGGCCTCCAACCTGACTATCCTGTTGGTGAGAAAGGGGATTAGTACTGGGGTGGGGTGGGGTGAAAGGCTTTTCTGTGAATAAAATGGAGACAGTTCTTAAAACGCATTAGCCAGAGCAACAGGAAACCTTGAACAGCCCAATGATATCTCAGAACTTTCTGTTATAAAAATTACTCCATGCCTTTGCACAGAATATTTCCATGTAATAATATTTTCCTGGGATGTCTACTTGAAGGTCATCTCTGGAGCCCAGTTCTTGCTCGGGGACAAGGACAGCCAGCTGTGAGCTGGCCATAGGTGTCATAGGTGTCCATCTCAGGAACCAACCATCTAGACTGGTATCTAGGGGCCTCTAGTTGGAACCCTGGCATTTTCATTAGTAAAGGGTTTGGGTAATTTGAGATTTTTTTTTTTTACAGTCAGAAAATGAACGGAATTACCACATCTTCTACCAGCTCTGTGCATCCGCACAGCAGTCAGAATTTAAACACCTTAAACTGGGTACGTGGTTGAAGGCACCTGAAAGTCTCTTTTTCTGAAGGGGTTTCAATTTTTAGTTAATTTCTTCCTTATTATAGCATAACTAAAAAAAACAAAAACAAAAACAAAAAAGCAACTGACTCTGTCAGCTGGGTGTGCACCTTTAGTCCCAGCACTTAGGAGGCAGAGGCAGGCCCAAGGCCAGCCTGGTCTACAGAGTGAGTTCTAGGACAGCCAAGGCTACACAGAGGAAACCCTGTCTTGAAAAAACAGACGAACATACAAAAAAACAAACTATGTTGTCTAAAAACATAGGATGGTCTTTAGACCCTGAAATGAATGCATTAAGAAAATCAACTGGGCTGGCTGTGGCACCATACATTGATGGTCTCAAAACTCAGAAAACAGAGGCAGGAAAGTCGCCACAAGTTCAAGACGAACCTGGTCTACTTAGCTATTTATAGGTTACCTAGGATTACATAATGAAACTCTGAAAGAAAGAGAGAGAGTGGGGGAGGGAGAGGGAGAATGGGCTGGGCTATCCCAGTCCAGCGCCTGGCTAGCATGCATGAAGCCCCAGTTCATTCCCCAGCCCTGCAAGTACCAAGCATGCTGCACACGTCTAGAATCCCAGGAGTGTTAGGAACTAAAACCAGAGCTTTAGGGTCAGCCCCGCTTTTAAGGCCCTGCTTCCCTGTCAAATGAGGAACCCTGAATGAGGCCTTTGTTTTCCTGACTCTCAGCTTCAGTTTCTATGATATCCTTGTAAAGTGTTTAATAGAGCCCATTAAGTGTGAACTTCCTTTCCTGTTCCTTCCTTCTCTCCACCCCCATCTCTCTCCCTCTCTTGGGAAGGAGTTTATGATGTAGCTCAGGCTAGCCTTGAACTTAGTACTGGGATGCAGGGGAAAGCTACCCTGCCTGGCTTTTTCTTATTTCTGATAACCATGTGTGTCCGATTTCTGAGTTGTGGAAGGAATTAATTGTCCTTTTGGTTCCAGGGAGTGCCGAAGAGTTCAACTACACAAGAATGGGAGGTAACACTGTCATTGAAGGTGTCAATGACAGAGCTGACATGGTAGAGACCCAGAAGACCTTCGCACTACTGGGTAAGAGACACCAAGGTAATGGTACATACTCTCAGAACATAAGAGCATGACTTGGTGGCAGGGAGGGTTGGTTATGAACACATCGGCTGCCCTTCCAGAAGACCCAGTTTGATCCCCAGCACTCAGTGGGCAGCTCACAGCCACCTCTAACTCCAGTAACAAGAAAAGAGATATGTGTTCTGAACTCTGAGGGCACCAGGCACTCACGGGTTCATACACACGGAGACCAACCCACATACACATAAAACAAATACAGTTTTAAAATAAAGATCGTGATTGGCCCCAGGCACTGACTTGGCTCTACCCAGCCCCAGCCCGGCATATAAGCACAGAGTCATAGACACAGTTCCCAGTAGTGTACAGAGAAACATCTCCTAGGGCTAGTAATGGTGAGAGCCACTACTGGACTGTGTGAGGTGTCAAACGCCTCAGGTAGTGACTGGGATGGAATCTGCTGGTTCCAACAAAGCAGTTCCCGCTCAAGCCTGTGCAGACCTGCTCAAGCCTGTGCAGACCTGCTCAAGACCTGTGAATGGCTCTCTCCTCGATTTTCTGGGCACTGCTATGTTAGACACAGATAGAGATCGCCACCTGTTTCTGCCATTCTGCAGCCCTTCCTGTCTTGCAATGATCACGGTCACTGGCTATTGTTGTGGCCCTTGGTCTCTGCCAATAAGTCCATACCCAGACTCCAGGGATGGGACCTGGCACACTCAGTCCCTGGTTTCTGATTCCAGCAACGTGGTATGAGAATGATGTTGTCTCAGGACACACGGTGACTCGCTGAGGTTTAAAATTTGTTCACATACAGTGTGGGTGAGTGTCTTAGTCAGGGTATCTATTTTCCTGCACAAACATCATGACCAAGAAGCAAGTTGGAGAGGAAAGGGTTTGTTCAGCTTACACTTCCACATTGCTGTTTATCACCAAAGGAAGTTGGGACTGGAACTCAAGCAAGTCAGGAGCTGATGCAGAGGCCATGGAGGGGTGCTGCTTACTGGCTTGCTTCCCCTGGCTTGCTCAGCCTGCTCTCTTATAGAACCCAAGACTACCAGCCCAGGGATAGCACCACCCACAATGGGCCCTCCCCCGCTGATCACCAACTGAGAAAATGCCCCACAGCTGGATCTCATGGAGGCGCTTCCCTAACTGAAGCTCCTTTCTCTGTGATAACTCCAGCATGTGTCAAGTTGACACACAAAACCAGCCAGAATAGTGAGGCTACACATCTTTTGACTCTGAAAGGCCTGGTGGTTAAGAGACTAGTTTAAAGATCACAGAAGGCTAGTGGAGTGCCCCTGGTTCTGTGGTTTCCTTTGCCTTTCTCAGTCACTTATCTGTCATTTGTCACATCAGCCACCTGCTTTCTTGCCAGGCTCAGCTGTCACTCAACTCCCAGACTCAACAGTTTCATATGAAACGCTCTATGTAATTTTGGTCTGGTATCTTTCATCTTTGAAACAGAGAAAATTCACATGGTATTGAGATGACTTAGAATTCTGCCTCCCAGGTGATCCAGAACCCCAGGTTTCCTCCATGGAAAGCTTACGTGGCAACAACTGTTCTCTGGCACTCGGGGCCTGCTGGCTTGCTGGACAGCAAGGGCGGTGCTAGCCTCCATTCTGTTCTCCACCCAGCATGGACCAGAGGGACATGTGATGGACAGTGGTGGGAAGAGGCCCCAGCATCTCCCCCATGTTCACAGGAGTGCCGCATGGCTGCATCCTGATCAGCACAGCCCAGTTCACAGCTGGCAGCCGGACACGCAGCCCTCCTAGCTGCTGGCTTAGTTTATTTTCGGCACCAGGAAATGGGCCAGTTCCCTCTGTTCCACACGCATCAGTCAAGATCCCAGAGGTATTATGTGACAAAGTCAAAACAGGGTTAGGGAGAGAGGGGGAGAGTTTATTTATGACTAGACCCACACAGAGACTGTGAATGAGGTCAGACAAGCCAACAGGGACAGCAGGGACCCAGGACTAGTGGGAGAACTGTTCTTGAATTCTTCCTGCTTGTTGTTATTCTATGAGCCTGAAAGGAGATTGAGGTAAACTCAGTGCTGGTCCAGGAACAGATATCTCTGTCTGAGGCCACACTGCACAGAGGAGCTGGGGAAGACATGCTCAGAGCATCCTTCTGTTCCGCCTACTGCTCATCCCCCCACCTCCTCTTTCCCCCTCTGCAGCCTGCTCCTCCTGCTCTTCCTATTGGTCACCAGCATCTTTGTTGCCATAGTTACCACACTGTCTTCATTGTCGCGCTTCTTTTGTCATCTTCCCCCACTTATCCCTTTTTCTCCCACCCTGCCCCCCTTTCTCTCCTTCCAAGGCTTGGTCTGTGGGGACTGGGGAGACAAATGGAACCCTTTTGTCATCTCACCTTAAGAAGGATTCTGGGAGCTTATGAGCAAAGAGAAAAAGGAAACCTTTAAAATGAAGTATATAAAATACACCAGTGCCTCACCAGTGCCTCACCAGTGCCTCACCAGTGCCTCACCAGTGTCTCACCAGTGCCTCACCAGTGCCTCACCAGTGTCTCACTTAAAATGGATGCCTAACAGGAGTTGTCTTTCTTTGTTGTTGTTTTGTTCTGGGTTTTGTTCTTTTCCTTTGAGATGGGGTCTCATGTAGCCCGGTCTGGCCTTAAACTTGATGCGCAGGATGATCTTGAACTTCTAGTTCTCCTGCCCCACCCCCTGAATGCCTCCGTTACAGAAATGCTCCACTATGCCTGGTCAGTGTGATGCTGGGAATCAAGCCCAGGGTCCCCTGCATGCCAGGCAAGCAAGCACTCTACCAACTGAGTAACACCCTCAGCCCCAGATACAAGTTGAACTCTCCAGCAGTCCAGGAGAAGGAAATACTCCCTGCTCACACCCCTTTCTACCCCCCTCAACTACAGCATTCTTATTTAAGAGAGGAACTGTGAAGAGCTTGTCACTAAGTCCACTTCACACCCCTGCCCCATGAAAAGCTCACTTCACACCCCTGTCCCATGAAACCTGTTTTACACCCCTGTCCCACAAAAAGCCCATTCCAAAACCCTTGTCCCGTGACAAGCTCCCTTCACACAGCTGTTCCATGAGACCTCACTTCACACCCCTATCCCAAAAAAGCTCACTTCACACCCCTATCCCAAGAAAAGCCCGCTTCACACCCTTGCCACAACTCCTGGCACTGCAGCTGGAGAGTCTTAGAAGCCTCCAGGTGCTGTCTTATGGGACGAAGGAGAATGGCAGTGCCTTGACTTGGGGAATGTTTACTTTCCAGGATTCAAGAAAGACTTTCAGATGGATATTTTTAAGATCCTGGCTGCCATCCTGCACCTGGGCAATGTGCAGGTCACCACGGTGGGCAACGAGAGGTCTTCAGTCAGTGTAAGATTCATGTTTGCTTTGTGCTTCCTGGGTGTGAAGGTCAGTGGGGCACAGCTCATGGCTCACTGGCCACCACGGTTGAGACCAGCCATGCTTGGACCTGCTAGACAGACTGGTTTAGCAGGAACGAGGAAGAAAGCTTTCCAGGGGTTGTCTTATTCCCTTGTCACAGTACATATGTGCCATGAGTGTGTGTGTGCATGAGTGTGTGTGTGTGATTGTGTGCACACGTATGTGCACGCACGTGTGTGTTGGGGGCTCTGCTATGTGTTCTTTTATTCAACAACATCTATGTAGCCTATCATGTGCCAGGGATTGCTGTAAGCTCTGTGAAACATCATCAGACCAAACAGGAAGTCCTGACCTCACAGGAGGTGTGGTCTGGAGAAAGTAGGAAGCTTATCTACTATAGGCTGAGGGTAGGCAGTGGGTCTCACTCCTCTCCACAGCTCTCCTGCTCTCCAGGGTACCAGGTGGCTGGGGTCTACTTCTTGCCCTCCTCCAACTCAAAACTGCCCCTCCCTCCACCCGTGTCCAGGTCTTGCAGACTTTGCCAGTCCTCAGATGACCGGGATATTGGGAGAGCTGAGTATAATGTGATTGCAGCTCTGACCTTTTTCTGCCAGACTCCCATAGAGTAAACATGGTTCCCACCCAGCCACCCTGAGCACTGTTGCACCAGGGTTGCCATTGCAGCAAGATCTTAGAAAGGAAAGAATTCTAAGACTCTCTTTTTAAAAAATATTAAATTTTATTTTATGTGCATGAGTGCTTTGTCTGTATATATACCTGTGCACCCCTTGCATGCCTGCTGACCAGGAGGCTGGTGGAGAGTGTCAGATCCCCTGGAACTGGAATTACAGGAGTGGTGAGCTGTTTGTGGGTCCTGATACTCAGATCTCCATCCCCCCCCCCGAAGAGCAGCCAGTGCTCTTAACTGCTGAGTCCTTCTCTCCAGCCCCAGCTAAGACTTTAGAAAAAAAATGGAGCCCTATAATTATTGACCCTGGCTTTGGTAAGGCATACAATTCATTTATTTCGGGAGCTTAGAATGTCAAACTGAATTTCAGGTGAAGCACTCCTCTTAAAAGTCCACTGGCTGCTGCCTCTCTGTATCCCCGTCCTAGCATAGAAGCCCCTCCAACTCAATCTTTTTACTTTAGGTGTTTCGTCCTTTCTTAGACAGAAAGACTCTGCCAATCCTTTCCCCAGAGAGGATGTCAGGCAGGGCCAGAAGGAAGGGCTGTGCCATTGTTGTGGCAGCAGCAGGAAGGGTGAGGTGAAGAGCAAGGAGGAGGTGGGGCCACTTGGGGGTTACATTTTTTTCCCTCCACTTTCTGAGCATTTAAAGAGCAGTCGCTTGTGATACTGCCTATCTTGGGAGGAAGGATGGTGCACGGTCACATGGAACCACGCTCCCCAGCCAAGTGGCGAGAGCGGGAAGCAGTGCATGCTGGCTAAGGCAAACAGCATCCCCTACCCCTACCCCTACCTCTGCAGACCAGTGTGGCATCTCTCATGTACAGACTCAAAAAGAGAAAAGTCATTTTGTATATTCAGGAGACTCCTCCATTAGCTCTGATGTCAGCTGAGAAGTTAGCTCAGGCTAGGAACTCCTCCCGGGTCTGTCTGGTAACAATCCTTTCCTTAGATGGATCACCTACAGAAATCCTGGCCACATTAGTTGGCCACAGGGTTGGTGTACAATATGCTGACAGCATATGGCTGGAGAAGTCAAAGAAATGTGGAGGAGGGAGGGTGCAGATGTATGTACGGGTGGAGCAGGCCTGCTGGCTTCTACAGCCAGAGTGAAGAGACTCAAAAAGACACAGCCAGGCCTCTAGGCCTCACCGCAGCAGGGCGAGTGTCACCACAGCCTCCTGCTCTACTCCAGCCTTAGTTCCAATCACAAGGCCTGAATATCTCACACAGTCTTGGGCAGACTTGGCCAGATGGGGCGGTATTAACTTTGGATGTCTGGGTGACCCTGATGGGGCTTGTGTTTGTTTCTTGAAGGAAGATGACAGTCACCTGAAGGTGTTCTGTGAGCTCTTGGGCCTGGAGACCAGCAAAGTGGCTCAGTGGCTGTGCAACAGAAAAATTGTGACCTCCTCGGAAACTGTGGTAAAGCCCATGACCAGGCCTCAGGCCATCAACGCCAGGGATGCGCTGGCCAAAAAGATCTACGCTCACCTGTTCGACTTCATTGTCGAGCAAATCAACCAGGCGTTGCACTTCTCAGGCAAGCAGCACACTTTTATTGGTGTTTTGGACATTTATGGGTAAGATTCTCTTCTGCCTGCCTGCCTTTCCCCGTTTAAATGTCAAACGCCCTGTTGTTTTTAAGTTGCACCCTTCCACTTGTCTTGCTTGTTTTGAAGATGATTTTATTTTTCTTTGTTGAATGGAGAGATGTTAAATATAGCTCCTGGGTCATGGTGTCCTTTCTGTAGACTGTGCGTTGAATAAATGACAAACTGGGATTAGGGAGATTTCTTAGCCAGCAAAATGCCTGCTATATAAACAGTTAAGTTTGGACCCCGTCATTCATGTAAAAAGCCAGGCAGGGCAAAGCCCAGGGGAGGCAGAGGATGGCCAGCATAGCTGACCTGGTGGGCTCTAAGCTCAACTAAAGACCCTGTCTCAAAACGTTAGGCTGAGAGTAATAGTGAGAGATACCCAACATCGACCCCTGCCTTCCATGTACCTACGTATATGGCCACATACAGCAGCACACGTATACAATAAATGCTAAGCTAATAATGGCCACCAAACTTCATTGTGTGACAGACAGGTCCTGTGGTAAGTGGCTTCTTGGTCTTCAAGCCACCTGGAAGCACCCCCACGTTAGAGAGGTAACAACCAAAGCTTGGAAGAATTAAGCTGTTCACAGCAGGTCCCTTGGCAGGGCGATGTGAGCCATGTTAGTCCCCTACAGGCTCCTGAGGTACTGAGCCCTGTCATACCCTCCTGTTCCCCAGGGGAAGTGCCAGTTATGGCTGCTTGGCACCCTCCCAGTCTGCCTGGCCTGCCGTCTCCTGCCCTCACACACCTGTGTTCCTGTCCTTTCCTGAGAGATAAGGGCTTGGGTCACCCCACCCCTTCTTCAAACAGTGCGAAGCTTGGGCCACTTTGGAGTTTGGCTTCATCTTTCTCTCTGCCCTGTCATGCTTTTCTGATCCCGGGTCCAGCTCCTGTTGAAGGTGTTTGCTGAATGCAGGGTGGAAGCTGGCATGGAGGTGAAACCAGGGGACTTTCCTCTCTCCTGTCCCTGTTCCTGCCATGCTCTCAGGACTACACTGGCTTCTCCACAGGACACTGAGAAGATTGTCCCAGGAAAGACTTGATGCTTTCCATCAGTTAGGGGCTCTTCCCCACATGGAGGGAGGGAACTGGGCCTTCACATGGAGGGAGGGACAGTCCTTCAACTTTTCACCCAGATAGAGAGCCAGCTGTTCCAATACCCGTTCCAGGTGTTGAGGGGAGATACTGAAGGGAGTGACTGTTTAATATAGATTTTAACTGATTACTCATGGCTCGCAAGAAAACCTAGCAACAGTTTGAAAATACTAATACAGGACTGGATTAGGCTCGTAAATTATTTACCTTATCCCAAGAAATAATTTGAGTAACCAGTAAAAAATTGAATAAAATTGGAAAATAAAAGAGTAGCCTGGCTTAAAAATCTTACATTGAGGTGGGAAGTGTTTGCTGTATCTTCCAGAACTTGTCTTTAAAAATAGTGGACTTCTTAGCTTTGGAATATATTTTATGTGTATGTATGTGTGTACACGTCCATTTGTGCCTATGTGGGTGCAGTACCCATAGAGTCCAGCAGAGGGTGTCCTATCCCTGGCACTGGAGTTACAGGCAACTGTGAGCCACTCAACATGGGTACTGGGAACCTAACTCTGTCCCTCTGCATGAACAGTACGCCCTGTTAACTACGGAGTCACTTGTTTATACTTTTACCTAACAAATAATTACTTGCCAGGCACTGTGTGATGGAAGGCCTTCTGGGACGTCATTTTACTGGTGAAGGAGACAAAGAAGTCAGGGTGATACTGTGAGAGAAATAAGTCGCATGAGTGTACGTGTGTGTGTGTGTGTGTGTGTGTGTGTGTGTGTGCATGAGTATAGGGATGGGAGAGAAGATTCAGATCCACAGACTTCGAGACCACTGTAATGAAGAACTTGGGTCTTGCAGCTAAGCAGCCTATTATATGATAAAAGTGCTTACACCTTTAAAAACTTCTCAGAGTCCATTAAAATTTCTAGTTGGGAAATGAAACTCTTGCGTAGCGGTTATTAAAATGGTGCATGAATTCATAGCTCCCCTCTAACTGGCAGATCTTTGTGGCCCAGGGTGAATCACTTCCTAGCACTCTGGCCTCTGTGTTAATCTGGGTCCTAACATGTATTGTGCCTCCTGAGGGAACTGAGCTCAGCTTAACCTGGACGTGACAATGGCTGCCACGAAAAGTTAGCATCCTTTAACACAGATAAAACTGCAGCTGGGAGCTTTGAGGTTCAAAGTGCAAAGTGAAGGAAATTTTTTATTTTTGATGTCCCAGACTATCCTGTGTTTATGTTCTCTGGACCAGGGTTGAAAATGTCTGGATCTGAGGTTAGACCTCTGGGCTAGCCTCTCCAGCACTCTAATGGCACGTTTTCAGCCACTGAGGACCTCTCCCGCAGGGCTCTCAGGACAATCAGACGGAAAAAGTCACCAAGCCATCTTGAGCCTTAAGCTCTGGTCTTGGTGTAAACCACAGTCACAGACAACACACCTCTGGCATCTTAAGCCATAGGTCCCTGGGTTTTAAACTTCAGCTCACAGTATCTACAAAGGATCATTGTTTGACAGTGTGCCCTACTGTGGGAAACCCTGCTCCTTTTGGCCCTGACCTGGTCCCTCCCAGGTCCAAGTCGGCTTCCACTTCTGGTGCGTGAATGATAAAAAGAGTGGTGAACAGTCACCCTGGAGCTGGAGCTGTCCAGGAACCTATGGCAGGGCAGTGACCCCATTGGACCAGAGCCACAAGGGACAAAGCCTTGGGCATGGAGAGGAGGGTGGAAGATGGGGATGCAAGCTGCCTTTTAGGTACCATTGACTGTCCCCTGGGTCTCACCATGGCCTCTTGGACTCTGACCCTTCCTGAAGTGATGACATTATATTAATCCTCCACCTGAGGCAGAGTTAGAGCAAAGAGAAGTGAGGCACACAAAGGCTGGCATCTCTAAAGGCTTCCTCCTCCGGGCAGGATGCTTGTCCCTGCTCCCCCTCCCCCACCCACCACCAGAGGAGTCAGTGTACACTGCAGCCTCCTCGTGAGAATCAGCTAATGTGAAATCCTGGTCTAGGCTCACGTATAGCCACAGCTGGCAAGAGCTAAGTGAGGTTGGTCCTTAAGACAATCCTGTTAGTCACAGGCCCCAAGGGGCTCACTGCTGTGCAGTAACCAGCTAGTCCCCCATCTTTGTATTGTGTCTGACTGCTCCAGGCTCTTGAGTTTACAAGTCAGTCGCCTGGGTAACCCTAGAGACAGCTATTAAAGCCTGAAGAACAGGCAGGGATGTGTGTGGCTTCCTGCTGGGCTGAAGAACTCTGAAAGCCAGCCTGGGGAAGGTGGAGTCGTCCTGCCTGCCCCCTACTTGTTCAGAGAGAGAGGAGAGTGTTCTCCTATTGAAAGCTCAAGCGCTACTGCCAATCAGGCTCAGTGTTATGCCCTGAGAAATGGAGCTAACCCCCCCCCCCCAGCCATTTTCCGTTCTGTAGAGGGAGGACAGTAATGCTGACACCGGTGTTACATGGATTAATCAATATGCCGCTTGCTTGCGACAGGTCTACCGTAATGCCTGGCTTGGGGAGGGAATCATGTACAGTCAGATTCGATGCAGGAGACAACCAGTGGGGGAAAGGGTAGTCTGTCAACTGACTGCCGGCTTAGAAGGAACCAGCAAACAGCTTTGAAGTAGTTTAAACTTGCCGAATGGGCTTGCTTTCATTTTAATTTGTTCAACTGTGTTTCAGTTTTGAGACCTTTGATGTAAACAGCTTTGAACAGTTCTGCATCAATTACGCTAATGAAAAACTACAGCAGCAGTTTAACCTGGTAGGTGACTTTTCGTCTTCCTGGGGCTGATGCTCAGCCCTCTACATGCGGGACTTGGGCATGAGCCTTTTCTGGTTCCTCATTCAGAAATCCAAGCATGCCTGGGTTAATAGATAAAAAAATGTTCCTGATAGTTAGAGCTATACATTGAGTTGCTATGCCGCTCTGTGGCTATATCTTGAAACTGCACCGCCATCTTTGACTTCCTTTTTGGAACAACTTGTGACACTTTCCTCCCCATCTGTCACCTGTTTCCTTCATCCTACAAGAGGAGCCTCCTTGAAGCCCTGAATTCTAGGATAGGTTTTGCACACTGCCTACATAGCCGACAACCTCTGTGACTGCCCTGCCCTGGTTGGGCTGATCCAGGCTAAGAAGGCTGTTTTTGTCCCCAGAGAGCAGCAGTGGCCCACAGCCACTGGGACTCAGGGAGCTGTGTTGGTGGTGACACTTTTTTGGTCCAGGCCTGACCTAGTGGAAATGGAGAATCCACTCAGGATGGTGTCAGGGTGACAGCCAGACCCACAGGAGACCTCTTAGTGGCTTTGACCTGGGGAGGGGATGGGCAGTGTTCCAGGGTCTTCCTGATCACAGAGCAGACCTTCATCTGCACCTTCCAGGCTTGGATCAAGCCCTTCATGTCTCTCTTTGACGTTGTCTAATGTCCACCTTATCTCTGGGCTCCCCAGCACGTCTTTAAACTTGAGCAAGAGGAATACATGAAAGAGGACATCCCCTGGACTCTGATAGACTTCTATGACAACCAGCCTGTTATTGACCTGATCGAGGCAAAAATGGGCATTTTGGAGTTGCTGGATGAAGAATGCTTGGTAACTGTCAGAATAACTGGCTTCTTTTTCAGCGTCTGACACTCATGTGGACCCTGAACCCTGGGGACATGACACTCCTGCGAATGGTGGAGGGGGATGTTTATTGCATGTGAATGAATAAAAGACATAGGGAAAAAGGGAATCTGGAGGCTCCTGGGTATGGAGAGGGGAGAATTTATTATAGATATGCGGGAGAGCACAGCCAGAGGCAAGCACATCTGGGAGAGTCCAGAGTGGACCTGACCCAGAGCTGGGCCATGTGAGGAGCGGGGGAGGGGAAGAGAGAGGGGAGGGCAGGGGAACCAGGTACTGCAAGCCAGGAGGCCCCAAAGGTACAAAGAGAGCAGGTAACCAAAATGGTTAGATTATATAGATAAGGGCAACCCAGCCTCCTAGGGTAGGGGGCAGGGTCGGCCATCCAGGAGGGCCCTGGAACAGGTAGGGACTGAGGAATGCAGAGAGAGCCTAGCAGCCAGGTCTTCTTTGCTGTTAAATAGGCACCCCAGCCGTCTGTCTGGGATTTGAAACGTTAACAGAAGATATAAGGGAAAGAACAACCAGAGGCATCCAGAAGGGTCCAGACTGAACTGGGACATGAGAGGAGAGATGAGGCAAGAGAGGAAAAGAAGTAGGGGCAGAGAGGAGCCAAGAACTGAGAGACCAAAAGGCCATGTAGCCAAAAGGGCTGGATTATATGGGAAGAACAGCTGGGGGAAGGCAGTAAAACCCAGGAGCTGAAGAGATGGAGAGTATGGGGCGTGTATGCCAGCCTGGATGACCCTGCAATGGGTACTAGTGAGCAGGGACTGGGGGCAACTGATGGCTTGGAAATGTCAAACAGGCACCCCAGTTAGCCATTTGTCCTGGTACCATGCACAACCCCCAGGGTGACATCGAGCAAGGAGGTTATCTTCAAGGTCAGCATGTAGACAGATGTATGGGGCATGCAGTGAATGGCTCCACCCTGTGTTTAGTGTGAGTCACCCGAAGGGGGAGGGAGTGTCAACACCATGTGATTCCAGAGAACCTCTAGGAGTTTGGCTAACTTGTACCCTTTGGGAGGAGTGTCACTTAAAGGTGGGTCAACCCAGCACCATGCCCCAAGAGCAAATAATCCCCTGGAGAGTATGAATGGGCTTGCAACAGTAGCTTCTGACACTTGAGCAGTCACCCCTCTCCACACCCAAAGATTTATTTGCTTAAAAATAATGATATAATATGTCAGGTCCAAAGGAAACCACAGTTAATGGTGTCTCCTGTTAGCATACCAAAATGTATGCAGTCCTCCAGGCTCATTCAGTCCCTGTGGGCTCCTCTCAGCTCTCCTCACCCCACCCCCTCCCACCCCCACCCCCCTATCCTAACCATCTCCAGCTCAAGGGCTTCCCTTCCCCAGCTTCTCAGCCCATTTCAGCTCTTGACTCCCTCTCTCTTGCCCTCTCTTGCCCCTCTCTCTTGGTCCTCTCTTCTCTTCCTCTCTCTTTCTCCTCTCTCTCTCTCTCTCTCTCTCTCTCTCTCTCTCTCTCTCTCTCTCTCTCTCTCTCTCTCTCTCTTTTCTCGGCCTCCTTCAGTCTGCTGGCCATAGTCTACTACTTTCTGTCTCTGCTGTGACTTCCAGATGCCTCTGGCTCCGCTCTTACCTCATATCTACAATAAAAACCTTCCCCTCAACCACACCTTGGCGCACATCACGTCCTCATTTTTATACACAATAAAACTGCCACTTCTCTGTGGGTCCTTCCTGGAATTCTCGGTTCCGTGGTTCTTCCTGATCACCTTTTCCAGCACCACCTATGCACCAACTCTTGCAGGCATCAAGCCAGTGTTCTAGAGGCAGGAGTATTGAGGTTAAGGTAGACTTCACATATTTGTAAGTCCTGTAGGTGACCTGGAAGTCACTGAGCCACAATGGAGTATGGGATTCACTCTGTTTGGGTTGAGTTTAACTAGTGGTGTTTAAATGCCAGCATTAGAAACAGGTTTTTCAAGGAGCTTAGCTGGAGGAAGTATGACCTTGGTTATGGGAGGCAGAAAAACCAAATAAAATCTATTTTCCCTGAGATGGGGGCAGGGAAGACACAAACCTAGTGTTGTCCTTCCTGTTCTGCTGGGAATGGAGTCAGGCTCCCATTCCATTCCATTCCTCTTTCCTTGAAGTTTGAAGCTCCTGTGAGAAGAAGAATAAAATACTGCCTATTCTGGTTTATGCAAGTCTTCAATCCCAAGTCATGACAATGGTATAGCCATTTAACTACTGTGATAAATACTTCATATTTTTGTTCATAATAAAAAAATAACTATGTATAAAGATTAATAAAGCCAAAGATACATGAATGTTTAGAATTGCTTAGACAGTGGTTCTCAACCTGTGGGGTGTGACCCTTTGGGGGGAGTTGAACAACCCTTTCACAAGAGTTGCCTAAGGCCATTGGAAAATACAAATGTTTACATTACAATTCATAACAAAAGAAAAACTACAGTTTTAAGGTAGCAACAAAAGTAATTTTATGATTGGCGGCTACCACAACATGAATAACTGTATTGAAGGGTCAAAACATTAGGAAGGTTGAGAACCACTGGCCTAGAGGAAGAAGGTCCTCTGACTTGCAGTGGCCCCCTGAGGCAGCCGATGACCTTAGTGCCCCAAATCAGCTTCTTCCCTCCCTCTAGACATCTTTCATCTCATTCCCGTACTTGAGATTTCCCTTGCTTTCTCTTCCAGTTGCCTCATGGCACCGATGAAAACTGGCTTCAAAAGCTGTATAACAATTTTGTCAACAAGAACTCGTTATTCGAGAAGCCTAGAATGTCAAACTCATCCTTCATCATCCAACATTTTGCTGACAAGGTACAGTGCCGTCTTGACCAATGTGCCATACCCAGGTCAGAACTCTTCTGGTGTGGTTGGATTCAAGTCCCACTGAGGGGAGCTGGGGAGACAACCGGTCAGTAAGGTGTTTGGCTTACAAGCATGAGGACCTGCGTTCAGTCTCTCTTAAGACAAACCAGGCATGGTGACACACATCTGTAATCCATTAGGGGAAGGTGTTTTACTGCAGGTAAAAGAGAAAAAAAGTCCAGAGGCATCTGGAAGAATCCAGAGCAGAGAAGGAAGCAGACTGGGCATGCCCAGGACTAACACTGAGAGAAGGGAGAACAGCAGGAGGGACTAGTAGATAGATAGCAAGAAAATAGCGCACTGGGGGGGGGGGGACACGAGTAGTGAGATAGCAAGATAGAAGAGAAGGACTAGAAGAGCAGGACTAGAAGAGAAGAGCAGGTTATAAGACCAAGTGTCTGGGAGATACTTCCTGGAGGGATATGTCCTAGATGTATCTCCTGTGAACTGGAGCAGGTCTGCGGGTTTGTGTCAGAAGCTCCAACACCACAGAACAGGTAAACTGAGGCAATTGATCGCTCAGCAGACTTTTCTCTGAGGGAACAAAACTTGACTCCCAAGTTCCTGAGCAATGCTGGCTTATATCTAAACACCAGAGATCTTTCTGTAGTCCAGATTGAGTTCATTTCTGGTAGAATTCATGCTTAGTGCATCTAAAATCCTGGGATTGATCCCATATCCTACAAAGAAAAGAAGGGGAGAGAAGAAACGGGCTTGTACCTGATGCTTGTGCTCTGGCCTCTGGGGTAACGGGCCTCTCTCTCTCTCTCTCTCTCTCTCTCTCTCTCTCTCTCTCTCTCTCTCTCTCTCTCTCTCTCTCTCTCTCTCTCTGTGCAGGTGGAGTACCAATGTGAAGGGTTTCTGGAGAAGAACAGAGACACTGTCTATGACATGCTGGTGGAGATCCTCAGAGCAAGCAAGGTCGGCAGGGTCCCCGGGGAGGGGTACAGGCTGCTGCTCATTGTGTAGCTCACACAAGGAAGGGTAGAGTTGGAGAGAGAGGAGCTACTGGGTAACAGCAGCACCTCCAAGTAGTGTTTTCATTTCCTTCTTTTTCCCAGTTGAATAAAATTCCAGTATATCCATGCACTACATTTTATTTGTTTTAGAATTGAAGGTAAAGTCCGGGTTAGCATCTGAAAACACTGTTCAGTTGTACACATGCAGCTGACAGAAAGGGGACAGCTAATGCAGCCAGCCGGCCGGGAAAGCACAGTTCACAGTTGGCTCCTTCGCTGACTCACAGGAGTATGGGACTAGCTGTGGGTCAGTCCCTCACTTCTGGGGACACAGCAGTGACCACACCTGATGATCAAGTCTTCCCAGGGGCACCCAAATTTTAGTGACAGGCATGTCTCTTTGCACATACACAAGCAGTGTGAGAGTCCCACGACACTAAAGAAATCCAAAATGAAGGAGCTGGGGCAATGCCAGTGAGTGAAATGGCTGCCTCACAAGCACGAGGACTTAAGTTTGATCTTCAGCACCCATGTCAAACAAAAAACAAAACACAAAACAAAACAACAACAACAACAACAAAATCTCACTTGCCTGTAGCCCTGGCACTGAGGAGGCAGAGACAGGCAGAGATCTGGGGCTTGCTGGCCAGCTGGAGTAGCCAAGTTGCTAAGTTCCAGAGGTTTAATGAGAGATCCCATCTCAAAATATAAGGCAATGAATGACTGAAGACACACCCAGTGTCAACACACACACACACACACACACACCAACACACACATACAAGAAAGAAAGAAAGAAAGAAAGAAAGAAAGAAAGAAAGAAAGAAAGAAAGAAAGAAAGAAAGACAGAGAGAGAGAGGGAGGGAGGGAGGGAGGGAGGGAGGGAGGGAGGAAGGAAGGAAGGAAGGAAGGAAGGAAGGAAGGAAGGAAGGAAGGAAGGAAGAAAGAAAGAAAGAAAGAAAGAAAGAAAGAAAGAAAGAAAGAAAGAAAGGAGGGAGGGAGGGAGAGAGAGGAAGAGGGAGGAAGGAGGGAGGGAGGGAGGGACGGACGGAGGGAGGGAGGCAGGCAGGCAGGCAGGAAGGAAGGAAAGAAGGAAGGAAATCAAACCAAGGATAAAGAGTGTGGCTTTGGGCATCAAGTTCTAGACTCCACTGCATGGTGTGATGAACATTATCTCCAAATGAATGCCTTGTAGCCATTTTCTTTCCCACTTCAACCCTTTCCTAATAAAAAACTTTGAGAAGAAGGTACTTCATAGCTAGGCCTTCATTTTATAATCATTTGGTCTACATTTATTTCCCTCTCAGAAGATCCAGTGTCCTACTTAAAGTGCTCACATCCTTTGACAGTTCCCTAAAGGAGCCCAGGCAATCGCCCTGATGAGTATAAACAAATGCAGCGCTCAGTAAGGCAGCTTGCAGGGGAGCATTCCCTGTTGAAACGTGGTGAATTAGTTGACTTCCTTGGCTGGTTACTTAGCCCCAAGCTTACCCCAGGGTCCTGCCTGGAAGATGTCTTACAGACTGAGTGCCTCCTGAGCCGACAGGTGGGAACTCCAGACTCAGTCACTGCCCGAGGGCACAGGGCCCTGCTTTGAGGCCGTTAGCCACTTTAAAAGAATGAAGATTAACAGAAGTCAGCCGCTTGACATAACCGATGCACAGCAGAATATAGATGCCTCAGGAGAGGAGCAAATAAAAGTGGGAGAACAGAGGCAGGACCAAGGCCAGCCTGGGCTTTACACTCATAACAAGGTGTAGGTCAGCCAGGGCTATACAGTGACACCCTGCCTGGAAACCCAAAGGGGTCTGAGAAGCTAGCTCTGTCAGTAAGTGCTTGCCATACAATAATGAGAGCTTGAATCTGAGACCCAGAACCCTTATGCAAAAGCCAGTCACAGTGGTACACACACAACCTCAGCAAGTGGGGGAAGACAGAAACAGGGATTTTACTGGTCTTCCTGTATCCTGATTTGGGTAAGTTCCAACTCCCTGTGAGAGGCCCTTGTCTCAAAAATAAGGTAGACAATGTTCTTGAGGTGCAACACCTACGACCATCTTTTGGCTTCCCTGCGCATGTTTTGCATGTGTACAAGCATGCAACACACACATGAACACACACACACACTATACATAAAATCATCAGCATATACACATAGATATGGGGATATGGGTTCAACACTGTAAGCAGGGTGTGGCCAGAAGACACTCTAACGGGCCTTGATTTATAAGTAGGGCTTGGATCTGCAGAGAGAGGTTGCTAGACTCTGAAGCTGAGCCAAAGGGCCCAGTAGGGACAGAAGATGTCTCTTCTCTTCTGCCAGATGGAGCAGTGCATGCACACAGACACTTGCACAGTTGTCCTCTCTCTTCCAGTCTCAGGAAGCCATGGGCATCACCATCCAGGAGGCCCTCCCTATACAATGGTGTTCTGGCTGTAGAGGTGGCTGGGGCCATCACCTGAACCCTCTCATTGAGATAGCTGTCATGATTGTGTATTTGGTCTATGCTGGTGGGGATGCTAAAACCCACCCTGTTCCCTTCCAGTTTCATCTCTGTGCCGCCTTTTTTCAAGAAAGCCCTGTTCCGTCTTCTCCCTTTGGGGCGATGATCACAGTTAAATCTGCAAAGCAGGTCATCAAGCCGAACACCAAGCACTTCCGGACCACTGTTGGGAACAAGGTACACAGGAGGGAGGTGGGAGGTGAGAGTGGGAGGTGGGAGTGGGAGGTGGGAGTGGGAGGTGGGAGTGGGAGGTGGGAGGTGGTCACCAGTAAGGCCAGGCTCTGGGGAGCCAGACCGCGGGACCTATAGCCCAGGCCTGGCTTCAGACAACAGGCCTCTTCCAAACCATTTGTTAAACTCCTAACTTCAGTTTAGCACATCCCAGTGCCCCCTCCCTACCCATGAGTAGTCATATGGTATATTAGTTTTCTGCTGCCAGGGAACCTTGGTCAGGTAGGGTGCATCTGTAACCCACAGTCCTAGTGGGGAGTCTGCCCTGACAGATGCTTGTGTGAAGTTACCTCTTCTTTTGAAAGAATGTTTAAAACTTTTCTTCATGTGTATAAGTGTGTATGTGTCAGGGTGGAGTGTACACAGGTACTCAGAGGCCAGCAAAGGGTGTTAGATCCCTTGGAGCTAGAGTTTCGGGCATCTGTGAACCACCCAGTGCTGGGACCAAGACTGAGGTCTTTCAGTAGAGCTCCAAGGGCTCTTAACGACTGAGCCATCTCTCCAGCCCCAGAGCTACCTCTTCTCATCTTTATTTGTCTTGCAATAAGCAATGTTGTTACACAGTAACCTTTGACCTCCGGCCCTGCTTCCTAGTTCCGCAGCTCTCTGTACTTGCTCATGGAAACCCTCAATGCCACCACACCCCACTACGTCCGGTGCATCAAGCCAAATGATGAGAAAATGCCCTTTGAGTAAGTATTCCTGTCATAGAAAGTGACATCCTACCGTGACCAAAGGCAACTTAAGGAAGAAAGTTCTGGGCTAATGGTTCCAGAGGGAGACTCTAATGGCGGAGGAGGTGGCGAGGCAGCAGGCAACCAGAGGAAGAAGCTAAGATCTCGAATCTCAGAATCTGTTCACATGCAGGAAGCAGAGAGCGCTAATTGGAAATGGGCCAAGGCTACATACAGACTCTCAAAGCTCTCCCCTGGTCCCTCCCCAACACACACGCAGACACACACACACTGTGTGCTTCCTCCAGCAAGACTCCAACTTCTAAAGGTTCCATAACCGTCCCAAACAGGTTACAACTGGGGACTAAGTCAAGTCTGGCAGTGGTGTCGCACGCCGTTAATCCTGGTGCTTGAAAGGCAGAGGCAGGTGGATCTCTGAGTTTGAGACTCCTGGTTTACAGAGTGAGTTCCAGGACAGTCAGGGCTACACAGAGAAACCCTGTCTTGAAAAACCAAAAAAAGAAAGAGAGACAGAGACAGAGAGAGAGCAAAACCACAGCCTGTGGGAGTCTTTTCTCATTCAAATCACCAAGATTCTGGAGTTTACTGAGATTTCCCACGAACTTTCCTGTTTCTGAGTTCTTTAATGATTCAAGCGGGGTTGCTTTTTACAAATTAGCACCACTTCTCTGGTTAGACCACCACATCTCCAGGGCTGAGCTTGAAATAACTGTCTGCAAGCTGAGGTTAGAAACCCAGAACCCAGGCTCCCTGCATGTGTAAGGGAGCATGTGTGTCTGTGTGTCTACCAACAGTGTTAGACCTGTGCCCACGCTACTGTAGGGTACGTTGCAAAGGCCATCCCTCCATTGCATGGGGCTAGGATATGACTGCCCACACATCTTTTCACCTGGTTGGTACATATTTTCCCCCACAAAGCAGCCCTTTTCCCATCACCCCCTTTAGACCTCCTTCCCCTACTTACCTATACCCCCAGCTTCTAGACTGTTTCACAGAGAGGCTATTTCAGAACATTCTATCCATGCCTCTGGTGCTCTGTATGTGTGTTGGGGGTGAAGGGACAAGGGGGCTGAATCCTGCTGCCCAGGAGCCTGAAGCCCAGGCCTTAATGGTCTGCATCACTCCGTAGCTACAAGGCCTTAACGCCTTATAAAATTACTTTAAGGTTTGACTCCAAGCGGATTGTCCAGCAGCTGCGAGCCTGTGGCGTTTTAGAAACGATTCGCATCAGTGCCCAGAGCTACCCTTCTAGGTAGGTGTGTGAGTGAGGGCACAGAGAAGCCACCAGAGGGGACCACGCCTATTGGTAGAAAGTTTATTTGAGGGGAGGGGACCCAAACTGGTGTGGTGTGTGTGTTTGGAGCATCAAATGTGTGTGTGTGCGCGCACATGTGTGAGGTACATGGGAGGTGGGTGTAGATCAAGTAGCCCAGAGGCTGGTGTGGGGACTTTTATCTGTTGCAGTCTTGGTTGAGTTACACAGGAACTGGATGCCCTTTGTGGGAGATGGTTGTCTGTAGGGGGCAGATACGGAAAGTAATGGCTTTTTCTGACATCAGAAAGTTGCTTCACAAGATGAACACTGAGTTTAAGTTTTTGTTTACCCGATAGGTGGTAGTCATCCTTTTGTTTCCCCAATCAGAATCCAGCCCTAGCTGAGCCCAGGCTGTCCTTTAAGACACCATCAATGGCATGACCTTTTGGGAGGTCCACTTCAGACCTTGTTCAAGTGTTTGTTAAGAACAGAGGGTGTAGTGGCAATATTTTTTTGCAAGCTTTGCATTTTGTAAAGTGCAATATTGTGGGAGAGGGACAGGTGAGAAATACCCATCTTTCTTTACTGTGACAAAATCCCCAAGGAGACAAGGGAGATGTGTTTATTTTGGCTTATGGTAGTAGAGGTTGTAGTCCATTGATGGCTATTTGGCTCTGTTGCTTCTGGGCACAACATCATGGCAAAGGGTACGTGTGGACCACAGTGGCTCACCTCACTGATGGCAGGAGGCAGTCAGAGGGATAAGAAGTAGCCAAGGACAAAGCCACACCCACAGTGAGCTACTGCCTCCAACTCAGCCCTGTATCCTTCCTAGTTTCCACCCCCTCCCCAATAGCATCAAATTCAGACTCCATCCTTGGGCTTATCCATTCATTAGGCCAGAACCCTCAGGATTCAGTCTCTTTTGATAGTCTCACCTCTGAACACTGCCCTAAGGACCTAGCCTTCCACATCTGAGTCTTTGGGAAATATGCAATGTCCAAACTGTGACACAAGGGCTGTGTGCATCTCAGAAGCTACCAGCACCCCAGACCCCCATCCTCAGCTGCTGCTGATCCCAACTAACTTGTTTGAATAGGAGCTAAGGAGGGTCAGAGGGATGCAGGATTGGTTAAACCAGTTCATAGAGAAGGTACACATGTTGTGTGGTCTTGGTGGTGACACAGAGAGGGTCACCAGAGCAGACTACCAAGTCCCCTGTGAAAGCAGAGAATAGGGGCCAGCATAGTCTACTGCATGAAGAGCCTCCTCCCTGATACACCTGCCTGGTTCCCTCCGATTTTGCAGGTGGACATACCTCGAGTTCTATAGTCGCTATGGCATCCTCATGACCCAGCAGGAGCTGTCCCTCAGTGATAAGAAGGAGGTGTGCAAGGTGGTTCTGCACAGGCTCATCCAGGTTGGTCTTGCCTGATGGGCTCTTTCCAGAAGTATGACTCTCAAACGTATCCCTTTGTGTGCTAGTAAGATAGAAGCAGTCATGTCCCCTGAGGTAAGATCCCTTAACAGCAGGCATCTCCTGTGGAGATCCAAACTCTGGATTCCACTGCCATCCCCCCATGATCTAATACCATCCTCTGTGGGTCAGGGTCACTGGACATGGTCAGATGAGGTGGTAACCCAGCAGAGTGGTCAAGTTGCTCAGCATGAATTGTGATTCCTGCTGAGATGATGACTTAGGACAGAGAGGAGATGACAAATTATGACAATCAGGACATGGAATAGGGGTGTGAAGATGGCACACTATGATGGCCAGGAAATGGGAAGGGGGCTTCAACCCAAAACCAAGACAGAAAAACAATATTCACCTTGAAGTGGAAGTTTCTAGATTGTAATTCTGTTTTTCTCTGCCTTGTGCATAAGTAATACCAATGATTTTAGAATCTTTTGACTCTCTCAAGTTGAAAAAAACAAACAAACAAACAAACTTTATTTTGTAGTTATATCTTTCTTCTCTTCCAGGATTCTAACCAGTACCAGTTTGGTAGAACCAAAATTTTCTTCAGAGCAGGACAAGTGGCTTACTTAGAGAAACTCCGCCTGGATAAACTGAGACAGGATTGTATTATGATCCAGAAACACGTGCGGGGCTGGCTCCAGAGGAGGAGGTTCCTCAGGGAGAGACAGGCCGCCCTGACCATCCAGCGGTACTTCCGGGGTCAGCAGACAGTGAGGTAAGGGGGAGAGAAAGGAGGCACTGGGCTTACACCAGTGACTTCCCAGGTCAACAAACAGTGGGGTGTGCTGGACCCGTGGAGAGCAACTAGATCACAGGGCTTTGGCTGTCGTTGTACCCACGAGGAGGAACAGCCGAGGACAAGGCCCCTTCTCCTGATCCAGGGACACAGGTGTGAGTCAGAAGTCCCCACCAGTGACCATGAACCTGGATGTGAGATGGGCCTGTCCTGGGTGCCAGCTCTTCCCAGGCTGGATGACTTACCTTTTTTCTACAATATAATATAGAGATTATTTCATGGTTGTTTTACTTATATTTCTTGGTCATTCATAAATCTCCCTCCTCATGGATTCCTCGTCCTCCATACATTCTGAAGAGAAGAATTTCCTTACTTCCTTACTTTAGGCAGACGTTACATTTTTCCTGTGTGAAGCCAGATAATAACTACTGAAGGCCTTAACAGTTCATGACCTCTGATTCAAATTCTACCATTATAGCCTAAAAAACAGGCACATTAGTCTGTTTTCCATAGCTGTAAGAAAGAGCCCGAGGCCTGACTCTTTATAAAGAAAAGAGATTTGTTCAGATCACAGTTTTGGAGTATGCGTTGTTTTGGCCTCTGATAATGGCCTCTATTGTTATGATACAGTGTGACCGAGAAAGTAGCCAGAAACAGCCACGTGGAAGAGGGACCTTGTGCATGGGGCTTCCTCTGGGTATATAAGTCCACTGTCTTCAGGTGTGGTGGTATGTCCTGTAATCCTAACACTCAGGAGACTAAGTCAGGAGAAGGCTGGATATGAGGCCAGGCTGGGCTGCATAATGAATACTAGGCCAATCGAGACTTCAGAGCAAAACCCTGTCTCTAAATAGGTAAGCAGATAAGGGCTGTAGGTGAGAGTGCTTGCTGCAGGTGTAGCAATTAAGAACAGTTTGTATCCAAGCAGCATAGAAAAACAGCTGGGCTTGTCCACACATGCCTGTAACCGGGAAGGCGAGAGGACGGCTGGGGCTTGCTGGCCACCAGCCTGGCTCCAGGTTCTACAAGAGACCTTGTCTCAAGTGAGTAAGGCAGAGAGTGAGAGTGGGGCATCATTTTCTCCTCTGGCTTCCATGTGTGCATGTGCCACACACCTCTGCATATAAAAAGACACATAAAAAGATACATTTTAAGATTAAAAGGATAAAACCCACTCCCCCTTGCCTCTGACTCATATGGAGCTATTCAGAGGCCATGTCACCAAGCCACCCCTTACAATCACACTACAAGCAGGGTCAAATGTCCAGCTTGTGAACTTTCCGGAGACTCACCAGAGGCCAGCTCCAGGTTGTACCACTGAGGCCTGATGGTCTCAGCCACAGCCGATTTGACCTTCAGATCATAGTCTGCCAGCTCCAGATCTGCAGCTTCCAACCCATCTTCCACAAATGGACGGATGAGCAAATGGGGTTCCCAGGCACTGTCTCGTCATCACAGTCTCTGTGGGCCTGCGCCTGGGTATTAACTGGCCCAAGCAGACACCGTGTAGGGGATTTCACATGGCTCTTCAGTGCCACACTGAGGTCAGGGTAGGCACAGACAGGCCTGAAGTTGCATCAGGATGAACTATCTGATGGTAGAGATGAAAGAACCTAAGAACCACCCACCCCTGCCACTGAAAGGCGCCACCCACTCTCTGGTTCATGGTGAAGGCTGAGGCTCTGGCCACCCACTCACACTGCCGTCTCTTCACTCAAGGAAGGCCATCACTGCCACTGCTTTGAAGGAGGCCTGGGCCGCCATCATCCTCCAGAAGTATTGTCGAGGCTACCTGGTCCGTAACCTGTACCAGCTGATCCGTGTGGCCACCATCACCATCCAGGCACACACTAGGGGCTTCCTAGCCAGGAGGCGGTACCGGAAGGTATGGAGTGGACTTAGGCTGCTGTTCTTCACTGTTTCTTCCTCAATGCTGGGGTTATGGTGAGTCCTCACTCACCATAACCCCACTGTCCTGGGGGTTTGCCTGAGAGGTTGCTTTAAAAGTCTGGGATGAAGGCTCAGTGGGTCAATGTCAATGATGGGAGACTCCTGGTCTGCACTGTGCAAGTGCTCCAGGGCTGGCTTTCCCAGTGATGAAGGACCTGCAGAGAGAAACAGGAGGTCTGGCTGACATTTCACCAAGCTCCCTCTCCAGTTGTTGCAGGAGCACAAGGCAGTGATCCTGCAGAAGTATGCGAGGGCCTGGCTGGCCCGGCGCAGATTCCAGAACATTCGCAGGTTCGTGCTCAACATTCAGCTGACTTACAGGGTCCAGCGCTTGCAGAAGAAGCTGGAGGATCAGGTAGGCATCCATATGCGCGCACGTGTGTGTGTGTGTGTGTGTGTGTGTGTGTGTGCGCGTGTGTATGCATGTGTGCATGTGCATCTGTGTGTATGTTCATATATGTAGGGTGTATATGTAAGTGCACACACATGTGTGTGCATGTTTGACCACTCTATTCTTTTTGAAGCAAGAACTGTCAGTCAAACCCAGAGCTCATTCACATTGCCAGTAACCCCTACTAGGCAGCTTTCTCTAGGAACCCCCTGGCTCTACGTTCCAAGGCTGGAATGACAGGCATGCCACCATGCCCACCTGGCATTTTTGTGGATTCTGGAAACCCAAAGCACTTAGACTTTGGAGGCAGCCCTCTTCCCCTGCCTTTACCTGCCTTCTGTGAGTCTATCTTGACCTACTAAGTGCACCAGCTGTGCTGCCAAAAACCCACCCCATGGCCGCCAGAGCTACGCAAGTTCTCTCTTAAGAAGTCCTTTGGTTTTTTTTGTTTTTGTTTTCAAGTAGTCATATCCTGGGTCCATGGATGAGGGTACGGCATAAGGTTTTTGAGAGTAACTCAATTCAGCCTTGAGCATTAAAGTTGTGGAGTCCCAGAAGCAGACACATGTGACGAGAGTCACCAGCTCAGAAAGAATTCCCCTCAGTCAGTTCTCTGTGAAGAGACTAAATGTCACTAGTGGTAACAGTGACTATTGTTGATAGATGCCACCTCAGCGTGTGAGGCATGGATGCAGCAGCTGCTTCACTCTGACCTAACCTCTGACCTCCGCGTCTTTCTCTAGAACAGAGAGAACCACGGGCTGGTGGAGAAGCTGACCAGCCTGGCTGCTCTGCGGGTTGGCGATCTGGAAAAGGTTCAGAAGCTGGAAGCAGAGCTGGAAAAGGCAGCTACCCACCGGCACAACTATGAAGAGAAGGGCCGCAGATACAGGGACACAGTGGAGGAGGTCAGGAGAGCACCACGTGAGGGGCGGGGGTCCACCTTCCTGTCTCTGCAGCGTAGGCAGATGGTGCCTGTGCCTCAATAAAGCAGGGCTTCACGGCACTGACAAGGGAGCCCAGAGGACTGGACCCTGAGGAGGGGGTCAGCTTCCTTCCCTGCCCGCCTTTACAAGCTGACACAAGACCCAAGGAGCACAGCTGGCTGCTTCCTCTTCCCTCTGTCACTTGTCCACCTGCATGAGCCCTGGGGGCCTCCTTTTCCTGATCTGTGACTCAAGATTTGTGGAAGATTTTTTTCTCTTGTGGTCTAGTGAGAAATCCTAGCATCCTTGATTAACATCCTAACTTAGCTGCTGGCTAGTTGTGCAGCTTGGCCGAGTCACTGACCCTCTGAACTTTAGTTTTCTCATGTTTGAAATAGAAATGACAAAAGGGGGGCTGGAAAAAGATTTAAGGGTAAAGTTTTCATGTGAAATCGTTTAGCCAGTGTCCACCATGGGCCCCCCCACAGGCATGAACGGGTACATTCTAGCATTTTCTAACAGAGTTTCTTTCGTTACTGTCTGTTCCCCTGTGCCTTCCAAAGTCTTGAGGCTCCCACATCTGTAGCCATAAGTCCCTGAGGTGCCCATACTGCTGCTGTGGCCCTTGCTGGCTCTGCCAGTCATGGCTATCACCACCAAGTTGTCCACACTTCCAGTCCTGCAGGCCTATCATCAAGAAAGGCTGAAATAACAGACTGTGCCCTGCACTCCTCATTTCTGAGTCACAGTGGTCTCAAAATGTGAATCCACCATGTGTTGTGAACTAAGATGTTAATTAATAAACTACCCTGGGTACCCAGAGCTCGGGAGAGGCCTGAGACACTCCTTGGACTTGGGCTCTTCTCCCAGATGTCAGATGTCAGTCATGGCTGGGGAGATGTGGGGACTGATGTCTGATTTGAAGTCCCCTTGGGTCCCTGATTCTGTGACTGATACAGGCTGTTAATACTGGCTGAGCCAAGCATATGTGATTGAAAACTTCAGCACAGAGCTTGTCACCCGGGGCCAGTGTCAGGGACTTATCACGGTCTCCTCCTGTCCCTTCCATTCACTAGAGGTTGTCAAAGCTGCAGAAACACAATGCAGAGCTGGAGCTGCAGAGAGAGCGAGCAGAGCAGATGCTGCAAGAGAAGTCTGAGGAGCTAAAAGGTAGCCGGCGCTGGGTGTCACTCAGCGCTGTGGGTACAATGGGGTCTCCGGTGTGTAGTTGGTACATCATGCATCAGGGGGACAAGTGTGTATAAAAGGTGTGCATCTCACCCTGTCTGTGCCTCATAACCAGCGGCCCGGAGCGACCTCATAACCCATGGAAGAGAGTGTGAGTATGTAGTGTATTGTATGTTTGTGTGTACTGTTGTTCATATGTGTATGAGTGGGTGAGAGTTTGAGTGTATATGAGAATTATGTGTAAGAGTGTGTAAGTGTATGAGAACTTGTAAGAGTGGGTGTGTAAGAGTGTTCATGAGCCTTCATGAGTAACTATGTGGAGATGAGTGTATGAGTGTGTGTGTCTTATGGGTGTATGTATGAGTGTATGCAAGTGTGTAAGAGGAGTCTCATGAGTGGCTTGAGGGACCTTGCCTATGCTCAACCCAGCATGTGGACTAAAGGAGCACCAGGCCTGGGGTGCAGGGCTGAGTGGAGGAGCAGTCCAAGGTGGAGGGGAGGTAGTCGGTGCCTCTAGGCCAGGTTGGGACAGGACTTCTGGGGTTCCTGCAAGAAGGCTCACCCTGACTGTGGCCCAGGCTTTGGAGCCCTCTGGAGTCAGGGAGGAGTAGAGATGTTGAGGAGGAACCTGGAACCTGGGCAGGGAGGGGCTCACCCCACTGAAATGCTTTTTATTGTACCACCCTTGAGTGG
Source organism: Mus caroli (assembly GCF_978045245.1). Classification (NCBI taxonomy): domain Eukaryota; kingdom Metazoa; phylum Chordata; class Mammalia; order Rodentia; family Muridae; genus Mus; species Mus caroli. The sequence goes on from NW_028227266.1 coordinate 73,948,110, forward strand.
TTGCTTTCGGGAAGGGGGGCATCTAACTTCTTTAAGTGAAGTTTTCCATAACATTTAAATTCTCAGAAATTCGGGGCCTAGCAAACACAGGAGTGGATGTTCACAGTCAGCTATTGGATGTATCACAGGGCTCCCAATGGAGAAGCTAGAGAAAGTACCCAAGGAGCTAAAGGGATCTGCAACCCTATTGTTGGAACAACATGATGTACTAACCAGAACCCCGGAGCTCTTGTCTCTAGCTGCATATGTATCGAAAGATGGCCTAGTCGGCCATCACTGGAAAGAGAGGCCCACTGGACTTGCAAACTTTATATGCCCCAATATAGGGGAATGCCAGGGCCAAAAGAATGGGAATGGGTGGGTAGGGAAGTGGGGGGCGCTATGGGGGACTTTTGGGATAGCATTGGAAATGTAATTGAGGAAAATATGTAATAAAAATATTAAAAATCAAAAAAAAAATAAATTCTCAGAAATTTAACTGAGAAACTGCCTATTCGGTACCAGTAGCATGTCTGGGTGGATACTTTTAGCAGAGTTGTCACTTTTGAAGCCCCTAACCTACGTCTCTAGTTTATGAGAATAAACTGTGAGAAGACTCTCCTGTTCCCTTGCCTTGAGTCTCCTCAGTAACAAACCCTCCAAGGTGGTTCTGAAGTGTGAGACACTTAAGTCGTTGTCTTGCAGGTTTGTTTCAAAGACTGTTCTCTGTCCACAGAAAAAATGGACAAGCTCACCAGGCAGCTGTTTGATGACGTGCAGAAAGAAGAACAGCAAAGACTGTAAGAAATGCTTGCCTCAAGCTACTATGACCCTCACTCAGCTGGTCCATGCCTTCCCTTTCTTTCTCCTTTTCTCTCCCTCCCTTCTCTCCCCTTTTTCCTTTCCCTCCCCTCCCCTTCCCCTTCTCTCTCCCCTTCCCTTTCTTTCCCTTGTCTTCCCTTCCCTTGTCTTGTCTTTTCTTTGTTTATGACATGATCCCAGGTATCACTGGCTAGCCTTGAACCTCCTACATAGCTCAGGATGCCCTTGAACCTCTAATCCACTGCCTCCCTCTCTGTGCATTACAACTGCTGGTTTATGCATTGCTGGGAGTGGATCCTAGGGCTTTGGGCTCACTAGGCAAGTCCTCCATCAACAGAGCTATGTCCCCATCCACTCTCTGCTCTTTTCTGGTTTGCTTCTCAACTTGCAGCTAATATAATCCAGATCCTGGCAGGTAAGGTATGGATTGTTTTTAAGAAGTCGGATTTTTAGACTTTCAGGGCCTTTTCTACAGTGTACAGCCTCAAATGATGCCCATGCTCTGAACTGTCCATAGCGCTCCGGCTGATGGATCCTCACTGGTCCCATGGCCTTGGCTTGGATCATCCCCCTTCCGATGGATCTCAATTATAAACCATCTGCTAATTCTCAGTCTGGGCTCCTTTTCTCAGAAGGAGTCCATGCTTTATAGATCTAAGCCAGAATGATGGAGAGATGTGGAATGTTCTTGAGAGACAAAATTTCAGGGAAGCCTGGGGTGATGAGGTACTGCTTCCCTACGCAGTTAGCAGAAGACCATGGTCTAGGCAAGCTGGTGGGTAAGGAGACTTCCAAAGATGGAGGAGCCAGCTGCACAGGTAGCCCTGAGTTCCTATGTCTTCTCCTGCCTGAGCGAGGCTGTGCAGGCCTGTGAAGTGAGCAAAGCTGTGTCTGCCTTAGGCCTCCTCACAGCTCCATTTGGCCCCTGGTCATCTATCTGTGTGTGCTTGGTCCCTGCACAATCCTCAGAGGCACAAACTACTAGCAGACTCAGAAGGTTCAGGCCTCGGATCTGAGGTTTGTTGTGCCTCAGGCTCCAGGTTTAGTTTGGGTTTTGGTTTTTACTGGCATCTTGAGAATACTGTAGTCGGTTTTGGGAGGGGGAGGTGTGTTAGAAAGATTAAATGTTTATTAATACCTAAAAAAAGAGATGAAACAGAAATCTTTGCAGAGCATGGGTCTCTTCCTCAAAGTCTCCTCGTTGGAGCAAATAAATCAAGGCTCTGGGTCAACATCCCAGCAGTGTGAGAGACGGCAGGAAGCTCACAGAGCCCCTGGGGCTGCCTCAGTTCTGACCAGACCCTGTAGAATAAGCAAAGCTTGTCTGTGTCATGTGTCTCTTTATAGTTGTCATCTTAGTTCATCACTACCTATTCAATTCATCAACAAGGAATTCAGTTTCCACGTAGTTTGGGGCACCTGGCTTTTGCCGAAATACATTCTAAAATTCTTAAAACAAGGACTCGAAAGATGGCTCCATAGTTAAGAGTGCTTGCTGAACAACCAGAATCGACTCCCGGCACTTATGTAAGCTGGGTGTCCAAAGACACCTGCATCTCTAACTCAGAGGGGTGTGGCGCCCTCTTCTGGCCTCCGTGTGCAAAGGTGCAAGCATCGGGGTTCACTTCTGCATACACTTACACAGACACCTGCTTTCACACATAGAGACATGTAGACACAGACAGACAGACAGACAGATGATGGATGATTTTTAAATTTCTTGGAAGGCAAGACCCCTGGATATAGAAATGGTCCTTATCTGAAGCTTGGGGCCAGAAGGGTTTTGGTTTCCGTTTTCCATATTTTGGAGACTTGGTGTAGACATCACTAAGAGAATACCCCTCCTCCTGCAGTCCCAAATCCTAAATTTTTCAAAGATGGAAACTTATCACTATCACACTTGTGGTGTAGTTCTGGATTTTATCATTTCCGATTTAATTTGGGGGATTTGGGATGCTCCCCCTGTATTTTTTAAGGCCTTAATCAGACCTCGAGGGTGGGTTTCTGAGAACTTAGAAGGGCCAGAACTTGACAGAATATGCCAGGTCTTTGCTGGGGGACATACATCCCACCCAGGGAACAATATGGACCCCAGGCATGGCTTTGAGATCACAACACCCCAGCACCTAGTGTGACTTGAAGTCCAGCCTCTCTGTCCTGTGCTCTGTGATCTTCATAGAGTTTCTCACACTGGGTGATCTAAGACATGGATTTTAGACTAAGAGAACAGGAAGCTGGCTACTGTGATGGCCCTAGTGGGTCCTAACACACCTCTTCCTTTGGTGTGGAGGTAGCTCCTCAATATTTTCATAATATTGCATATTGTCTTGTTCAAAGACTATAAGAACAATTCTAAGTTAGCTTTTCTTCTTTTACCATCTAGAGTTCTTGAAAAAGGTTTTGAGCTGAAAACGCAAGCCTATGAGAAACAGATAGAGTCTCTGAGAGAAGAGATTAAAGCCCTCAAGGACGAGAGGTCGCAACTGCATCGCCAGCTGGAGGAGGGACAGGTCACCTCTGACAGCCTGAAGGGGGAGGTGGCCCGCCTAAGCAAGCAGGCAAAGGTGTGTGCTGCCTTCTAGATCCTCCAGAGATGCTCTTGATCTTCACAGAAACAGTAGAAATGCAGAGATTTGGGTACAGGGGGACCCCAGTGGGCTGTTCTTTTGTTAATAGATTTATTAACACCAAAGAGGGGTTCTAAAGAGAGCTCAGAAGAGGCGTTGCTAGGGAACCCCTTCTTACAGATTCAGGCAAAATGAGGAGGATGGGTAGCCTGTACCCAGGTTATCCAGGATTCCTGGGTGGCAGGGGAGGAGGTATTGGTTCAGCCCTTTAGCTAAGTAAGATGTGTCCATCATACAGGAGGTGCCCCCTGTAACTATGTCTTGCTAGGGTGTTTGGAAACAGCCTTTGGGGAAGTGAGAGTCTGAATCACAGAGGGTGCTTTCCTTTCTAGCCCCATCTTACTTTAACATCTGTATATTCCCAAGGGATCAGACAACAGGAGCATCCATACAGACTGAAGGCACACAGCACCTGGGTACTCAGTTCTCTCGGTCCCAGACTCTGGGCTGTCTGAAAGTGCATTTCATATTTGAAAAGTCAGGTTCTAACACTCTTAAGATTGTAACTATACAGTTACTTAAGTAGTTGACTAAAAAGAACACTACCTATTTAAATTATAAATTCAGGTGAACCCTTATTGTTTATCACATTATAAACTTATGAATACTTGTACTGAAGTGAAATTGTTGCTATCCACCATTTATACTGTTACATGAAAATTCACATGGGTGATCAGGAGGGACCTCAGGTCTGGGGATGCAGCCTGATTAGTAGACTGCCTTTTTAGCACACAGGAGGCTCTAGCTTTGAATCCCAGAGCACCAAAGTCAGAAACAGTGTCACACTTCTGTAATCCTAGCATGTGGGTGCTGGGACTCAAGCCCATGCCCTTTGGAAGAGCAGCCAGTGCTCTTAACTGTAGGGCCATCTCTCCAGGCTGATCTTAAATCGGGGGAACTGTGAGCCTGCACTTGGAGGGAGGCACCAGTAGATGTCACTCTCTTCCTCTGATGCTTTAAGAGGTCTGGTTTTTTCAGAGATCTTGAACATCATTGTCAAGCTCTCTGTGATATGATCTGAAGAATATAAGGAAATGTAAACATTACCTGAAATATGTAAAGAACCAAGAAAAGAACCAAGGCTTCAGCCTATGCAGTCCCGTGAGCTTGGCACATGATCCCAAATGTGTCATTTAACCTTCAGTTCATTTTCTAATTGATTTTCTAATAGATTCATTTTCTAATCCATGCGGGCTCAGCTTGTTCTACTCACTTCAAGGTCTGCTAGGAGGACTAGGTGTCGAAGTGGAGCACTAGTATTTGATCCCCTTCCTCTCTGAATGGGAGCTGGAACCTGTCAATACTCCGAATAACAATATTTGAGGAGGGCTTTTTACCCCTGCTACCCCTGAGACTATCTCTATCTGTCTCAGCTACAAAATATGAAAAATACCTTCCTTGAGATGAACTTGCAGAGTGAACAGAGGTGGATGCAGCCCCTTTGACAAGCAGAGATGCTTATGGGAAACTGTCCCTGGTGGTCTTCCCAGGCTGCCTAGCCTCCCCTGCCTCTGTGATTGTTCCTCCTCTCAGAGGACAAAACGCCTCTTAGGAAAGTACCTTCGCCTTCTGACCTGCAGCTTTACCCGTCTTGCCCTCTGCCTGTCTCATGGCAAACTTGTGATTGTTTCCTTCCTTTACAACAGGGATGCTCATTCCTGCATCCAAGTAGACAGGCAAACAGTTGCACAGTTGAGCTGCTTCAGGGCAAGCAGTGAGGCTGTGAGAGTAGATAAGATTCCTGCTAGGAAGCCGCATGGAGGCAGGAGGCCACCATATGCTCGGTGACGGGGTGTGCCCTTGCCTGATGAGAAGTGTAACGGCTGTTTTCTCTGCTCTGGGTCTGTTTGTGGCTCTGATTTAGACCATCTCTGAGTTTGAGAAGGAGATAGAGCTGCTGCAAGCCCAGAAGATAGATGTGGAAAAGCACGTGCAGTCACAGAAACGGGAGATGAGAGGTACCAGGGGCATGGACTGGTTACTGGGGAGTCTGGGCGGCTTGCTAGTTGGATACCTAAGAGGGTGGCCAGCTGGTAGGCTGTAGAAACAACTCCGGAGATGCCATGGGGGTGAAAGTCATGCCCAAATTCAATGTCTGCTGCTCTCTCTTTCCTTCTAGAACGGATGTCAGAGGTCACCAAGCAGCTTTTGGAGAGCTATGACATTGAAGATGTAAGAAGCAGGTAATCGATTTTACATTAGCAGACGTTTACAAATGTAAAACAGATTGGAGGCATGACTTGGCAAAGTGTTAACATATGAGTGTGATCCCAAGAGTCCGTGCATTTCAGAAGACTCACATGCGTGTAACCCACCAATGGGGAGGTAGAGACAGAAGGATCCCTGCGCTTACCGAGAAGCTAGTGTAGCCTACTCAGTGAGGTCCAGGCCACTGAGAGACCCTGCTTCAAAATGGTGTTGGGGGTTGGAAAGACAGATGGTTTCATGGGTAAGAGTGCTTGCTGCTCCTGCAGAGATCAGGTCTCTGCAGCCATGTCAGGTGACTCACAATCACCTGCAACTCCAGCTTCAAAGGGCATCTGATGCTGTGTTCAGGTCTCCACCAGCACCTACTCACACACTCACACACACACACACACACTCACACACACACACACACATGCACACACACACACACACTTATACACATGCACACTCACACATGCATGTGCACACTCACACCTACATACATGCACACTCACACACACTTACACACATGCACACACACATACACACGTGCACACTCACATATGGACTCACACACACTTATACACATGCACACATGCACACACACTCACCCTCACACATGCATACTTACACACACACTTACATGCACATTCACATACACACACTCATACACACAGGCACGCTCACACAGGCACACTTACACACACTTTCACACATGCACACTCACACATGCATGTGCACACACACTCACACCTACATACATGCGCACACTTACATACATGCACACTCACACACACACATGCACACTCACACACACATACATACACACATACACACGTGCACACTCACATATGAACTCACATACTTATACACATGCACACTCACACATGGACACTCACACACACACAAGCATGCTCACACACTCACACATGCACACTCACTCACACACAATCTTTTATATAGCAAGGTGAACCACCCTGTAGGGACGACATACACAAGCCATGTAAAGGTGGGCAAGGCTTCTTTGTTCTCTGGGCCTTCTTTCTTTGTTCTCCAGGCTCTCCGTGGAAGATCTGGAACATTTAAATGAAGATGGAGAACTTTGGTTTGCCTACGAAGGACTAAAGAAAGCAACTCGGTTAGACATTCCCTTGGGATTCTGGTGTGTTTGTTTGGCTTGGTTTGGTTTTCCAGAGACAATACAATGCTGAGAAGTTCACCTTGCCTAGAATTGACACGTGAAGTAAATTCTTATGGTAGAAGTGTCTAATAACCCCTAGAAAGACTTCTCTGAGAACGCAGCCGTTTGCCTAGTGAGGAGGCCTAGTGTTTGCTAACTACTGGTTACAGGGCTGGGGATTTGGCTCAGTTAATACGAATGCTTGCCTGGTATGCATAAAACTCTGATTTCCACCCCTCACACTGAATAAATGAGGTGTTATGAGGCACACCCAGAACTCCAGCACTCGGAAATCAAAAAGATGGAGAAAACAAAGAATATTCTTAACTACCTAAGAAGTTTGAGGCTAGCCTGGGCTAAAGACCCTATATCAAAAAGCAAAGAAAATCTGTACTGGAGAAATGGCCAGTTGTTAAGAACATTGACTGCTCTTGCAGAGGACCCAGGTCTGTTAGATTCCTGACACCCACCTGGCTGTTTACAATCATCTGTAACCCCAGCTCCAGGGGGTCTGATGCCCTCTTCTGGCCTCCACAGGCTTTGCACACACATGTGAGTTCCACATATTTTCCTTCACTAGCTCATGCAGCCTCCCCACTGATAGCTTACATCACTGTGTGGTGACAGAGCAGGGTTCCCAAAGGCTCACATTAGGACCCCGTCTTGCACACTCAGTGAATCCTCCAGATGTGTAGAGACACATAATCACAACTGTATCACACAGAATAGAGGGTTTTGACTACTAACTGTAAGAACATAACTGAACTAACGAAACGTCTTTGTCATTAACTGTGCGTTAACACTGCGCACTGTTTTAGAATGGTGAGTGAGGGTCTTTTGATTACCGATCCTACTTCCCTCCATCTCTGTAAAAGCATTGTCAGTTTTAGGTCCTGAGGCTGAAATGCTGACCCTAGCTTTCTCAGCTGCTGCAACACAGAGACCATGGCTTCAGTCCTCCACCCTTCCTTTAACAGAGTTCTGGAGAGCCATTTCCAGTCTCAGAAGGATTGCTACGAAAAAGAGATTGAAGGTCTGAACTTCAAAGTCGTGCACCTGAGCCAAGAGATCAACCACCTGCAGAAGCTGTTCAGAGAAGAGACAGACATCAACGAAAGTATCCGGCATGAAGTCACCAGGCTGACATCAGAAAACATGGTATGGCCTCTCCACAGCCTGCTTCTCACCATTGTCCCAAAGACGTTATTCACTGGTGGAGCAAAAAATCAATTCTCAGCAGCAAAACAACTCATTTTAACTAATTCTCTAATGACAAATAACTAGGTCAGAAGATAAATCTGTATAATGTCCCCAGGTTAGAAAACACTCAGGTTTGCCAGTGTTTGATTACCATGTGGTGGGTTCAAATTGTGTGAATGAGCTTACATTTCTATGTTTAACTCTAGCTCCAAATGCCTGTAAAGGTTCGAAAAGCAGATCAAAGCAAACATGTGGCTCTTGAGGGGGACATGTCAGTCCATCTGTTCATCCCCCAGATGTCCCTGAGTTGTTCCCTTCTTCTTGTGTTTATCTGGTCCTTTCTTCTCATTTGCACCTGCTTTCAGGATACACACACTTACAATGCTTTCCAGATACAAACAAACAAACACATACAGACGCAATCCTTTCAAGATATACACACACATATGCACACAATGCTTTCAGGATCTACACACACAATGTTTTCAAGATACTCACACAGACACACAATGCTTTTAGGATCTATACACCCACAATGCTTTCGGGATGCACACATACACATGCTTTCTTACCCACAGTGCCTTGCGGTCGCCATCCCATCCATGTCCTTGTGATTGATGGGGCTTCTCAAAGGTCATCAACCACTTCCTTCCACATGTCCTTCTTCATTTTCTCTGCAGCCACTACTTTCTGTTCTGTGCTTCTCAGCAACCTGTGGCAATGCTGGCTACTCCCCTGCCTCTGGGATTGCAGAGGATCACACTCGCTGTGGCTACTTCTTCCGTCTCACTATCTGCTGTGGCTTTGCTTCTTTCCTCCTTCTCTGGCCAAACCATAAGTTGGGACATCCCCAGGGCATCTACAGGAACTGGAACTGTGCTGCAGTCAAAGGCCTTCGTAGGATGTGTGTTCCTGGGATAAACCTTGATGAGGAACCAACAGTGAGGTATTCTGTGTTTGGGCTTCGGAGGCCTGGGTATCTGTTGAAACTTAGAGAACAGAAAGAAGGAAAATAAAAGCAACTCTTTATCTGGCTGGGTGTGGAAGGGATGAATATTCAAAAAGATACACAACAAAGGAGAATGGCTTATGGAGAGCCCCGGATAACTCCAGCTGCAGAGTGTTCTGAGACAGAGTGTCCTCTTCCAGGTGAGATGGCATTGCCAGGACCTGGAGCAGCTCAGCACAAGGCACCCTTTCCTTCCCACAATACACCTCTTTCCTTCCCAGGATAGCCATGTGAGAACTGCTCTCTCTGAGCATGCTGGGATTTCTTGAGACCACTACAAAGGTCTTCAGATGAAGGGGGAGGGGATGGAATGTCAACGAATCCCAATGCCTCCGCTGGCCTCTCACACAGCCCATGTACTCCACACACTGAACAAGGAGGTTCAACACCCAACAAGATGGGTATCTTGGAGAGCATAAACATTCAGACTCAAGCATTAATTAATCTCTCTCCTCTGAAGATGATCCCAGACTTTAAGCAGCAGATTTCAGAGCTGGAGAGGCAGAAGCAGGATCTTGAATCCCGCCTGAAGGAGCAGGCTGAGAAGATGGAAGGTAACGTGAGTTATCCTGATTCCGTTTACAGACCCCAGCAACTAGGAAATGCAGGTAACACAGAGTTAAGCTGTGAAAAAAATTCAGAAATCTAGATGTTATTCCTTTAGATATAAAATGTTATTCCTTTTTAATTTTTTAAAAATTTTTAAAAATTTTTATGTATATGAGTACACTGTAGCTGTCTTCAGACACACCAGAAGAGGTCATCCAATCTCATTACAGATGGTTGTGAGCCACTATGTGGTTGCTGGGAATTGAACTCGGGACCTCTGGAAGAGCAGTCAGTGCTCTTAACCACCGAGCCATCAAAATGTTATTCTTAAATAATGATTTATTAAAAAAAAAAAAAACCTAAATACTCCAGCTGCATATATAGCAGAGAATGGCCTAGTCCGACATCAAGGAGAGGAGAGGCCCTTGATCCTGTGATGGCTCGATGCCCCAGTGTAGGGGAATGCCAGGACAGGGAAGAGGGAGTGGGTGGGTTGGTGAGCAGGGGGAGGGGAGATGGGATGGGGGGTTTCAGAGGGGAAATGAGGAAAGGGGATAACATTTAAAATGTAAATAAAGAAAATATATCTAATAAAAATAAAAGGAAAAAAAAAAAACAAAAGCAAAAACCCAAACCTCATTCAGACCAAACAAAACATAACTGACTGGATAGGGATTAGAATCTTAGATCTGTGAAAATAGCGGCAACCCCAAATTAGAGCCCAAATCATGGCTGACCACAGCACCGACAGGTTTCTCATAATAGGAAAGCTGGAAGAGCCGTTCAGCCACCTGAACCGAATCCGAGAAGAGGAGAGAATGCAGGGCAGGTAAGTGTTCTGGTGGGAACTGGCCAGGCCACTTCCATCTGCACCAATCACCAACAGAAGGGTGCTCACACCCATGCCCAGAGCGCCTCGTCCCTTCCTCAGGACTGTGGAAGCACAGAGTGAGATGCATCCCGAAGAGAAGGAGAGGCTGGTGGGTACGATCCAAGAACCGCATGAAGTCATCAGGTTCCCAAAGAAGCAACCAGAAGCTGAGGAGGAAGTCGAGAGTATTCTCCAACAAGAAGCGTCCCGGCTCTCTTTGGAAAAGAGGGTAAGAGAAGTTATGATTGACTGCCTGTATGGGGGTGTTGCTGAGTGAGAGATGGGTTCTGAAGGAGCCACCATCAGTAAGTGAAACAACTGTAGACCAAAAAGGCCTTCTATCAGAGCACTGTGTCCTTATCTCAGACTGGTGGTTGCGATGACAAACATTCAGCCATAGAGGGATTGCCACCCCTACCCCCCAGGTCTGCACAGTCAGGGCATTATGGTGAAGGTCTGAAGTCCCAGCACTCGGAAGGTGGAGGCAGGAGAATCAGAACTAAAGGCAGCCCTGAACAGCCAGCTCTACAGGAGACTCTGGTGAAAAGAAAACAGGAAAACAAAAAAACAAAACAAAACAAGCAGTCACTTTCAGAGCTGAAACACTCTCTGACCTTTATAAGAGATGTTTCTGGGTGCCAGGGACCAGTGTAACACTCTTAGTGTTTTAGTCAAACCCAGGATAGGCTAGGCCACCTCTTCACTTGAAAGGAAAGGGAAAGCCACACCCAAGCCTCAGGACAGCCTCTCGGGCGCCCTCTTCTGACATCCAAAGAGCGCATTTCCCAGGCTTTTTTTTTTTTTTTTTTTTTTTTTTTTATGGATTTGTCTGTTTTATTTTGATTGACCTTCTTTTTTTTATTTATTTTTTTTATTAGGTATTTTCCTCAATTACATTTCCAATGCTATCCAAAAAGTCCCCAATACACTCCCCCCCCAGTCCCCCACCCACCCACCCCCACCCCTTGGCCCTGGCATTCCCCTGTACTGGGGCATATAAAGTTGGCAAGCCCAATGGGCCTCTCTTTCCAGTGATGGCCGACTAGGCCATCTTTTGATACAAATGCAGCTAGAGTCAAGAGCTCTGGGGTACTGGTTAGTTCATAATAATGATCCACCTATGGGGTTGCAGTTCCCTTTAGCTCCTTGGGTACTTTCTCTAGCTCCTCCATTGGGGGCCCTGTGATCCATCCAATAGCTGACTGTGAGCATCCACTTCTGTGTTTGCTAGGCCCCAGCATTGTCTCACAAGAGACAGCTATATCTGGGTCCTTTCAGCAAAATCTTGCTAGTGTATGCAATGGTGTCAGCTTTTGGAAGCTGATTATGGGATGGATCCCTGGATATGGCAGTCTTTAGATGGTCCATCCTTTCTTCACAGCTCCAAACTTTATCTCTGTAACTCTTTCCATGGGTGTTTTGTTCCCAATTCCAAGAAGGGGCACAGTGTCCACACTTTGGTCTTTGTTCTTCTTGAGTTTCATGCATTTAACAAATTGTATCTTATATCTTGGGTATCCTAAGTTTTTGGGCTAATATCCACTTATCAGTGAGTACATATTGTGTGAGTTCCTTTGTGAATAGGTTACCTCACTCAGGATGATGCCCTCCAGATCCATCCATTTGCCTAGGAATTTCATAAATTCATTCCTTTTAATAGCTGAGTAGTACTCCATTGTGTAAATGTACCACATTTTCTGTATCCATTCCTCTGTTGAGGGGCATCTGGGTTCTTTCCAGCTTCTGGCTATTATAAATAAGGCTGCTATGAACATAGTGGAGCATGTGTCCTTCTTACCGGTTGGAACATCTTCTGGATATATGCCCAGGAGAGGTATTGCTGGATCCTCTGGTAGTATTATGTCCAATTTTCTGAGGAACCGCCAAACTGATTTCCAGAGTGGTTGTACCAGCTTGCAATCCCACCAGCAATGAAGGAGTGTTCCTCTTTCTCCACATCCTCGCCAGCATCTGCTGTCACCTGAATTTTTGATCTTAGCCATTCTGACTGGTGTGAGGTGGAATCTCAGGGTTGTTTTGAGTTGCATTTCCCTGATGATTAAGGATGTTGAACATTTTTTCAGGTGCTTCTCTGCCATTCGGTATTCCTCAGGTGAGAATTCTTTGTTCAGTTCTGAGCCCCATTTTTTAACGGGGTTATTTGATTTTCTGGAGTCCACCTTCTTGAGTTCCTTATATATATTGGATATTAGTCCCCTATTTTTAAAGTCTGTGTTGGACATTAGTTCGTAATCAAGGAATATAGATCAAGATGTATGATATCCATAGAGTAGAAAGTTGTAAACAGATACTAACCATATGAAAATATTGTTATGTGGAAGTATCAGAAGTAAAATACCAAGTCTTGTGTAATTCCCTTGGTTCAGAGTGTCTAGAATAGACAAACCCACAGCCACAGTAAATTGTTGACTACAGAAACAGACTAGAGGGTGGCAGCTAAAGGCTACAGTGTTTTAATTTTTTTTGAATTAGGTTTTTATGTTCCTTATTTAAGATTTCTATTGCTGTGATTAAAAAAAAAAAACCAAAACCAAAACCAAACAAACAAAACAACTTAGGCTTATGTCAGTTCACATTCCTCATCACAGGCCATCAGGGAGGGGAGTCAGGGCAGAAACTCAAGGCAGAAACCTGAGCAGAGGCCATAGAGGAACATTGCTTGCAGGCTTTTTGCTGGTGGTTTGCTCAGCACGCTTTTTTATATCATCCAGGACTCCCTGCTCAGGGATGTTAAAACCTACAATGGGGTGAGCCCTCCCACGTAAATCATTAATGAAGTGAAGTCCCCACAGTCCAGTCTGGAGGAGACATTTTCTGAATTGAGGTTCTCTCCTCTGAGATAACTCTAGCCTATGTTAAGTTAGCAAAAAAACTAACAAGGACTCTGTGTGTGTGTGTGTGTGTGTGTGTACAACTTGCAGGACCCACTATGTGAGTACTGGGGATTGAACTCAGCATCAGTCTTGGAGACAAGCCCCTTGACCCCCTGAGCTAACCCAGATGTCGTGTTCTTTGGGAGTCGTCTTTAGTGTCCTTTAGGGGTGTGTTGGAAACGTCTAGAGCTGGCTAATACAGAAAACAACTGCTGTGCAAATCATGTGTGTGAATGAGTTTTACATGTGAAATACGGCTCCATAAAACCATTAACAAAACCGAAACCAAAGAAGCTTCCAATAAAAGCCCTTGCTTCTTTGGGTTTCTGTAGGATCTTGAGGAAGAGTTAGACATGAAGGACAGAATGATCAGAAGGCTACAGGATCAAGTCAAGACTCTGACCAAGACGATTGAGAAAGGTAAGGGGGGATAGCCTCGTTGTTTCGAGCTCTTAGGTAAGGCGCTGTGTACGGAAGTGTGTGAGCACTGCCTTGTCCAAAGCCCACAAAGCCCAATGGAAGGAGGCTCACGGGTCAGGCTTAGGACCTAGGGATGAGCTGAAGAGCCTTCGAGGCATCAAAGCTCACTGCATCCGACACCACATACTCTCATTTCCAGAGACAACCACAAACAAATACGTTCTCCACCTCCTCCGATAGCTCCACACTTTCAAAATGAAATTGAAATGGAGTATCCAGTGAATCATGTTGAAGACTACACAGATAGTGGATCTCTGAGTATCCCAATGTCTGTTAGCAGAGATAAACAGAAAGGAAGAAGGCAGACATGGCACCTCAGCTGAATGGTGTGTGTAGCCGTAAGACCCAAGGAAAGGAGCCACCGCCTTCCTTCCCTCTGCCTTGGAGTCCATGTTCAAGCCAGTGTTCTGCTCTCATCTCCTGCTCTTCACACTTCCCAGCACAGACTGCACCTAAAACCATCTCTTTCTTTTCCCATGCTTGTTCCTTTGAAGAGCTCCTTTATTCATAGGCAGTCCACATTAATCTTACATTTGAAATAGAGGCAGACACAGCCACTGTCCTGTAAATGCTTCAACTGAGCAGAGACTCTTTCCTCTCCAGGAATAGATGTTCCGTGCCAATCTGCCCCATGAGAGCAGGACCAGGTCTGGGTATCCTGTCTTTTATGGTTCTACTGTTGGAACTGGTGAATGGATGAATTCATGGGTAGATAATGGACTGATGGATGAATGGACGATGGGTGGATAGACAGATGGTGTGTGGATAGAAGATGACAGATGGATGATAGGGAATGGATGAATGGGTGAAAGGTGAATGGGTGGATGGATGGAAGATAGATGGAGGATGGATAGATGAACGGAACCTTGAGCTACATTCTCTGAATAATGCCTACCCAAACCCACATCTAACCCTCACTTCTTTTCCTAAGCCCCAGATTCAGTTTGTCTCTTTGACTATTTTCTTTCAACTCAATACATTTAAGTCAAAATCTTTTCTGCCTGTATCAGTTATCCATTATTATGTAACACATTACCCCCAAACTTAGCAGTCCAACATTAATACCACTACATTTGTGATTATATGGCTCCTATAGGACATGAGACTTAGCCATGTTCTCTGAGTCTTGCACCCTTCGCTGTAGATAGCATCAAGGCACTCTTTTGGGTTTCTTCCCCTCCCCCAATGTGTTGGCGATGCATCAGACACTCAATAGGATTCATTCAAGGACATCCTGGCCTATTCAACAGTGGCCATACTCCCGGATAGAAGTCACTATAGGAAGAAATCTAAAGCTGCAGCAGTTCTCGAGTGGAGAGGACTCAGTCAGTATCTTCACTATGAATCCGGGAAGTGTGGTTTCTGTGTATGTAGCTGACCGTTTGCCTCTGTCTGCAGCCAACCATGTGCACCTGCCCTCAGGATCCAGGGAGTACCTGGGGATGCTGGAATACAAGAAAGAAGATGAGGGGAAGCTCATTCAAAACCTCATTCTTGGTAATCAAACTCAGATGGCTGGGCTATGCTTTCTCTCTGAGAACTTGAATATCAGTTCCAGAGTCCTGGGCAGGGCTGGCCTTTCTCTTCTCTCTTCTTTCATGGCTTCTTCCCTAGCTTGAAGCTTCCTAGCTTTAGCTCTAACATACCCAGCTATTCTTGGTTGAGGGAGAGGGGTTTTGCACTTGAAAACCACAGCAGTACATTGCTTGCTTCTGCTTACACTAGAAACTCGTGTCAGGACTGCCAGTGTCCTTTGGGGAACCAAAATGGTCCTCAGCTGAGAGCTACTGCCCCAACTTTCTCCCAGGTAATGGTAGGGTCAGGATGGAAGACACAGCTCCTGACCCATGTTTGGGCACGCCTATAATCCCAGCACTCAAGGGCAGAGGCAAGCAGATCTCTGAGATTGAGGCTAGCCTGGTCTACAGAGCAAGTTGCAGAATGGGCCGAGCTACACAGAGAAACCCTGCGTCATCACCCCCCTGTCCCAATAAAAAAGTATTGTGCTATTGATTACATTTAAATTCTTGTTAACAAAATGCCTGATAGAAACAAATAAAAGAAAGATTTGTTTTGGCATGGGGGACCAGCTGAGTTCCTGGTGCTACAAGTGTATGGCGAAACCTGTGCACAACATGGAACCAGAGGCATCCGCAGGGAACCTGGGGTCTTCTTTAAAGGCCCACCTTTAATGATCTAATTTCACTAGCTAGGTACTAGTCTCCCCAAATAGCACTACTAGTTGGGAAACAAATATTCAAAGCCTAAGTTTATAAGGGACGTTTCAGTTTCAAACCCTAACACCACTCAACCCACGCTGACACAGAAGAGACCTCCTCTCTGCAGTTGTCTGATCTCTGCCACAGGAAGATGCTGTTTTCCCTTCACGCTTCCCTGCAAGATCTCCTTCTTCATCTCTGCTCTTTCTCTCTGACATCTTTCTTTAAAATACTAGCTTATTTATTTATTTAATGTGTGTGAGTGTCTTCCTGCATGTATATATGTATGTATGTGCACCATGTGCAGTCTTCGTGTTCATGGAGTCCAGAAAAGGGTTTCAGATTCCTTGGAACTGAAGATAACAGATGATTGTGAGCCACCATGTGGTTGCTGGGAACTGAACTGGGTCCTCTGCAAGGGCAGCCAGTGCTCTTAACCCCTGAGCACTTCTCCAGTCCCTCTCTGACGTTTCCCTGTCTCTTCGGTACTACTGGTCACTAGTGTCTCTATTCAAGACAGCTTCTGGTGACTTCCATCCTTATCAAAGGGATTGGAATGAGATGCCTAGGACTTTCTTTGTTATACTGGGGAATCCAATGTCTAGAGCCTCCTCACTAGAGAAAATTACAACTTCTTTCTCCTATCTGGACTCTTAAATATGGGATCACTTTACAAATGAGGTGTGAAGGGAGCCAGTAACCCCCATTTACTTTAGCCAAATAAGAACCCAGATTGAGTTTCTCTGAGAGAAGACACATCTGTGCTTTCAGGCTCTGCCCAAGCACAGAAAGGTCAGGAGCCCTACCCCTCCTACCCTCCCTTCCAGCAACCTCCATCAGCAGTCCTAGGAGGGGGGCTCCCCAGCAGCTGAGAGCTTGTTTCTTTCTGCTGCAGACCTGAAGCCCCGAGGTGTGGTGGTGAACATGATCCCAGGGCTGCCAGCTCACATCCTGTTCATGTGTGTGCGATATGCGGACTCCCTAAACGACGCCAACATGCTCAAATCCCTCATGAACAGTGCTATTAACGGCATCAAGCATGTGGTTAAGGTAGGGGCAGCCTTGGATGTGGGTCCTTGGTATAGTGTCTGATTGGTAAACAGTTCTGGGAAATGACCAACACCCGGTCTTTGTATGCCCTTGGCATCTGACCTTTGGAGAGCCATGTGTGAGTCCCTAAAGAAGCGGTGCCACTAAGGAAAGACATATGGGCAAGCTGCCAGGGGGCCTCAAAGACTTACAGAGAGAACACAGCCTGGTAGTTACCATCCTCGCTCTTCCACCTCCTCATGTGTGAGGGATATGTGCTCTATCAGGGAAGCAGTAAGGGAAATGGGAAACTGAAAAATTATTCATGTCTTTTATTGGCAAGTATATTCTCCTTCCTAAAACATTATTATTATTCGTGCTGGGGAGAGAGCTCAGTGGTTAAGAACTCTGGCCACTCTTACAGAGGTCCTTGGTTTGATTCCCAAAACCCACATGGTGGTTCATAACCATCCATAGCTCCAGTTCTAGGGGATCTAATGCCCTCTTTTAGACACTCACGCAAACAAAACACACACACACACACACACACACACACACTTTTTAAATGAAAACCTTATGGTTACGGTTTTTCCTAGTCCAGAAAAGAAGACCCATGTGTTCATTAGGTCGATGACTTTGTTAAGTTCAGTACAATAGCTGAGACCCCCTCCCATCCCACCACACCCCCACAGGCAGTTTGTTGAAGAAGATGGAGAGCCTTCTTGTATATCCCTTAATGATTCATCCAGCTTGAAGGGCGGGCCCTACTCCACACAGCTATATTGGGCCCAGGCTCTATTCAGCCTGCTGAATGTCGCTCCCTAGCTGTGTTCATCAGAATGACCAAGTAGCTAGACCACCCCCAGTTGGCTGCTCTGTGGGAAAGGGAGCCACATGCGCATGGCACACAGATCACCAGTTACCAGCTAAGCTAGTTCTTCTGTTTGACACAGGGTTTCAGTATGTAATCCCGGACTGGCCTCAGACTTAGAGACCTACCAGCCTCTGCCTCCCCTAAGTGCTGGGATTAAAAGTGTGTGTGGCTACACCCACCCAACATTCTCTTCTCTTGTCTAAGGAACATTTTGAAGATTTGGAGATGCTGTCCTTCTGGCTTTCCAACACTTGCCATTTTCTCAACTGCCTGAAACAGTATAGCGGAGAAGAGGTAGGGAGCATGTCTGTCCTGCTGATGGCCTCCTGGGACCACCTCCTGATCTGGCTCACCAAGGCACACAATGGCTACCATGATGCTCTCCTCCCACTCCTCACAGCCTCTATGCCAGCTAGCTTGCTGGCCTCCTCTTCACCCAGGAGGCCAATCTGCCTATCACCTGTTATGTGCCTAAATGTTACTACATGCTAGAGACTCCAAGAAGTTCAGGCCTTGGTCTTAGTGTAAGGCTTTGGTCAATAAGCTTTCAGATCCTCAGGAGATGAGATAGCTTTGTTTCCTCCTGAAGGGGACATTCTGTGGGTTTCAGTATGATGAAACAAAATGTAACCTCTGGTTCATCATGCTAACTGTTGTCTCTAAAAGACTCATTCTCCCACGACCCATAAGTCGATGACGCCTGCACTCCAACCCTCTAGGAACTGATATCATAAAGGCATTCTTCTTTAAGCTTCACAAGGGGTATTTTTTCATTGAAATGGAGTAACCAAGTGGCTTTTAGGGTATTTCCACATGAGAAGCCAGAGCAAACACTGGGTGTCTTCCTCTGTAGCTCCTGCTCCAGGGACAGTGTTGTGACTGTAGGTGTGACTGACTAAGATCATACAATAAATCGCTATCATTTAAAAGCAAACACTAAGTTTTAAGCTGCGGCATTACCCTAGATGCTGATCATAGCATCTTTAGTATAGACAGCATCTCAGTCTCCATCCTGCCCACAGCTCTCTGATGTTTGTGCTCCAATTACTTCCAGGAATTCATGAAGTATAACAGCCCACAGCAGAATAAGAACTGCTTGAACAATTTTGATCTTACAGAATACAGACAGATTCTCAGTGATGTGGCCATACGGATTTATCATCAGTTCATCATTGTGATGGAAAACAACCTCCAGCCGATAATAGGTAAGAAGAGAATAGGACCGAGAGATTCTTCTATCGTAATATCGAAGCTGTTCGTTTTGAGACAGAGTCTCCTATGTCCTCAGCTGGCCTTGAACTTGATATGTAACTATAGCCAAGGAAGGTCTTGAACTCATGATTCTTCTGCCTGTATTTCCTAAGAGCAGGGATTTCAGGTATATGCCATCATGCGTGGTTTTGCTTGGGACTGAGAATCAAACCAAGGCTTCATGCATAGTAGGCAAGCATTCTACCAACTGAGCTACAATCCCAGCCCAAGAGACTTTTTAAAATAGAAACTGCGTGTGTAGTATATGTGCTTATGGATGACATAGCTCAAAAAACTATGAATACATAATCAGCATAAATGTCTACCTTTCAATTCTTAGCTTGCTTAAAATGACTCTATAAACCTTAGTACATAGTTGACCTTTTTCTTTGTATACGTATGCCTTTTTCCTGAAGAAAACCCTGTGGAGAAGTTACACTATTTATTTTATGTGCTGTGTGGTTTCTTATGTGGCTGTACCAAATAGTTTTTGAAATCCGCAAATCCCACTCACATTTGTGTATAATTTACTCCACTCTGTAAAACTTAAATATCTTGGGGTTTGATGACTCCAGACCCCGACCTACTTGCTGTTAGCTAGCAGCTCTCTTTCCCATGAGAACCACTGTTTCAAGCCTCCAGGAAGTGCCCCTGCCCTTCTGTAAGCTGTGATTCGGGCCCTGGCATACTCTGGTACCCCAATGTATTCAGTTCTTTTTTTAAGTAGTAATACTTTTTGCTTGTTTGTTTCTATGTCAAAAGAAGTAATAGCACACATATAAGATTTTGACTCACATATTAAGGAAACACAGTCCACCAAGGCAAGAATGCCAACTGGCAGGACCACGAGGCAGCTGCCCATACTGCATCCACCATGAGGAAGCAGAGAGAGAGAGATGCTCGAAGGAGCTCAGATAGCTTTTTTCCTCTTATTTGGTCCAGGACCCCATGCATGAATGCCTCTGACCTACAAATAAGGTGGGTTTTCCCACCTCCATTTACTCAATCCTGGAAAATCCCTCATAGTCAGGCCCAAAAGTTTGTCTCCTAGTTGGTTCTAAATCCCATCAAGCTGGCAACCAAAATTAACCATACCACTCTATCACAACGATACCCACTAACTATGAGCAAAGACACCTGAGATTAGGGGACGTGTGACCCGGCTGACCCCTGTGTAAGGAGCCTTCCGCCCTTCTGGCAGTGCCAGGCATGCTGGAGTATGAGAGCCTTCAGGGCATTTCCGGCCTGAAGCCCACTGGTTTCCGGAAGCGCTCATCCAGCATCGACGACACAGATGCCTACACCATGACGTCCATCCTGCAGCAGCTGAGCTACTTCTACAGCACCATGTGTCAGAACGGCCTGGACCCCGAGATTGTGAGACAGGCGGTCAAGCAGTTGTTCTACCTGGTCGGTGCGGTGACCCTCAACAGCCTCCTCCTGCGCAAGGACATGTGCTCCTGCAGGAAAGGCATGCAGATCAGGTAAAACCCACATGCTGTGCCCCACTTCCCAGAGGCCGGCTGGAAGAAATGCTCCCGATGCTGGACCCTCCCTACGCCCCGCCCCACCCCCTCCCCCAATCCCTCGGACACATGCAAGGCTCCACTGAGCCCTCTGAGCGCTGGTTTGTTGGTGGCTGCACACCAACGCGTTCACACTCTACTGCCAACGTGATGCTTTAGTCTATGAGAACGATATTAGTACGTCATGGGTTCTGAGTTTCCAAGGTTATCGTATTCTTAACTAGTATCAATCACTTGCTTGGTGACTGGCCCAGTTGGGTAGAGAATCCAGAAAACTGCCGAGAGGCTCAACACAGCTAAGTAGTAGTCTAAGACACCAATCATGTCACAGCAGATGAGGACAGATGTACCGAGGAAGCCAGAGAGATGAGCACTAGGTGACAAGCTTGAGAAAGAGGAACATGGCAGGCATGAGATGGATGAAGACAAAGGTGTGATCCATCCCCGGCTCTGCCTGGAGTAAGCAGTAATCTGTTGTTAGGACCCCGCGGGACTGCCGTAGAGAGGTGGGTTCGATCCAGACCAAGAGGGTTCAGAATGCAGTGAAAGCAGATGGGGTCCATCTTGGAGGCATGGCAACACAGTTGTAAGGACCATGAACCCCATCTAAATTGAGGACCCGTGGTGACTAAGACCACATACCATAGGAAGATATTTAGGACATGGGCGTATATTCAGGCAGTTGATACCTATGTGTGCTCTGAGAGCTTGGGAAATGACCATAGGTGTGTGCTATCATCTGAGTGAGGTGACAAGGTATATTAAGCCTAGAAATCCCTGCAAAGAATCTATCATGCATTCTTAGCACTCATGAAAGTTGGATTTCCCATAAACCACATGGACAAAATCCCATGGCTCCATATTATAGGTTTTAGATGCAAAGGGGCACTCAAAGGGACTTTGCAAATCCTTTGCTTTTTATTGAGAACTGAAAAAAATAAACTGCCCATTTCACATCTAAGCAGAAGGCTGTGAGCCTGAACGAGCCTCAACTGAGACAAAGCAGGGGACTGGGGAGGTGGCTCAGCTGGTAATGTGCCTGCCTAGCATATACAAAGGTTCCATCCCCACACCACACCTTGTTCACACCTGGCTGAGATCCTACAGCCCCACCCCTTGCTCACACCTGGCTGCGATCCTACAGCCCCACCCCTTGCTCACACCTGGAATCCTATACAGCCCCACACCTTGCTCACACCTGGGATCCTACAGCCCCACACCTTGCTCACACCTGGGATCCTACAGCCCCACACCTTGCTCACACCTGGGATCCTACAGCCCCACACCTTGCTCACACCTGGAATCCTATACAGCCCCACACCTTGCTCACACCTGGAATCCTATACAGCCCCACACCTTGCTCACACCTGGAATCCTATACAGCCCCACACCTTGCTCACACCTGGCTGCGATCCTACAGCCCCACACCTTGCTCACACCTGGGGTCCTACAGCCCCACACCTTGCTCACACCTGGGATCCTGCTTGTCACCTTTCTGTTGTTTTTAGTTTAATTCCATTGCGGCCATAGATCATTACTTTGTCAGTTAAACACTTAGAAATAGGAATCAGAATGATGTTTCCCAGAAACTCTAATAATAGATTACAACATCAAATCTCTGGGGGAACTGGCCCTCTTGTCGCTACAGAATGTCCTGCTATCCCTTCCTGGAAAGTTTCTTTTCTTTGAAGTTTTTTTAAAAGATTATTATGGCCACTCCAGATTTATTTGATTAATATTTTCATAACATATTTTATTTACTTTTAACATATTTATGGCATATATGAGGTGAGTTTCTTGTAGATAACATACACAAGTATCTTGGTGTTTGTTTTTAAGACTTTGTTTTTAAATTACTTGTATGGGGGGAAACTATGTACATGTCAGTGCAATACTCATAGAGGCCATAAGAGGGCATCAGAGTCCTCTAGAACAGTGGTTCTCAACCTGTGGGTCATGACCCCCATAGGGATAACATATCAGATAACCTGCATATCACATATTTACATCTGGCTCATCACTATAGCAAAGTTACAGTTCTGAAGTCTCAATGAGATAATTTTTTAAAGTATTTTATTTTTTTTTATGTGCATTGGTGTTTCGCTGCATGTCTGTTTGTATGAGTGTGTTAGATCCTGGAGTTACAAACAGTCGTGAGCTCCCATGTGGGTGCTGGGAATTGAGCTCAGGTCCACTGGAAGTACAGTCAATGCTTACGACCACTGAGCCACCTGTCCAGCCCTGCAAGGAGAGAATTTTATGGTTGGGATCACTGGAGCGTGAAGCAGCGCCTTAAAGGGTCACAGCATTAGGAAGGTTGAAACCGTGACTCTAAAGCTGGAGTTACAGGCGATTGTGAGGGGCCTGATGTGGGTGCTGGGAACCAAACAAAAGTAGGTCCTCTGTAAAACTGCTGAGCCCTTTCTCCAGCCCACGTCCTGTTTTGTTTTTTTAATCCAGTCTGACCATATGTTCTTCTTAATTGAAGAATTTAGACCATTTTAATTTAATGTAATTTGTGATATATTTAGGTTTGTTTCCCATGTCATTTTCTTTCTTGTGATTTATTCTCATTCTTTTTCGATCATGTATATGTTTGTGTCAGGGTAAGTGTATGTGAGTGTGGTGCAGAGGCAGTGATCCCCCTGCCGTTGGAGTTCGAGGCCATCATGAGCAGCCTCCCTACATGCTGGGAACTGAACTGAGGTCCCCTCTTCAAGAGTGGGAAGTTCTCTCAACCCCTGAGCCATCTCTCTCTCCAGCGCCTGCCATATTATGTTCCATGTGAACCTCCTGGGTTTTGTTTCTCTGGTTTCCTCTTTCTGCCTTTGTGTGTGTGTGTGTGTCTAGAATATTTTGTAATCTTTCTAATTTATTATGTTGCTTCTTAGTGGGAATCGCAGAACACATATTTATGTATTCACAACCCATTTAGAATCAACATCATCATGCCAACATTTTCCCACCACATAGGACTTTTGACACTGTCCTATTATGTCACTGCTGTCTTACAGATAATGGTGGTGATCCGAAAAGCTCTCTCCTGGTCCATCCCCTCCTATTTTAAGTAAGAGACTGCTGGGCTTTGCTTGTAAACATGCAGTGAGCTCTGCCGGCCTCTAGGACACGCTGAGGGGTCTGACACTGTACTGAAAGGTCCCTCTGGCTTTCTCTAGGTGCAACATCAGCTTCTTGGAAGAATGGCTAAAAGATAAGAATGTGCAGAGCAGCTTAGCCAAGGAGACACTGGAGCCCCTCTCTCAGGCAGCCTGGTTGCTGCAGGTGAAGAAGACCACAGACAGTGATGCCAAGGAGATCGCCCAGTGTTGCACTTCCCTGTCTGCTGTGCAGGTGAGCAGGCTGGCCGAGCTCCTCTCTGAACCTTGAAGGGCAGGTCCTTAGGCATTTCCCAGCTTAGCCCGCTGTGAGGTGCAACTGACCCTCCGTGCCGTCTCCTCTTTTTTTTTTCCTGACGACTATTTGGTATATACTGATTGCAGGCTTCAAGGCTGACTTCAAGTGTACATGTGCACTCAGCTGAGCAGGGGCTGGGGGGCCGGAGGGGGAGACCCCCTCAGTGACATCTGACCGTGTGGTTAGTTTGTGCTGCACTCTGTACCCTATGCTGTTTTCTGTTCCCTTGGGATCATACAGCACTTGGCTCCAGAGATAAATTATAATATAAAAGATCCACCCATACTTCTTGGAGGCTCCCAAATGTCCAGAACTGTTGGCTCTTTTTCGTGGTCTGATCCTGTGCTCTGTAATGTTCGCAGATCATAAAGATCCTTAATTCATACACACCTATAGACGACTTCGAGAAAAGAGTCAATCCATCCTTCGTCCGCAAAGTACAGGTGAGATCTTTATGTGAACATGTTAATCTGACCTCTGATACTCTATAATACACTGATGCTCGATTCAAATGTGGCAGTCCAAGGTTAAAGCATGGTTGCCAAGCATATGAAACACCAGCTCAAAGACAGCTGGTGGCTTTTTGATTGTTCCAGTCCTGCTGAGAAGGAATAGAAACATAAACCAAGATCTGACCTTCAGCTCTTGTGTGTGTGTGTGTGTGGTCTACCACAACGTGTGAATAGAGGTCAGAGGACAACTTACAAGAGTCAGTTATCTCCATCCATCTCACGGGTCCCTGGGATCAAACTCAGGTTGTCTGGATTGGCAGCAAGTGCCTTTCCCCACTGAGTCATGTCACTCAGCAGCTCATCTTGAGGCATAGAGCAAATGGGCAGAGCCCCGTGGAAGCAGATCTGCAGACCCATTTTTCCATGATCATCCCCAAAGGTTCTCTTCCAGTAAACTAGGGGGATCTTGGGGAACCTGGAGACCCTCCCAAGAGTCTGCAAAACCTTTGCTTTTTGCAAAAGCTGTGCCTGTATGAGGTAGAGTTCCCTCATACTTAATCCAGAGCAATGTATCTCAGCACACTGAATACAGAAGCAGGCATCCCACAAAATCTCCACAAGGTCAGACGTTAAGTTAAGAGGTTCACAGAGGAACCTCTGTCCTGCTTCTCACTGTGCTGCCTTTTTGTTTGTTTTTGCTTTTCATTCTGAAAATTTAGCTATTTTTTAAACAAAAATGTTATGTTCAATTTAACTAATTTATTAATATTTAAATACTGTTTTGGTTACTAATATGGTAAA
Source organism: Mus caroli (assembly GCF_978045245.1). Taxonomy (NCBI): domain Eukaryota; kingdom Metazoa; phylum Chordata; class Mammalia; order Rodentia; family Muridae; genus Mus; species Mus caroli. The sequence continues at coordinate 73,973,474 of NW_028227266.1, forward strand.
ATATCACTAGTTGTGTCCACATATACAAAAGCTCTTTGGAGTCCTCATAATTATTAAGAGTATAATGTAAGGCCAGAGAGATGGCTCAGTAGTTCAGTTTTCAGCATCTGCATTGAGTCTCCCAACCTAAAACGCCAGCTCCAGAGAATCTGATGCCCCCTTTTGACCTCTGTGGGTTCTGCACACACATGAAATTTTTTAATTTTAAAAATGTATTTGGTTGGTTTTTTTTAAGACAGAATTTCACTGTGTACCCCTTGCTGTACTGGAACTGTAGACCAGGCTGGCCTCGAACTTGGAGATCTGCCTGCCTCTGCCTCCTGAGTACTGGGACTAAAGGTGTGCACCACCAGACTTGGCAGTTTTTTAAAATGTAAAGGGTAGAAAGCAATCCTGATAACAAAGAAACAAATGCATTTGATAAAAAAACAAAACAAAACATAAAAACAGGGCTGGAGAGATGTCTCAGCGGTTAAGAGCAATGACTGCTCTTCTGAAGGTCCTGAGTTCAAATCCCAGCAACCACATGGTGGCTCACAACCATCCGTAATGAGATCTATGCCCTCTTCTGGTGTGTCTGAAGATAGCTACAATGTACTTATTTATAATAATAAATAAATTTTTAAAAACAAACAAACAAATGTTTAAAACTTCATGTCTGAGCTTAGAATTTGACCTTGACATATACATAAGAATACAAAATGCCAGCAGGATGGCTCAGCAGGTAAAGGCACTTGCTGCCAAGCTTGAAGACCTCAGTTTAACCCCCAGAACCTTTGTGGTAGAAGAACCATATGGTGGAGAACTGATTCCCACAAGTTGTCCTCTGATCTTCACATGTGTACACACACACACACACACACACACACACACACACACACACGAATAAATGTAACTTTTATTTATTTATTTAAAGATTTATTTATTTATTATATAAGTACACTGTAGCTATCTACAGACACACCAGAAGAGGGCATCAGATCTCATTACAGATGGTTGTGAACCACCATGTGGTTGCTGGGATTTGAACTCAGGACCCCTGGAAGAGCAGTCAGTGATCTTAACCACTGAGCCATCTCTCTAGCCCCAAGTGTAACTTTTAAAGGGGGATAAAAATACATTTACACTCAGCCTGTCCTATGGGAATGGGCTTTTGGGGTGAAACATCAGGTGACTATTCCTGGGAGCTAGCTGCACCAAAGGCCCTGATAGGCTTACCCCCCCGCCCCCCACCCTGCCCCTTGCCCAAATCCCGCCCCCAACTGTGTCCTAAACCACGTGGGTGTCACATCCTGTGATTGCTGGTGTTCTCTGACAGAGACAGAGCTGTTGGGTTTTCCTGACTCTTGACCTCAGTAGTGGCAAACCAGAGTAATGGTGAACCAGAATGCACCTGTTCCCTGATCCCTCCCCTTGGTTCTGACCTCCCTCAGGCTCTTCTGAATAACCGGGGCGACTCGTCACAGCTGATGCTGGATACCAAATATCTTTTTCAAGTCACATTTCCTTTCACCGCCTCACCACATGCCCTGGAGATGACCCAGATCCCAAGCAGCTTCAAGCTCGGCTTTCTCCGGAGACTGTAGCTGGAGAGAAGATGGACTCCCCTGGAGTTCCCTGGAGTCCTGAGTGCAGGTGCCACGGAGGGATGCAGTTATTCACCAGAGCTGGCATTGTGGTGGATTGCACTTTGAGGATAAGCCACGCCCCACCTGACTCCCATGATGCTTTGCAACCGGCTGGGCTGGGAAAGGTTCTTGCTTCTGATCTCAAGTGGCTATTGTTGCAATTCTTGAAGGCTCAGTTTTGTTCCTGGTGCCTTTGTTTTGTGGCAAGGACCTCCCTTTACCCACATATACAGGAGTAAAATCTAGAGGCACCATGGCTCCCCCGATTTCTAGGGTTCCCGTGAAGTGCAGAGACATGTATTCTGAAGCCACAGTTGTGTTCCATGCCTACACCTTCTAGGAAAGAATCCCACGTGGCCACTGGAACAGTCTTTTTGCCCCGTCCCTGTTGGCAGGAAGGGCTCGTTAGCTCTTCCTACTAAAGACGCCTGGATTAGAAAAGTACTCCCTTTAGAAACTCTAAGAGAGTATTCAGTCTAAGAGCGGGGCATAGTAACCCATTACTAGAATCCCAGCACTCAGGAGGATGAGACCAGAGATTTATCTCAGTTCAGTGTCAGCCTTGACTACAGAGTGAGAACCCATCTCAGAAACAAACAAACAAATAAACAAACAAACAAACAAATAAATAAGAGCATTTTATGTATTTATTTTATGCCATTTATCTTTTTTTTCTGAAAAATTTAAAACTTGATATCAGCCAACATAGTTGTTATAATCTTTCATTTAATTTTTAAATACAACTATTTCTTTTAAAACTACATTTATCTCTGGGGTCAGAACTCAGTGGTAGAGCACTTGGCCCTGGGTTTGGCCCCAGCACCACACATGCACACACATGTACACGCGTGCAACTTAAGTGGTTTTTTTTCCTCTCTCTAATCAGTGTTCTAATATGCTTTTTTAATTTTTTTCATTTAAAAAAAAAAAAACCAGAAGATGTGGGGAAATTCTTCCTTTTGAGAAATCCATTTTCCCCAGGTTTTGTGAGAACTAGTTATTCCTTCCCTCAAACTGTTTTCCTTCCCTTCAGAGAACTGAGTCCTCTGATGAGCACTCCTGACCCAGAGCTGAGACCCATCATTCTGTGCACCCCTAGCAACCTGACCACCCTCCAGTCTGACGGTCACAGGCAGTAGCTGTGACACCACAGAATGCTAAACGTGTAGTCATCCTACTGACATGATAGCTTTCCAAACTGTTCCCAAGTGCTGAAAATAGAACTTTATAATACTTAAATAAAATAAATTATTGAGCAAATTGGATGCACCATTTCTTTCCTACCATTGTAGATTATATACCTTCTTACCGCACAGCTCTGTGTCTCTCCTTGAGGGTCAGACAGAAAGGTGGTAGAATCCCACAAGTCACAGTCTGTCACCTGAGGTATGGAAACCTTGCTGACTGTGTCTGGGGCTCCCTGGCTATCAGAGGTGGGGGCTGCAGGATGGGGTTGGCTGAGTTTTTGCTCCGTGTCCACTCCAGTCCTCCTTCACCCTGTGAAGAGTCACTATGCTAATGTTCTGGTTCTCTGGCTTCAATTCATGCCCACTTTATAGCATTTACCTGGGTTGTGCACCAGTAACCTTGGCCATGCCTTCTACTGGCCTGTAAGTTCCTAGAGGGCTGGACTCCATCGTATCCTACATATTATCTGTATGCTAGGTGGTGGGATAGAATTGGCCAGATCGCATGGCGATGACAAGGGTTCAAGTGTAGGAGACCTTGTTTGGAGACAGGAGACTTGAGGATAGCAATAAGTTGATACACAGAGGAGAAAGGCAAAGGCACTTACTTGGGGCCTAGATCACTCATGCCTAGGTTGGAAGGAAGGCCAGCGATGAGAGATTCTCTCACCACACAACACAAGGATGTCAGGTTTGTTCCATGGAGTAGAGGCAGATTTATAAGGTCAAATCAGATTCTCTCTCCTGCAGAGAGCAAAGAAATGGGCTCAGGAAGGGGTACATGGGAGTTATGAGGGGTCCAAATCATGTAGAGAGACAGAGTGTTCTAGAAGCGAGTGTGTGCTTGCAGGTAGTGAGAGGCCGGCAGTGAGCATGCGTGTGCAGATGGGGAGGAGCAGGCCCTGAGCTGCAAGTCCAGATAAAGGGATTAGGTGACCAATGGCTCAAATCTTCACACCACCGCAGTAACCTCCCTTGTTTCTGCCCAGCCACCCGAGGTGTTCGTTGCTCTATAAGGTATGTACTCTTTAACCTCAGGGAACTTGCGCTCTCAATTTTGCATCAATGCCTGGATTCCTACAGACCAGGATCATGGGGATCCTGTGGTGGGTGCACAGTGGGGGGTGCTTATGTTCTGGTCTGTGTAAATTCTAATTTCTCTACAACCTTTGTGACTTTATCTCAAAATTATAAAGAGATTTTTAAAAAAACAGATTAGTGTTGGCATAAGTAAACAAATTAAATATCTTTAAAATAGCTTAATTGGTTTTCAGAATTGGCCCAGCTGCAATCAAACCCCATGCGTACAGCTGATGGAGCAGATGGACGACCACAGTGAGTCTGTGGGGTCCACCTGCTCCTGCCACAGCCCTGGTCTGTTGTATTCTGCTGCTTGAATCCAGTCCACTCCTGGTGAACATGCAAAATGTCGGCCTGGGACTATTTGTGAACAAAGCTGATATGACAGTGGTAGGTTTTTTTAGGAAATAAATATGTATTTCTATTGAACTCAGGAGTAGCATTGCTGGGTGTCTCTCTCTCTCTCTCTCTCTCTCTCTCTCTCTCTCTCTCTCTCTCTCATACACACCCCACACACACCCCTCAACACACACACACACAGCAATTCTTTATATATATTTGTTTCCGGTCAGTTCTTTATAGTAGTTGAACCACTTTGTACCCACACCGGATGTAGGCAATGAAAGCTCCTACATCCTTGCCAATGCTTTGTATATCAGAAGTTTTTGTCTTAGATTTTTTTTTTAATGATGTGCATGTTGGGGTGTGGGGTAGGTACAATAGTATCGTTGCCTGGAGACCAGAAGAGGATGCTGGATCCCCTGGAGCAGGAGCTACAGCTGTTGTCTACCTCACAATATGTACTGGAGTCCTCCGGAAAAGCAACCAGTGCTCTTAACTACTGAGTCATCTCTCCAGCTCCTGTATATCAATATTTTTTAATTAGGTATCCTAGCCTCACCAGCAAGATGGCTCAGCAGGCCAAGCCAAGACACCAAACCCAAGAACCAGAGTTTGATATTCAGAACCTATATGGTAAAATGAGAAAATTGGTCACCAAAAATGTTTGTCCTTTGACCTCTACATGTTCTAAATATAATAAGTTTTAGGAATTGTCAGGTCTAGCTAATTGTGTCACATTGTGGTTTTAATCTCTGACTCTGACCATTGATTCTGGGAAGCAGCTTTCTGCATGAGACTTGCCTGACTAGCCTCATTTGAAGAGCCACTGCACAAATATTTTTGCCCACTTTTTAAAAAATTCATGGAGCTATCAGGCCCACAATATGAAACTCAGTATTTAAAATGTTTGGATGTTTTTTCATCTATGCACAAGGATGTGCATGCCAGTCTTTGCTGTAATTTAACTCAGGGTACCTCGTCCCCCATCCCCCAACCCATTGGCATGGAGCTATCTCTGATTCTCCCTTCGCTGCCTTCTCATTGCCCATGGATGAGCTCTCACTTGTCTTGTGTGCCCTGGACACTCCTGTAATGGTACCATGTGGACATTTTGTCTTTAGACACAAAGATGTCTCTGGTGTGCATCATCTTGCAGTGAGAATCAGGGCCAGGTCTTCATTATTGCTAGATAACAAGCCTGCTTCATGGACACGCTATGTTTTCTCTGCCTGCTCTTCCCTTGATGGGCATTTGAATTGTTTCCCTTGTTTACCTAAATTTAATGCTACTTCAAACACTCGATGTGTTTTTAATGCCAGGGACATTTTGCTTTTGTTCTGCATTTTATGCCAGTGCTGGGAACTGAGCCCAGGGTCCAGCCTCACCTCACATTGTTTCTGGCATTTATTTTTTTATGTATGTATGTATATGTGCATGTATATGTGTGGACATGAGCATGTATATGTGTAGACATGAGCATGCCACACACGTGGAGGACAGAAAACAGTTCTTGGGAGTCTGTTCTCTCCTTCTACCGTGTAGGTTCTGGGGATCAAACTCAGGTTGTCAGCCTTGGCAGCAGGCACCTCTACTTAACCACTAAGCCATCTCTGCAGCCCTTCCATATTCCAATTATTCAAACTAGTTATGCCAATGAAGACACTCCATGAGACCATGACTTGTGAACAGGTCCAGGATCTGCAGTTACAGGGCACAGACTTAGTTATTTTCATGTCCTGTTTCCAGTTATTTATAATGAACATTATAAACACCGTCTATGACTTGGAATTTAGACTAAGACAAACAGTATTGTCTCTATTCAGACTTGGAACGCTAGCAATTTTTCAAGATCTTTTTCTTTATTTCTGATGAACTGCCCCCTGTCACCACACACATACCTATTCCTTCATGACCTTTGTCCCTGGAGATGCTCTCAACCTTCACTACAGTTCTTGAGAGTCTCTTCCTCTTAATCTCTTCCCTCTGGCTCATCTCCTTGCAGTGCTCTCCCTGACCTACTTCTGGGAGAACAAATCCGAGCATGATGCACTTGAGGGATGTTGTTCCCTAATGCTATTACCTGATGTCTCAGCTTGACCTTGGGACTAGCAGCAGCCACAGCAGGGCTGGCGAGTAGGAGACATTCACCAAGCCCCAAGCTCTACTGAGCGCATTCTTCCATGTCCTCTGTGTGTGTGTTCATGAGTACGTGCTTGTGTGCTCATAGGAACATGTGTGTGTGAATCCCTGTGTATGTGTTCATCAGTGCATAGGTATGTATTTCCATGTATGTGTGTTCATGAGTATGTGCTTGTGTGCTCATAGGAACATGTGTGTGTGAATTCCCATGTGTATGTGTGTTCATGGAAACATTTGTGTTCATGAGTATGTGAGTGTGTGTTCATGGGTGCATGTGTGTGTTCATAAGTAAATGAGTGTGTGTTTTCATGGGGGTCTGTGTATGTATGTGTTCATGAGCACATGTGTGTATGTTCATGAGTTCGTGTGTGTGTGTGTGTGTGTTTGTGTATTCATGGATGCCTGTGTATGTGTGTTTGTTCATAGGTACATATATGTGCATTCATAGGTATGTGTGTTTATGGGTACATATGTGTGTTGATGAATACATGTGAATATGCATGTGGACATCTTCATGCATCCTTCCTCAGATACCATCTACCTGTTTTGAAATAGGATCTCCCTCTCTTTGGTCTTCAACTACACTGCCCAACCAATGAGCCCCAGAGATCTGCCTGTCTCTGGCTCCCCAGCTCTGAGGTAACAAGTGTTACCTTTTGTGCTGTAACTCGCTCTTCATGCAAGCCTAGCAATAGACATGATGTCTCTGTGAGGCATGCTGCAACCCACACTCAGTTTCTCACTGACTGAAACCACTGTTTAATTCCTCTGTTCTCTCAGCTTTCACATGACTATCTGCCTCCCTGTGAAGAGGTTGTGAGACGTTCCAGCCATGCCCTCTGTGTCAGTCAGGGTACGATCCCTTGTGTCCCTAAGGGTCCCCTTCTACTTCCTTGTCATCTCATCTTCAGATATTGTGCAAGCCAACCCTTTGCCCAACTGCACAGCTTCTAGTTTCTTCTCTGGCCCTGTGGTAATGTCTGCATAACACTCTCCCCCACCCCAAGTATTCCCAACATCACCTCAACCCAAACACACCTCTCTCAAATTCTCCTTTGCTGACCTGTTCAGTCCAGTGCTCCATAATATGCTCAGGGGTGACTTCCTTGAATCTTAAGGCTGGGCTCTCTGGAGCAGCTATGAAATCAACAGCACTGAGCTGGCTGCTCCCTATTAACCTCCCAGTCCTTCCTCCAGCTCCAGGCTACCACATCCCATCCTGAAAACAACCTAGGCCGTATCCCAGTCATCATCCCTTCAAGCCTCATTTCCTCCTCTTCCCTATGCTCGGTCCAAGGCCATCCATGGCAGTGTCTTAGCAAGCCTTCATGTCTATCTGACCATAAGCCCTTCTGGCTGTTTCCTCTTCCTTCCCAAGGCTGCTGCTGCCCCAGCCGTTGCTACCATTCATGGGGCAGCATGATTTTGAATGGTTCACTATATTTCCAACCTTTGAGTACCATTAATGCAAGTCTCTTATAAGTCCCATGACAACCCTACACGGTTTAAAGATATTTATTTGATATTTTAGCAAACAAAGCTTCAGGGGAGTCAAGTCTACTGACCTCACCAAGGGGCCAAGACCTGGGCGACCAGGAGCCAGGTCTATAGCCCCCAGTGAAGCTGTTTCCCAACACTGCTATCCTCCCAGGCCTAAACTATTCTGCGCATGCAGCTACAGGCTGGGGCCCTAGGTGTTCGGCTGGTGGGTTTAACAGATACAAATGTGCACTTTGTAGGAAGCCAATGCCACACAAATGGCCTTTCCCCTCTGGCTGGACTCAGACCTATTTTTCTAACTCTTGTCTTTAATCTAAAATTTTACACCAAAGGGAGGAACATTTGTGAAAGTTTTATAATGGCTCTCTAGGCTGGAGGGATCTGGGTAGGTAGAGTGCTTGCCTAGCATGCACAAAGTCCTGCGTTCCATTCTTAGCACTGCATAAGCCAGGTATGGTGGTGCATATGGCTTTAACCTCAGCACTCCGAAGTTGGAGGAAGGAGGATCGAGATGTTCCAGGATACTCTCTGGTGCTTCACAAATTTGAGGCCTGGGCTGGGCTATCTGAAACCTGTACCAAAAATAAGAAAGGGCTGGCAAGATTGTTTAGTGGGCAAAGGCCCCTGCCATCAAGACCCCTGACGACCTGAAATCTATTCCCTGGCTCCCCCAAGTTATCCTCTGACCTGCATCCTTTATGTGTGGCTCATGAAAGTGTGTGCACATACACATCAATAGCAATGTATATAAATGAAAAATAAAAGGTAATGTTAAGAAATTAACTGCATTGCAATTTTTTATGTTTTTTATGGCGCTCCAAGGATCGGTTATAAGCATGATTTGTAAGGGTGTAGGCAAAGCTGCCCAGCCAGTGAACCATGTGTACTTCAGAAAGCCAGCTGTCTACGGCTTCCTTGTGGATGCAATGAACTGCGTGCACAGGAAGTCAGCACTCACTGTGAGCCCTGCCCACGAATGGAGGCAGGAGGAGAAGGAGGCTCCGGTTTTCAGAGGCACTCACTGTCTTTCTCCACACCCTGTTCATTTTTTTCTGTCCTTTAGCCTCATCTCAGCCAAGATGTGCGATCAGACCTTCCTGGTTAATGTGTTCGGCTCATGTGACAAATGCTTCAAACAAAGGGCCCTAAGACCCGTTTTCAAGAAATCTCAACAACTCAACTACTGCTCCACGTGTGCAGAGATCGTGAGTTCCGCTTTTCATCTTGTTTTGTTCTTTTAAGTTCCTTGCCTTAGTGTGATGTCTAATGCACGCCTGTGGCAGACAAGTTACATAGAGTAGGTTTGTAGGATGAGTTCCCAAGCTCCAGGAAGACTCTGATATCTGCCTGGGATCCTGGACTGCATGCTATCCTGGGCAGTAGGGGCACCAATTGTCACCAATTTCCCACTGGTGAGACAGAAATGCTAACAGATTTGTACTTCAGGGCTCTCTAAGGGTCATGTGAAGTCATGGCAAGGTGTCCAAAACACTCCTAAGAAGCCGTTATTCCTGGGGCTAATCATTTTTGCATCTGTCTCCTCCCAGTCTACCTAATGAGCCACCAAGCTAGAAGAAATTCTGGTAGACAAACATTCCCAGGGGACCTGTTCAAGCTCCCTGTCTTAGCTGTTAGGATGGCCTGGCTGGTCTTGCCCAGCCTAAGCAGAGAGCAAAACTAAACTCCAGAGCTCCTTGGCCCACCCACTGGGCAGGGCAGGATCTGAACAGAAATCCTGACTTCTTTTTTCAAAGTACATCAAATCTTGTCCTCGCCAAAGCTCTCTATCCCAGGCTTCAGATTATCACCAAAAAATGTATTCAGCCCTGGGAATCAGTCCCTACTTTAGAAGATCCACCAGGCTGCACGCAAAGCTATGGCTCACTAGAGCCCCACCTGGTAGCTTGTGGCATTGCACCCTTTCCTGATCTCCCAACAGGTGTGAGCGCGGCACACATAGATGCAGACAAAACACCCATATACATAAAATAAAATAAATTTTTAAAATTTTAATTAAAATATATGTGTACATACATATACATACATATACATGTACATATACAAATGAGAGATTTGCTTGCATATATGCCTGTGAACCATGGGTATACCTGGTGTCAACAGGGCCAGAACAGGGCATTGAATTCCCTGGAACTTGCGTTACTAAGAATTGTGAGCCACCACATGGGTGCTGGGAATAAAACTGAGTCCTCTGGAAGAACATCGAGTGTTTTTAACTGCTGAGCCATTGCCACAACCCTTTGCTCTCTATGTGTGTACACTTTATAAGCACACACACGTACACTTATGTAGTCTGTTTTATCCATGTAATAATCGAGTATAAGCTTATTGTTTCCATAAGCTAATGTTCTGCTAAATTCTGAGGATAAGACAATGGACAAATGCTGGGCATGGCAGTGCGCATGCTTAATCCCAGCACTCAAGAAGCAGAGGCAAGTTGAGCAACATGACTTCTGGGCCAGCCTGCTCTACAAAGGGTGTTACAGGGAAGCCAGGGCTATAAAGAGGGAGACAGATACAGATAAATGCGGGGGCAGGGGGTTGTACACAGAGAGAGACAGAGACAGAGACAAAGACAGACAAACAGAGACATAGGGAATAAAAATGGCTGGTGGATAACTCTTTATTGAAGAGAATGGAGAAGCTGCCTGCCTGGCAGACATTGCCTAGAGTATCCTCCACAGCATCTAATTCTCATAAAAGCCCTTGGATACAGATGCTAGAAAATAGACTTCTCCAGATAAGGAAATGGAAGCTCCCAGAATCTCACCCAAAAGACAGCTATGTGTACATTAATACAAATTGCTTCTCAGATTGATAAGGCCCAGAACAGATGCGCGCGCGCGCGCACACACACACACACACACACACACACACACACACACACAGAGGAGCAAGCCAGCACTGGAGACTGCTTCTGCAGTGTTCTGTCCAGAATTTGCAAACTTGATCCTCCTTCCCATCCTAAAGTTCACAGAAGGAAGGGGGGAGGCCTAAGTGGGAGCCTATCTGTGACGCTGAACTGCCTGGGTCCAAATTCTGCCTTCCTCTCTTCCTGGAAGTGTGACACCGAGTGAGCATGGCCCTTTGTCCCTACTCTGAATCTGTAGCTTGGAGGAGAGATTGGGGGTGTGTGTGTCTGAGATTCACCAAGGAACCGAGCCTAGGGAACTGTAGCTAGAGAGGAGCCGCTGGAGTTATCAAATTCTCAAGTTCAATACAACATAAGCGACCTTCATCCCAGAGGAGAGGACGCCCCTTACCCTTGCTTTTGCTGTCTTACCCCACCACCCGGGCAGTCAGAACTAATTTTTAAAAGAATGTTTCGATTAGTGGGTTGTGAGGCACGTGTATGAAGCCTCCTGCCCACCAAGTCCAGGGATGCCAAGGGCTGGGCGGTATGGCTTCGACTTCACTAGGCTCCCTTAGAGCCAGGGACCAGAGTTGGGGCCATAGCTTGGTCTCTGAGCCTCAGTTTATCCTACCCTCACTCACCCCCACCCCCACCCCCACTCCCATCCCCACACAACCCCCCTCCCCTCTACTGTCCCACCTCCGAGCATCGCCGGTTCTCAGGGAGGGCGCGGTAGGCGGAGCCAGCAGAGTCCGTCACCGCAGTGGTCGCGTCACTGCCGAGGGGGCGGGCCCCGGGCGGCGTTCGGGGTCACGGAGGCTGCTGCTGCTCCCGCCCTCCCGTCGGCCCCCGCATCGACTCACAGTCTCCGGCTTTGCGTTTCTCTCCTGGCTGCATCCGGACGAAGATGGCAACCGATGGGCTGCACGAGAACGAGACGCTGGCGTCGCTGAAGAGCGAGGCCGAGAGCCTCAAGGGCAAGCTAGAGGAGGAGCGGGCAAAGCTGCATGACGTGGAGCGTGAGTGCGAGCAAGGGGTGGAAGGGAAGCTCCCGGCTGGAGTGAACCAAACTCTCCGAGGGGCTGGCGGACCCGCGAAGGACGGGTTCCAGCGTCTGGGGTGGGAGGATGCCGAGCCCCTCCCAGAGGGCGGGTGGAGAGGCGCAGACTGCAGGTGCCGGCGAGGAGGGACCGCTTCTCTGCCCCTTTCAGGTCCTTCCTTTGCGTGGATTTAGAAGCTCTCATTCCCATCTCTCCATTGTCCTTGGGGGCAGGGAGCTGGATGGCAGAAGGAAGCAGACGTGCTTTCTGCGTCCGCCGGCTCAGTTTGCGGTAGGCCCGTTTAGAAGCGTTTGATGGATGCTGCGGCTGACATAAAAGGACTAACGTGGTGCAAATAAACTTGCCAGCAGGCTGGCATCCCAGGGACTCTCGGCCAGAGGAGCGACCCCCTTCTCAGAGCTCGGAGTGGGACCCTGCTTGGGCAGTGGTCTTACCGACTCACCCTCACCCCCCAACCCTTACATACTTATGTGCGGTTCCCCCACCCACGGCACACCTCCTCCCCGCCTTCCTAATAGGCCTCAGCCTTTTACATTCCATTTGGAGAAGGGAACTGGGGTTCAGCGTGAGACCTTTAGTGTTTGATTTCTTCGAAACTTGCTGGAAGTACAGAACCCTGGTTGTGTCTCCCCCAAGGGGCTTAAGTTGGGAAGGGGCCGCAAGCGCCTGTGTGGCTTAGAATTATGTTCAGGTGTAAGTAGTTAAATTGTTGGGTTTTTGTTTTATTTTGTTTTGTTTGTAACAAGATAAGGTATGGTGCAGCTAGATCGTTGGCATTTATTTACCCAGTGACCCCAAGAAGCAGGAAGAAGGGAGAGTGTAAACACCAGGCTCTTTTCCTACTTAGGGAGACAGCAAAAAAAAAAATTCCCAGAATTCCTCTCCTCCCAACATTTCTATTTGTACTTCATAGGTCATGTGGCCCCTGCCAGGGAGTCTGGAAAAGGGGGGAACCAGGCTGAGCACACTGCCACCCCAAAGTTGAGAAGTGAGGAATAGTTATCAGAGGTGTGACACAGGGTCTGCCTTCTCAGAGCCTTGTATGCTACAGATAGAGGATGACTTTGCCTCAGGCTTGCTATCCCTGCCTTGGACTTCTCCATTTGACAGCTCAGCCCTGTGGCTTGAGCAGTCTTTTTGAAGTCCTACATAGATGGTCCTTGTGACATGAGCCCCCCACTGTAGCACAGTTCTGCAGCCCACACAGGGAGACTCTTGTCTTGCCTTCTCCCGTCTCTGTCTCCTAGAATCCCACTCTGACCATATAGTCTTTCCCAGGCTCTTAGGAACCCTGGCTCTCTCCTGTACCTGGAAGTCCTGCCCTGTTTCTGTCCCTTCCCGGACTTCAGCAGACATTTTGATCAGCTTCCAAAAGTCTTGGGGAGGGACCCTGACTCTGTCCCTCCTGCCTCCTCCCCAGCCATGAGTGTATGCACCCTCCTGCCTCCTCCTGTTGAACTCTAGGGGCTGTTGAAGAGAGGGCACCAAGAGGTCTCTGTGGTCAGTGGCTAAGTCACCCCTGCAGTGTCCTTAGTCAGCTCTCTACCCTGGCAATTGTAAGATGTTCGGCGATCTATGGAGGTCTCTGTCCTGCCCACCTTTTACTTCTTCCTCCGCAGAAAATGGAAGGTAAAAGTAAGAGACCTGGGGGGCTGGTGAGATGGCTCAGTGGTTAAGAGCACTGACTGCTCTTCCAGAGATCCTGAGTTCAAATTCCAGCAACTACATGGTGGCTCACAACCATCCATAATGAGAAACAAATAAAGAACCTATGGGCTGGGAGCAAGTGGGGGCCAGAGGGAGCAGGGCTGGAGCAAGAGGGAGAAGGGGAAGTGGGGAGGGGGGAGTAAGAGACCTGTTTATAGGGCTGAGTTCATAGATCCAACCCCTGGCCCCTGCACACCTGCTCCCTCCTGTAAGGGTCAGCTTCTTCCCAACCCTCAGGATTCACCCACTTCATCTTTAAATTTTTCCACCATCTCTCCACCTCAGCCTGTCTCTGAAAACACACACACACACACACACACACACACACACACACACACACACACATCTCTATCTTTTACTCACAGTTTTCCAGCCCCTGTTGTGCCAGCCTTTGCTTGGCCCTTAAAGATGCTGCAGTGAGCAAATCAAGAATGTTCCCTCAGAGGGCTTTGGTCCAAAGCAGGGAGTCAGGCATCCAGTAGATAAAATAAGATGTGGGTTAGACATGTGCTCTGGACAGAACAGAGGGGTTGGGGAAGTGGAGAATGAGTGGTGGAGGAGTTCAAAAACTTCCAGAGACTATGAGCCCAGAGTGGTCCCAGGAAGGACCTTTGAAAGCAGACTCTTTACCTGTATAAAGGACAGGCTGTCCCAGGGAAGAGCATTTGAAACAAAACCACAGTGTAAAGCTGGGTAGGGGAATGGTGCTCTAGTGAGGCAAAGCTGAGGCAGGGGAATATTTTTGCTGTACTGAGGGGAAGCTGAAGCCGTGTCTGGGGAGGCATAGACAGGTAGAGAAGAAGATGGGGTTACAATGGGAGGCTGTTGGAGCTTGGTGGGACACAGTGAAGTCTTGGGTGTTGTGTGTGCGTGTATGTGTGAATGCCTCTGTGTGGATGTCTGTGTGTACATGTGTGTGCACATGTGTATATGTGTATGTGTGCCTGTGTGTGTACATGTGTGTGTATGTGTGCCTCTGTGTATTTGCATGTGTATGTGTGTGCATGTGTGTGCCTGTGTATGTGTGTGTGTGCATGTGTGTGCCTGTGTGTGTGCGCCTGTGTATGTGTGTGTGTGTGCATGTGTGTGTATGTGTGTGCATGTGTGTGTATGTGTGTGCATGTGTGTGTATGTGTCTATGTGCATGTATATGTGTATGTATGTGTGTATGTGCATGTGTATGTGTGTGTGTGCCTGTGTGTGTGTGTGCATGTGTGTGTGCCTGTGTGTGTGCCTGTGTGTGTGTGTGTGTGTGTGCATGTGTATGTGTATGTGTGCCTGTGTGTGTGTGTGTGTGTGCATGTGTGTGTGTGTGTATAGAGACCCAAGATAAACCTCAGGTTTCATTCTTCAGAATTCTGTTCACCTTGGTTTTTTTTAAACAGGTCTCTCATTTTTCCTGAACCAAGTAGGTAGGACAGGCTGGCCAATGAGTTTGAGGGATCGCCCTGTCTCTGCCTCCCTAGATTGGACTGACAAGCACGAGCCACTGCAGCCAGCTGTGTTAACACCCAGATCCTGATTCATGTGCCATCCCCTCAGCCCTAGGCCTTGAGATTTCCTGAAGCCCGAGTGAACTGAATCACCGACATGTTTGGTTTTTTAGTTTTCTAAATTACTTTTCAGTTTTTATTTGTGTATGTGCATTTTCATAGAACACAGAAGGCTGATCGACCCTATCAAAAACTCAGTCAAATTTCTTTTAAAACTTTGCAGGTGGGCCAGTGAGATGGCTCAACAAGTTTTTAGCCAAAGCCTAAGGACCCTAGGGCCCACTTGAAAAAAGAGACAGCTTCAGGCTGTCTTCTGAGGTCTGGTATGACACATGAATAAGTGATAATTAAATGTAATTTTAAAAGAAATTTAAAGGTGAATGAAAAATCAATTATGAGTCGTAGCTCATTTGGTGGAGGACTTGCTAGTATGTAAAGACCTGGGTTCCATTCTCTGCACCACATAAGCCAGGCGTGGTAATACAGGCCTCCTATGACTCCAGTACTTGGGAGGTCAAGGCGTCAGAAGGCCAAGGTTATCCTCCACGACATAATGAGTTTGAAGCCAGCCCCTGTTTAAAAACAAGCAAATATAGACGTAAATATTTGTAAGTCAGTGCAGCAGTTGGAGATGAGAAACCGGAAGGGATCGATCGATCGATTCCTGATGCAAACCCTGTCCTCAGTCCCGGAACTTTAACACTCAGACCAGGGTCTTACTCTGTGGACTTCATTCCCCAGTCAGATCCTTGGCCAGCATAACAAGCCTGAGGTAGCTCCTGTGGCTTACATGACAGGGAGTCAGCCTACCTCAGGTGCACAGCCAGGAGTTCCTGTGTCCCCAGTCTCCTGCAGACTTTCTTCTCCTCCCTAGAGCCTCCCACCCCCATCGGCAGATAATCCACTGTGGGGAGGGTAGCCTTCCTTCATGTTACAATCACACAGCTACAGCTTGTGTTGGCTACCTTTTCACTCCATGCTACACAGACTTCCACGGTCTGAGGACTGTTCGTTCAGGCAGTCAGAAGTCTAACCTCTGACTGCGTGACTCGGTGAGCCATTCCCTACACCCGCAGTCTGAGGATGCTGTGGTCCTCAGCTTCCAGTCTATGTTCTCAGTATCTAGAACAGTGGTACTCAACCTTCCTAATGCTTTCACCCGTTAACACAGCTCCTCATGTTGTGGTGACCCCCACCACAAAATTATTTCACTGCTATTTCATAACTGTAATTTTGCTACTTGTCTTAATTAGGGTTTTACTGCTGTGAACAGACACCATGACCAAGGCAGCTGTTATAAGGACATTTAATTGGGGCTGGCTTGCAGGTTTAGAGGTTCAGTTCAGTATCATCAAGACGGGAACACAGCATCCATGCCAGGCAGGCATGGTGCAGGAGGAGCTGAGAGTTCTACATCTTTATCTGAAGGCTACTAGCAGAGTACTGGCTTCCAGGCAGCTAGGAGTAGGGTCTTAAAGTCCAAGCCCACAGTGGCACACCTACTCCAACAAGGCCACACCTCCAAATAGTGCCACTACCTGGGCCAAGCATATAGAAACTATCACACTCTAAGAGGTCACAGCCCACAGGTTGAGAACCCTGGCTCACCGCCCTCTGTATGCCAACCACTGCTTCTGATGTCACCCTCTCTGACTCACTCTGTTGACTCCTATAAAAAGGACCCTCAGGGTTACATTGGGTTCACCCAGATCATGGTCCCATCTCAATATCTTTAACATCCTCCAATCCGCAAGGGCCTCTTTGCGACATAAGGTGACATCTTCAGTTTCTAAGGATGTGAGCTTCATCAGAAACCATGGGTTTATCGTGTCAACAGGCCTTAGATCAGGAAGAGTCACCATCTCCAGCCTCAACCTCCAGATGCAAACATATTCTTCCTCCCTTATTCTGAGAGGACAGAGGGTAGCACTCAGGCTGGCTTTGCCTGAGCAGCTGGAGGAGAGCAAGGGGAGTTTCTGGTACAGGTCACCCTTCTCCATGTTTCACTGTGTTCTAGAGAGCAGAGATTTTTCTTATTAAAATAGCAAAATGGAGAAAGGCCAAGCATTAGCCAGTGTGCTCACCATGGTCTAGTCAGCACAGAATGTCTGTAAAGATGTACAGTTCTCTCCAGAGGGCTCAGAGATGTGGAGATGTTTCTCTTTAAGACCCATCTCCGCATGCGCCGTAGGAAGGACGGAGTTTTAGGATGGTGTCAAGACAATGGGAGGAAGGAGGACCCAGCTCATCATTAGAGTCTCAGAGTCAGAGTCGGGAATGCTCTGGAAGGTAGGCTGACAGTGGCAAGGGCTGGCAGGTTGCAGCATCCTGGGCTGAGGGAGCTTTATCCAGACTCTTCGTTCCTTTGAGGCAGCTATTAATTTTGTTAAGAAGCAAAACTGAATAAACAAATGTGTATAAATTTCCAGCGTACAAATCCAGACTCCATTTGAATTAATCAGAGGATTTAATCAGTGGGGGCTGATGACTTTTCTGTTTGTTCTAAGTGTGTTTTTGTGACAGGTTTTACCCGAAAACACTCTAATGCTTGGAGCTCTGTACTAATCTGATCTCATAGCTTAGGGGGAAATCTAGGCAAAGCCATACTCTCATCAGGCCTCAGGTGCATGTGCCCTTTGCAGCCCTGGTACCCAGGCTGAGAGAAAGGCAGTGCTCAGGCAGATGGCCTCCTGCCCACTGCTTCGCTCTTGACTGCCTGGAGCAGATAGCCAGCCTGCCTTTCATTTCCTGTCTCCTTCCTTCTCCTGATCTGTTGATTGGAGCATGCTCACTAGGGGCAGTGTTTCTAATGGATTCTCAAGGTATTTGGGATCTCTGTGGGGCAGTTAGATAATGCGAAGGAGGCGGTTCTTTAACAGCCCCCCCCTTATGGGCACCTCTTTTCATGCTTTGATATACCTCATGGCTTGCTTGATGTTTATAATTTTATAAACATTGGGATGGTATTACATGTATTTGAGACACATTTCACATCTATCTCAATAGTTCCTCCTACTGTGTACAGGAGAAACTATTTTTGGGAGAAAGCTGAAAGGCAGGATCTCATGTATCCCATTGTGGTCTCCAGCTAGGCTCTGTAGCTAAGGATGACCTTGAACTTCAGGTGCTAAAGCCTTCACCGCCCAAATGCCAGGATTCCAGGTGTGTACCCCCCTCCCCACCCACTGCCAGTTATTCAGTGTCACCTGAAAGCTGAAAGACAGCTCTGTCCCAATGATGGTTGGTCTCCCAGACTGAGAGATTAGTCTCACAACGCCAGCTAGATAGCTCTAATACTTGCATTTCAAGGAAGGCAGCAGAGGCTCAAAAGAACCTGCCAGCTTCCATGTGATGTCCTTGCATTGGCCTTGCCCTTCCCTGAGAGGTGAGAGAGCCACTGTGGCTTGCTGGCCTTCCCCCTTGCTAGTGGAGTTAGCCTTAAAGCCCAGTCATTCTCTCTGGGGATTTCACAGCCTAGGTTCACTTTTGTGTTGTCTAGATCACGTCTAGTTAGATATTGCCTCGAAGAAAAAGTGGAGGGACACGTCTGCAGCTAAAATAGAAGTCTGAAAACCACTGTTCCATGTGTGCGCTCAGCACTCACAGATCTTAAGCTGTATGCAGGTAGGACTGGCTGTCCTGTTCAGCCTATTGACCTAGCATAGAACCTGGTCATAGAAGGAGCTGCAGGTGTGCATTCTGTGGCACTCTGATCTAACTTTCCATAGCCAGGCAGAGATCAGGCTCGGACCAGGCAGTCTCTTAACTAACCCTGAGACTCACTGATCTGGCTACCTCCCATATGGGAATCTAAGGCTGGGGTGTCCCCAGTGCCTGAATGTCATTTTCCTTGATTTTCCAAAGACTCACGGCCACGTTGCATGACGTTGATCCTAGTCTTAAAGGTATGTAAATCTGTTCTCAAGGGCTGAAGTGTGTGTACATAAAATTCTCAGTCTTCTGAGCTTTGGTTTCCTTACTTATAGGAGTAGATCTTTAAAACTGTGTCCTCACCTGGCAGTGGTAGTGCACGCCTTTAATCCCAGCATTTGGGAGGCAGAGGCAGGCAGATCTCTGAGTTCGAGGCCAGACTCGTCTACAGAGTGAGTTCCAGGACAGCCAGGGATACACAGAGAAACCCTATCTCAACCTTCCCTCTCCCCCCCAAAAAAGGAAGGGGGTACTGGAGAGATGACTCAGTGGCTAAGAGCACTACCTACTCTTTCAGAGGTCCTGAGTTCAATTCCCAACAACCTCATGGTGGCTCACAACTATCAATGAGATCTGATGCCCTCTCCTGTCATGCAGGCATACATGCAAATAGGACACTCATATAAAATACATAGATAAATCAAATTAAAAAAAAAAAACCTATGTCCTCAAACTGTTGTATAAAGCCTTCCACCCATGCCCAATTCAACACATGGGGGATAGTGTCCAAATACATCAAAAGTCTTGGCACATGTGATGGCACATGACTAAAGGGAGAGAGGAAAGAAGGGAGAGAGGTTCCCACCTGTCTTTTCTTTACCCCTGTTCTTTTTTTTTTTTAATTTTTAATATTTTTATTACATATTTTCCTCAGTTACATTTTCAATGCTATCCCAAAAGTCCCCCATAGTGCCCCCCACTTCCCTACCCACCCATTCCCATTCTTTTGGCCCTGGCATTCCCCTATATTGGGGCATATAAAGTTTGCAAGTCCAATGGGCCTCTCTTTCCATTGATGGCCGACTAGACCATCTTTCGATACATATGCAGCTAGAGACAAGAGCTCTGGGGTTCTGATTAGTACATCCTGTTGTTCTGACAATAGGGTTGCAGATCCCTTTAGCTCCTTGGGTACTTTCTCTAGCTTCTCCATTGGGAGCCCCGTGATACATCCAATAGCTGACTGTGAACATCCACTCCTGTGTTTGCTAGGCCCCGGCATCGTCTCACAAGAGACAGCTATATTTGGGTCCTTTCAGCAAAATCTTGCTAGTGTATGCAATGGTGTCAGCGTTTAGAAGCTGGTTATGGGAAGGATCCCTGGATACGGCAGTCTCTAAATGGTCCACCCTTTCATCACAGCTACGAACTTTGTCTCTGTAACTCCTTCCCTGGGTGTTTTGTTCCCAATTCTAAGAAGGGGCACAGTGTCCACACTTTGGTCTTCATTCTTCTTGAGTTTCATGCGTTTAGTAAATTGTATCTTATATCTTGGGTATCCTAAGTTTTGGGCTAATATCCACTTATCAATGAATACATATTGTGTGAGTTCTTTTGTGATTGTGTTACTTCACTCAAGATGATGCCCTCCAGGTCCATCCATTTGGCTAGGAATTTCATAAATTCATTCTTTTTAATAGCTGAGTAGTACTCCATTGTGTAAATGTACCATAATTTCTGTATCCATTCCTCTGTTGAGGGACATCTGGGTTCTTTCCAGCTTCTGGCTATTATAAATAGGGCTGCTATGAACATAGTGGAGCATGTGTCCTTTTTACCGGTTGGGACATCTTCTGGATATATGCCCAGGAGAGGTATTGCTGGATCCTCCGGTAGTACTATGTCCAATTTTCTGAGGAACTGCCAGACTGATTTCCAGAGTGGTTGTACAAGCTTGCAATCCCATTTACCCCTGTTCTTATGCCTCCTTTAAATTCAGGCTCTCATGGCCTGCCAGCCAGGAATCCATAGCACCAGTGGCTCCCTGACCTCATGCAACAGCTCAGTTACTGTCACACTACAGTGTACTTGGTACCTGTGTGTTGCCCTGTCTGATGGTTCCAGACTATGCACCTCCTAAGAGCAGAGACATCCCATGACAGATGGTTTGTGAGCTACTATGTGGTTTCTGGGAATTGAACCTTTGGAAGAGCAGTCAGTGTTCTTAACCACTGAGCCATCTCTCCAGCCACCAACCTTATTCTTCTAATAAAGTATCTGCTGTGGTATTTAACACCCAGCTGAGCACTCCCGTCTCCTCCTTGGAGCTTCACCTTCTGACTACGCTGGTTCCATAATATTCAGCAGTTTAAGATGCCTGGGTCCCAGCTGAGCAGAGAGGCAGTGAAGGAAGGTAGAGACACTGTGGGCGCAGGTCAGGGAACAGGTTCCTTCGGATCAGCGTCTAGGCTGCTGCAGTCACATCAGACTTAGAGGGATCACAGGAGCTTGGCACAGCAAATGCTGTGATCTCTGCAGAGTGTTCTGCCAAGGAGCGGAGTCCCCTGACCGGGTTCCCTCCCAGGTGACATCCCTAGACCATGCTGCAGTCAAGGACAAACACAAAAAGATAGATCTGTATCACTCAGATGACAGTACACCAACAGTCCACTGCCCGTGGAGAACAGCCGTTTTAGGTGTACAAACACTGCTCTCTTCGATGAGTTCCTCTGCTGTCTCGAATTACATCACACCTTTGGACTTTGATTTCCTCAGCTGAGAACGCCCACAGAGAGCCCCTACATAGACTCATTCTCTGCGTGCAGATATCACCCTACAGCCCAGTACAGCCTCCTGTTGGCTGGAGAAGCTCTGTGTGCCGTCATCTCTGGTTTAGCAAGTGTCTCCTCTGTGCCAGGCTTGAGTAGCTAGCAAGAAGGACTGAAAATGGATCAAGCCATCAAGAGGAGAGATGACTTGCTGGCAGACAGATGGCTCTGTAGCCAAGACAGGGCTCTTAGTCTCCTGCAGATGGCTCAAGCAGAACACACCACTGTCTTCCTGAGGCTACCAGCCAGTCGCATTTCCTAGCCAGTTAGCATTCCTACTGTAGAAACCAGTGTGTTCCTCTCGTCTTATAAAATTAAATATATCATATTCCTGCGGAACAGTCTGTCAGAAGGCAAAGGAGAAATCCTACCTGCCCCAGCCCCACAAATACATATTTAGCTCTTTTCCAAATTTTTTATTTCCTGATATCTAATTTTTTTGTAATTCTTTAATTCAATGCTTGTAAGATTTGGCAGATAGAAGCAGGATGGAGTGGGTTGGGAGCAAATCTGTGTGGGAAGGGAAGACACGGAGAGAAAAGATAATTGATGGTTGGGATGTGTTAAAATTAGAGTTATGTAACGAGGGCCCTCTTTTAGTTGCTGAGGCATCTTGGGTTTTCTTCCTTCCTTTCTTTCCTTCTATCTATCTTTTCTTCTCTCTTTTTTAGGGATGTTGAAAAGCTAGGCTTCCCCTAATGCTGAAACAAGAGAAGCTGCAATAATATGGGCATGGGGTATCAGTGTAAAGTATTAAAGCAGAGAACTATAGAAATGGCTCAGGGGTCAAGAGCACTGGCTGCTCTTCCAGAGGACTCAGTTCCTACCACCCACATGGCAGCTCACCAGTCTGTAACTCCAGTGCCATGGGATGTGACCCCTTCTTCTGGCCTCTGAGGACACTGTCTACACTTGGTGCACATACATATATATACTGGCAGGCACTTGTACACATTAAATAAAAATTAATAAATCTTTTAAAAGAATTAAATAGGACGTGCTCCCTAGTGGTGAAGGCTTGTGTAAACGGCCTGTAAGAATTAAAAAAAACTGAGTCTGTTCTTTAACTTCTGTCAGTATGTGCTGGGGACAGCATACAATGAATGACAGGGACTGCCTGCAGTAGGCTGGGATGGAGACATCTCAGAAGCCCGCAGCAGCTCCTTGTAGAAAAGGATGGCGTCTGGGACCCTGAGAAGCAGGAAACATATCTCTCCAGGGGACCCATTATCTGAAATAAGGGACTGCCTGCAGTAGGCTGGGATGGAGACACCTCAGTAGCCTGTGACAGTTGTTCCCATTTCTCTAAACCTTAGCCCTGTACAACAGCTGTATAGATTTCATTTGTGCGTGGCTGCTTTTCAGTTGGCCTTGGTGTGCATAATTTTTCTATTTTATCTGACTTTCTTACTTCTTTCTCCTTCTGCTCTGATGAATTCTGTGAAACTAGATGTTCCCTGATTCTTAAAGAATTAAAAATTGAGGCACAGGGCACAGCACAGTCCTAATGGCCCAGTGCATGTTGTGTGTTCTCATCTTGGAAACAATGTAATAACTGCACAATGGTCGTTCCAGATTAATGCTTGACTTGCAAAGAAAGTTTGAAGAAATGATTAGAAAATGAATAGAGCCAACATTGGGACCCCCAAGAAAGAAAAAAACGACTGAAGTTATGAAATAAGTTTTGTACAACATTTGAGAGTGGTTCCTGGATAAGCAAGTATAGAATATGTAAAATCATTTATTAGTAAAACTAAGTCAAAACACTGGAACTCTTAGGAGAGTCATTGTGTGCAATGTGCAGAAGCAGAAAGCTAGTGGAACTACTGAGTTAAGGGTTAACGATTCTTTCTGGCCACTGCCTGGCAGCTTTGCCCGTGGCATTTATCATTAGAGCTTCACAAGAAAATATAAGTAGCTGGCATCGGAGCTCTGAGCTCTGAAGTATAATAAGTCAAAGTTAAAGTTTAAATAATGATCAGTTTGCAGTTATTATTACTTTGGCTGTAGGCCTGGGAATTGGGAAGCTTGAAACTTAGGGGAACAATCGTAATTCTTGATTCTTTGTGGGATGTGCTTATTCTTTTGAATTTGATTTGACAGTGATTATGCAATGTCTTTTTTTTTTAACCTGCTTTTGGGGTATCAATAAAAGACTGGAGCAAGAGAAAGGCTAGAGAGCATGAGAAGAGAGAATGAGAGAGCGAGTGAGGTGAATGTGGAGGGCGAGTGAGAGAAAGCATGAGAAGAGCATGTGAAGAGTGAGTGGGGAGAGCATGTGAGGTGTATATGGAGTGTGTGTGTGTGTGTGTGTGTGAGTTAAAGGAGAGTGCATGTGATGTGTGTGTGAGATATGTGTGAGATGAGTATGTGTGAGAGTGAAAGGGGAACGCACAGAGGTGTGTATGAGTGTGGGAGTTCAAGAAAAGCAGAATGCGCAGGAGAATGCAGAGTGTGTGCAGCCTCAAGCTGAGAGAGAGAGAGAGACAGAGACAGAGAGAGAGAGACAGAGAGAGAGAGACAGAGAGAGAGAGATAGAGAGAGAGAGAAGAGAAGAGAGAGAGAAGAGAGAAGACGGAGAAACTTTAAGCCTTGAAAAATTGCCTGTTGGGCCAGGCAATGGTGGCACACGCCTTTAATCCCAGCACTTGGGAGGCAGAGGCAGGCGGATTTCTGAGTTCAAGGCCAGCCTGGTCTACAGAGTGAGTTCCAGGACAGCCAGGGCTACACAGAGAAACCCTGTCTCAGAAAAAAAAAGAAAAGAAAAAAAAGAAAAGAAAAAGAAAAAAGAAAAAGAAAGAGAGAAAGAGGAAAAATTTCCTGTCAGCTTGTACCCAAAAAGGAGTTTGTGTATATTTATTATGTGTCTTCCAGATATCCCTGCTTCCAGTTGGGAACTCTGATCCTGCATCAAGGCTGAACCCTGACAAGTGTGCCTTGTGAGGAGTGTCTCTGAGGGGACAGTGGTGGGCTGTCTGTGGAGTGATCACTCAGCATTTCCAGGCCCTGTAGCAAGAGTGCTGAGCTCTGACAGCACTTTAGAATGTACAAGAGCTTTTACCACTGAGGTTTTCTGTCCTTTAAGTATTTTCACTTTGTTTTGTTTTGGGGCCAGGTAGTCATGATATAACTCTGGCTGGCTTCAAACTCACAGAGATGCACCTGCCTCGGCCTCCTGCGTGCTGGGGTTACAGATGTGCACCTTGGCCTCCTGGGTGCTGGGGATACAGATGTGCACCTCGGCCTCCTGGGTGCTGGGGATACAGATGTACACCACCACACTGACACAGCTGGTGTTTTTATAGGGACTCCGTACCTTTGCTCTTCTTCTCAAGGAGCACTAACAGGGGTCGAGCTTTCTTGGAGAAAAGAATGGTTCGCATAGGGCAAGAAGCCTGAGTTGGGAGTTCCCAAAGATAATGAGGTGTGGTAGGAAGTCCTGAGAACCCGCATGATGGGGCTTCTCCTGAACCGTGAGTTCAGACAGTTCGAGTGTTGGAGTAAAGACCCAGCAAAGCCCAGAATGCCGCGCAGGAGTTGAGTGATTTGCTGGTACACCCAGGTTTGAGGATGTGGCTCCGTGCTGGAACGATTGCCTGGTAGGCTCACTCCCAGCATGGGGCAAAAAGAAGTAATAGAGACTGATTATGATCTGGCAGGTACAGTAGAATCCACGAAGTCCACACTGCTGCCAATAGTGAATCATTAGACCATTGTGGGAAGCAGTCACTGGGTGTGGAAGGAATGGTGGGCTTAGGAAAAGCACTAGTCACCAACCATCAGCGCAGTGACTGGGCTGTTAATGTGTGGTACCATGAGGGTGTTGGAGCTGGAGGCCTGTGTACATGACATCACATAAGCCAAGCACAGGGGCACATGTCTGTCGTCCCAGCAATGGGGAGGTGGAGGCAGGAGCACTAGAAATTCAAGGTCATCTTCAGCTACCTGCCTGAGTGAAACGAGAAACTGTCTGTCAAGAACTGCTCCTGAAAAGTTGGAAGAGAGCACCCTATTTAGTCTTAGAATCCATCCCCAGACGGTACTTTTTCATGATATGGGGGAGGGTGGCATCTGATGGGCCACCTTCACCTAATAGTCAAAGTCACCAGAAGTCAGCAGAAGAGGGACAGGTGGTCGAGCATGTGCCTCTAGGCAGTTGTCTCCCTGTGGGGTTCCTGACAAGTGTGTCTGGGCAGAAGCTCATCGTGAGTGAGCACCAGACAGGGACTGAAGGGCCCCAAAGGATGCTGCGAGTGACCTCAAAGTTACCTTTTCTGTAACGGGTGTGGTTGGGCTGGCGTCCAGCAGGGCCTGTATTAGCGAGCATTAATTCCCTGATGTGGATCACTAAGTCTATGGTTCTGTAAGACATTCTCTGGACTCAGAGTGGAGGCAAGAGCACAGGAAAGGAGGCATGGAAGATGATCATGAGGGGCACAGTTGTCATGGCCCTGGCTTCCAGCTATAAGGGAAGTTCACCACCATATTACCCATGAAAGAAACACCCTTCTCACCCCACTGCCCTAGCTGTTTCCTAACCACCACTACCCCCGGTTGCTGAAAGGCATAGGAGCCCAGGCCTATCCTGGTTCAGCCTCTAACCATGAAGAGAGTGGTACCCCTCAGCTGCCTACCATGGAGGGGAGTCCCTGAGCCCTGCAGACCTCCATCTCCCATCAGCTTCGTGATAGATTCTATTTCCTCACTGTCAGTACTTGACCAGTATTAGCCACGCCTCTCCAAGCCCATGAGCAAAGGACACAGGTCCCAGCCCCCGAGAGGCTGCTGTAAGGGGCGCTGGTGTCACGAGCAGATTCTGTCCAGACAGTGTTTTAGGACAGTGTTGATTTCTGTGGAAATTCTCGGAGTTCTTCAGCGATCTCACACATATACCGCTTGTTCAGTGCTTGTTTGCAGATTCCTGCAGCTCCCAGCATGCCCCAGTCCTTTGCTAGGGACAGTTAGATACATATAGCATTTACTGCCAGGCAGCAAGTTTTTGTAAAGTCAGTTTCCCTTGTGGGTAGAAAGGGGAGTAGAAGGCTGGACATAGTTCAGTCGGTAAAATGTTTGCCATGAAAACACTAAGACTTGAGTTCAATCCACAGCAACCCCAAAAACTGCCTGGTGTGGTAGCATGTGCACTTCTCACCCCAGAACTGGGGAGGCAGAACAGAGGGATACAGAGCCAGCCCACCTATTCTAGTTGGAAAATTCCAGACTGAGTGAGAGACCCTATCTCAAAGGCATTATTCCTGGGGATGGCATCTGAGGTTGTCTTCTGGAATTATACATGCATGCAGACACAAAAACACACATACACACGCATACATGCACACATGCATAAACACAATCCCTCCCCTCCCCTCCCCTCCCCTCCCCTCCCCTCCCCTCCCCTCCCCTCCCCTCCCCTCCCAAAAGATATAAAAAATAAAATCCTCCTGGCCCAGCCTGGCTCTCAACAACTTGTATGGGCTTATATTAGCCAAAGAGTCTGTATGGATCTCTGTGTCCACCTGTCACATGGAGACAGACGCTATAGTCTACTGTCTGCTCTCCCCATCTCTGAGTGGGGGGGTTTTTGGGGGTCGGGGGAAGGACTCAGGTCTGACTGTGCTTTCTAACCTTAGAAGAAAGCTTTGCATGCCCTAAGAATAAGAAGAGGATAAAAGCCCTTTGCGGGAGACAAAGCCTTTTCTGGGCCTGCTGGGTGGGCCTCAGCGCCTGGCCATAGCGCCTAATTGTGGTCCTGTCCTTGCAGTACACCAGGTGGCCGAGCGGGTGGAGGCCCTGGGCCAGTTTGTCATGAAGACCAGAAGGACCCTCAAAGGCCACGGGAACAAAGTCCTGTGCATGGATTGGTGCAAAGACAAGCGGAGAATCGTGAGCTCCTCACAGGTACTGCACTCGTGGCTACCACACTGCTCTTGCTGTGCACCTGAGTGTGTTTCTAATCAGGTGGCTAAGGAGGAAAGAGCCGTCCTGTCTACAGGCCCCATCTCCTCTTTATGACTTTGCCTACTCTCCTGTGATGTGAATTAACAAAGACATTCTCCTGCAATGTAGAAGTATATGGCAGTGTTAGTGCCCTTGTCTGACACGCACTGTGCCTTGGGGCTGACCCCAGCACTGGACACACAGAGGCTCTGCACCCTGGAGAATGTCACTGATCTCGAATTAGTGATGGAAGAGACACTGTGGATTGTGTCTGACCCCCTTTGATGACAAGATCATGTCTCTCTATGCATCTTACAAGGTCTCATTTGTGAAGGAACCCATTTTTAAAAAGCCTTTCCCTACCTCCAGCAAGGCGTAATGATTGAAATTCCACTAATGCCTTTTTATTTTCTTTTAATATAAGAGTGTATTTGTTTGGGTTTTTTTATTTTTGCTTTTTAGTTCTTGTCTGGTTTTGTTGTGGTTGTTTCTTTTTAACTAAGGTCTCATGGTATAGTTCTCTCTGGCTGGAAATTGCTACGTAGATCAGACTTTCCGTGAAGTTGAGATCCACCTGCCTCCTGTCTGGGTGCTGGGATTGAAGGTGTGCACCACCACGCCCAGTAGATTAATTCTCACTGTGTTTATTAAGAAGACATTTAACTCTGTTTAGAATATACAATTTCTGGCATAGTTTATGCAGTTAACCTTTATATATTACATGGTCCTTGTGTATTGCTGCATAACACATTACTCCAAAATTGAGGTAAAAGATTTAGCTCTGAGGTCCAGCACTTGCGTGGCAAGCACAAAGCCCTGAGTTTCATGCCTGACACTGAAACAAATTACCCCCAAATTAAGCAACCTAGCACAGACACATCATACATGAGCACCAGTTCTTGCTCCACTATGAGGTTACCAAAGAGGCAGGTGTGGCCATGGTTGGCTGACTGCGTGACTGGGGTTTCCTTGCTCGCATGGCTATCGGCTGGTGCCTTTGTTTCTTGCCACATGAACCTCTCCATAGTTTGTGCTCACAACTTGGTAGCTGACCTCCCTTACAGCAGGTGACCCGAGAGAGAGAAACAGAAGCAGAGCCAATGCTTTTGTGGCCTAGCCTTGGAACTGGCATTCTATCCTGTCTGTTATATTGTGTTGGGCACATAGAGCATCTCTCATAAAAGGAGGAAGGAAACTGACTCTCTCTGCTTAATAATTCCTGGGTGTGTTTTTGGGTTAGATATTGTCCGAGTTAGGTTTCTATTGCTGTGATAAAACCCCTCAACTAAAAGCAACTTGGGGGCGGGGGTACCTCAGCTTACATGTTCCAAGTCACAGTCTATCATGAAAGGGAATGCAAGGCAGAACTCCAGGCAGGAACCTCTGGGCAGGAACTGGAGCAGAGGCCATGAATGGTCACTGCTTGCTGGTTTGCTCCTAGACTCGGGCCAGCTCCATGACACAGCTGCTGTCCCCAAAATATTAGCATCTCCACTTCAACTGGGGTGCACCTTCACCAGCAGGCTCTTCTGGGCCCTAGTCAGGGGCTAGATAACCCTGCCACATTGAGGCATGCCTTAACTTCCCTTTACAGCCCATTCAATGCTGGGCCTTCCACTGCTACTGTGGCTGAGCGTTTCCAATAGCCTCTCCTTCAGGGTCTCATAGTGTCAAGCCTTGGCTACTCCCCATGACTCCATTCGTGCCTTCAAAAACAGTACCACCTGGGTGACTCTTAACATATCGCCAGCCTTGTCTACCTCTGGACCACAGCCTTCATGTGCTGACCCTGAGGGAAAACTTCCTAGAAATTTCGGCCTCAGTGATGCTGATCTCTTATTAATTACTCCCAGGCAAGGCAGCGCACACCTGCAATAGCGGCACCTGAGAGGTAGAGGGAAGAGGATCGGGAGTTCCCGGTCGTCCTGGGTTACAGGTGACCTTGTCTCAAGCAGAAGCCTATGAACTGAAGTCCTTTGGTTATTCTGTAGGTCAGGTTCTTATATCAATATATGTTACACACAACACACACATCTGGCTCCTGGTTCAGCTTTTTCAAAAGAGGGCCCAACCTTTTTTTTTTTTTTCTTTTGTAACTTTTGTAAAAATATGAAGGTGTACATGTTCTGGGATGGAGAGATTTGTATTGCTTTTGCAGAGGACTCAGCTTCAGTTCCCATCAGCCACTTCAGGTGGCTCACAGTTCCAGCTCCGGGGGAGTGAGTCACCTCCTTTGGCCTCTGTGGACACTAGACTCACCTGCACACACACACACACACACACAAACACACACGTGTAAGTAAAAGGAAAAAATTTAAATGTTTTTTTTAAAGTGCATGCTCTAGACAGTGTCTTTCTGATTCAGACAAGTGTTATTAATGTACTGTGTGACCTTCAGATCTAACACGTCATGCTGTGCTTGCTTTTTATTTTATATGTATAATAAATAAATATCCATGTATCGCCCATGCATATTAATAATACCTGAGAATAGAGCAGAGTTTTGACTCCCCTGTTTCAATCATTATCATAATTAAATTTTATTTATTGTTTAGTTTATCATTGAACAGGTCTTGTTTTGTAGGCTAAACTGTTCTCATACTTGCAGTCTCCCTGCTTCAGCCTCTTAGGTACTGAGACTACAGGCCTATGTCACCATGCCCAAGTTACCGTTCTAAAGCACTTCTGTCCAGTCTTAGTTTTGTAACATGGTTGCTATTTAGCTTTTTGACTCTTCAGTCTTTGCAAGCACACCCACTGTCAGGGATTTTCTGTCACTCGAATGCCTCTTTTTTAAAAAAAGACAGGGTCTCCTGTTTCCCAGGCTAGCCTCAAACTCTCTGTTACCTTGGATAACCTTGAATTCATGGCCCTCCTGCCTCCACCACTCAAGTGCTAGGATTACAGATGTACACCGCCACAGCCAGTTTGTGAAGTGCTGAGATCTGAACCCAGAGCTTCAAACAAGCTAGGCTCTCTACCAACTCAGTTACATCCTGGCTCTTGTGTGCCACTCCTATTGGAGAAGGAGCTCTGTGGCAGGGCCATGTGGGCATTTCTGAGCACTCTCGGTGCATCCCTCTCTGCTCCAGGGTGGTAGGGGGATGTGCACAGAAGTGTGGGATGGAGGCTTGTCTCGGTTAGGATTCTACTGCTGAGAAGAGATGCTGTGACCACAACAACTCTTAGAAAGGAAGGCTGGCTTACAGTTCAGAGGGTTAGTCCGATACTGAAATGGCAGAAAGCATGGTAGTGTGCAGGCAGACATGGTGCTATCTTTGGGTCCACAGGCAGCAGCAGAAGACTGTATCCCACACTTGCCAGACTTGAGTTGTAAGACCTCAAGCCCTCCCCCAGTGACATACTTCCTCCAATAATGCCACACCTACTCCAACAAGACCACACCTACTTCAACAAGACCACACCTCCTAATAGTCTCACTCCTTAAAGGACCAAGCATTCACACACATGAGTCTATGGGGGCCATTCAAATCACCACAAGACTGGAAACACTGAAGATTCTGGAACAATCTTTGGATTACCAGTAACCTTTTCCCTTTAACGAAAGAGATTACTCACCCTGGTGAGTGGGAATCGGGTGTGGGGGAGAAGGTAAATTCTCTCCTGGTATGTGGGCGCCTGGCAAGTACATCAGCTTGTGGAAGATCACAGTTTAATGAGACTTCTCAGTGCACAGTGGGTGGGCGATGGGAAATGGCAGTCAGTGAGGCAGAGAAAATAACCACATTAAATCAGTGTCCATGTGTAGGGAGTGTGGGCTCCAGGCGCAGAGGACCCTCATGTGCAGACGCAGAGCCCCGGCTGTATTGTGAATGAGTGGCTTTGCTAACCCCATCCATGTTTGGCCATGTAGGCAGAAATCAGATGTAAAGCCATGTGAGTCTGGGATCTTAGTCTCCAACTGAGCTCTTTGACCTCAGTCATTCTTAGCATTACCCAGGTTTGTCCCACCAGAGGTGGTAGAGAAAGATTCTGTCACTTTAGCAGCAGACCTAGCTTCTGCCCTAAGGGGTATTTTCCAGCCCGCTCTACCGGCTGCGGCTGCATTCACCACCTTTACTTCCACGTGGCTCAAGGCATTAATGTTGAGCCTGAGCCAGGCATAGTGGTGCATGTCTGTAACCCCAGCACTCAGAAGATGAAAGCAGGCAGATCCAGTGTTCAAGGTCATCCTTGGCTACATATCAAGTTTAAGCCAACCCAGGCTACCTGAGACCCTGTCCAATGGAAAAATAGTATCTGAGTCTTGCTTTCTTTCATTTAATCTAGACCAAAAAAAAAAAAAAGAGTAAAATGGAAAGCTAAGCCTTTATAAAGCTCCCTCGCTCCCCTTTATTCACGGGCAGGTGGGAGGGTCTTGATCATTCTGGATTTCAGCTGCCTCCCATCACTGCCTGTCAGGACAGGGTACTCTAAGGACTTCTAGGCCATTACTGGTAAGAACATGCTGACAGTTGCCAACTCCTGAACTGTTGGGTTTTTTTCTCTTTCCAGGATGGGAAGGTGATTGTCTGGGATTCCTTCACTACTAACAAGGTGAGGTACCCCTCCCAGGCACACCCTGGGCCTCAGGTCCCCAGCCCAATCCCTTCTAGAGCTCTGTGAATGGCCAAGGAAACAGCAACTCTGTGAGGACTCCCTGTCCCACCCCTAGAGGACCACGATCCCCGACCAGATAGGGCACAGCAAGATAAACCTGTTAAACCCCCCACATGTGATGTGCTCTCTGTTTATCTTCTGAGTGAGGATGAAAAGAATCAAAATTCTGTCTTTTGTCCCCTCTCTATGTCTGGCTGGAGCCCATAACCCTGTAGCAATGAGCACATGGCAGGTGAGGCAGGAGACTGCAGGAGGGACCGACAAAACCTATGGTCTGTGGCTGAGTCCAAGGCAAGAGCTCTCTTGGCATGCACATCTCAGGTGGATCTAAGTTTAAACTGTTTCCATGAGATAAAGAGCAAAACTCTGGTTGCAGGCCGGAGTCTACCATCTGTACAGGACAGTGCTGTCTGAGAAGTGTGGTTGACAGTATCAGTCTCCAGCAATGGACTTGTTTCTCTCTGTAGAAAGGGGGATCTTAGTGCATAGTCTACTTTATTAAACATGTTACTAGACATGGTTAGCAGCTGCAGCATTGCCTGGTCAAGTGAGGGCCATTTTCCAGGGCAGAGTAACCGACAATCAGGCCCCTGGCAAATGGTAAAAAAAAAAAAAAAAACAGTGAAGCAAAATATGGTGATTCTTACTAACTGGGCTTTGGTTGGCGCCAGAAGGCTGAGTCCCCTCGTCAGTGTGAAGCCCAGTTTCATGCCTTGCCACTGCCGTGTAAATGGTGACAAATCAACAGGGACCCAGGTTTTTCTAGTTTGTAAAAGCTCAGACATTGAGACCCATGTGGAAGGGCCTTATTCATCCCCAATTGGTTCTAATGTTTCAGGAGCATGCAGTCACCATGCCTTGCACCTGGGTGATGGCGTGTGCTTACGCGCCATCAGGATGCGCCATTGCTTGTGGGTAAGTTTTCCAAATGTCCCATGAGCCACCAAAGACTGCTTTGTATAGGCAAACACTCCAAAATCCAAGCCGTCTAAAACATTTCTGTTACAGGGCTGAACTTTCTAACCTCAAAAACCAATTAGGTCCAGAATGAGAAGCCCTTAATAATATCTGGCCAAGAGCTGTCCTGAACAATAAAAAACAGCCAGAGGCCCAGGGAGATGGCTCAGTGGGTAAATCAATGTGAGAACTCGGGTTCAGACCCCAGCACCCACATGGAACGCCACACAGAGTCCCTCAAGATGGCTCAGATCTTGCTTGCTATGCAGGTTGATGACCTGAGTCCAATCCTGGATCCTACTGGAAGGAGTGAACTGACTCTTGCGAGTTCTCCTCTGACCTCCGCATGCATGCTGTGGTGCCTCTCTCTCTCTCTCTCTCTCTCTCTCTCACACACACACACACACACACACAAACAATACTTTTTCAATTACAAATTTAGATTTATTTATTTACTGTATTTTATGTGTGTGAATGTTTGCCTGCATATACATGTGTGCACCATGAGTGTGCCTAGTGCTCCCTAGATCAGAAGAAATGCCAACATGGGGTGCCAAGCAACGAAGCCAGGTCCTCTGTAGATGTTTTGCATTTGCTAGGTTTTTTTTTGGCTTATTTAATTTTATTGTGACTATTTGTATAGTCTATGCATTGCATGCATGCCTAATGCCCTCAAAGGCCAGAAGAGAGCTTTGGAGGCCCTGCAACTGGAGTTACAGATGGTTGTGAGCTGCCATGTGGGTCCTGGGATAGAACTCAGGTCCTCCATAGAAGCAGCCAGTGCTTTGAACCACTGAGCCATCTCTCCAGCCGTTAGGTTCTTAACTCCTTGGCTTCTTATTAGCTGATAGGGAACTCTTGCTAATCTCTCAGCTGTGATAAAGACACGGCATATGCATAAGAAATGTTCTTGTTTGGGAGAGATGCACATGTGCACCTGATCTACTTAGAAGTAGCTATCTCATTTGTATTCAGCTGGTTCTGCCTTCACTCTCACACACTTGACGTGCTGTTTTTGAATCTGAGGAAAGGAGTTTCCAAGTTTACTTTCGTGGGTTTGTTTCAGTTTGACTATAGATTAAAAGGTCTTGAGTCAAAGGGGAGAGGTTGCAATGTAAAATGCCGCTAAGAAAAAGCATTTGCGCAGTCAGTATAAATGAGAAAGATGCATGTGTCTGTATCCTTCCATGCCAACCTTTGGTTCTTCTGTCCTCTCTGCTAGTGGTCTGGATAATAAATGTTCCGTGTATCCACTGACATTCGACAAGAACGAGAACATGGCCGCCAAGAAGAAGTCTGTTGCTATGCACACCAACTACCTGTCTGCCTGCAGCTTCACCAACTCTGACATGCAGGTGAGTGCCCCTACCCCCCTGGGGCACTCCGCTTGCAGAACACATCTGGGAAATGCAGGGTAAGGTGAGCTCTGTGAGACAGGCTCCAGTGGAAGCACCGGCCATTCCTCCTTGGTCACTATCCTAATAAAATCAAAAGGAGGAAAACCAGGC
This sequence comes from Mus caroli, assembly GCF_978045245.1. NCBI lineage: Eukaryota > Metazoa > Chordata > Mammalia > Rodentia > Muridae > Mus > Mus caroli. Next base: position 74,007,984 of record NW_028227266.1, read on the forward strand.
CTCCTGATGTCGAGTTGAGACAAGCTCTAGCTGTTGTAGAGAGCACTCTGCCCTGGGTGGGTGGGGGTCAGAGTGCTGTGTGTAAAGCAGGCGGTATATGGCTGCTGAGCTGCAGGCCTGTTCATGTTTGCCTACGTGTATGCATTGCCCGTGGAGGCCAGAAGAGGGCGTCAGAGTCCCCTGGAGTTATAGATGGTTGGGAGCTACTCTGGGTGTGTGGTGGTGGTGGTGGTGGGGGGGGGGGGGACAAACCCTAGTCCTCTGCAGGAGCAGCCAGTGCTCTCTCTTAATCTCTAAGCCATCACACACAATACGTTCTATTCTAAAACAAACAAACAAAACAGAGCTGGGGAGATGGCTCCTAACAAGCCAGGCATTCCCCAGAATGCATCCCTGTAACTGTAGCTGTGAAAGATCTGATACCTTTGACTTCATCTCGCAAAGGTCCACACACACACATTCACGTAAATAAGTAAAATTAATCTTTAACTTAAAAAAGCAAGAACAAGATGTTACGGACATTAAGTCTGTGCCCTACTTTGCATAAACCACAGCAGGGGCAATACAGCTCCAAAACTCTGACTACATTTCTATAGCAAGCTGTGGCTGTCCCCATAGTTGACTCAGTCATACTGATCTGCAAGGCAGGCAGAAATCTGGTTTGGGACCTGACAGTGCTGGACAGGAAGCCTGGCAAGCTGTGGGTCTTTAAGTGAGACTTGGTGATCAATCTGTTAACCTTGGTAAGTAAGTTATATGGAGCCGCTTCTGTCTTTTCTTCTGGGAACAGTATTTCCTGGAGCAAGTAGCTAGGGTGTGTGTTCCTGTGTGTGTGTGTGTGTGTATGCGTGCGCGAGCAGCCTGCTATGCATGCTCTGTCGAAGGTTAAGCCTTTAGCTAACCTTCCCCAACACTCTTTCTTCGTGCAGATTCTGACAGCCAGCGGGGATGGCACCTGCGCCCTGTGGGATGTGGAAAGTGGACAGCTGTTACAGAGCTTCCATGGGCACGGGGCTGACGTCCTCTGCTTGGACCTGGCCCCCTCGGAAACAGGAAACACCTTCGTGTCTGGGGTAAACACAAGGAAAATCTCTGGGGTCTTTTGTCCACTAGGGAAGTGGATGCTGGCAGTTGGTTTTTGTTCTTGGGTCTGGTCCTGTCTCTTTCCTGGAAGTGTCTTTAGCTCCCTGAGGCTGCAAAACCCCAGTACCCACAGCAGTCTCGGCACCCCTTCCTCCAGGCCCCCTTCCTTCTGTCAGTGACATTCAGAAGTCTATAGAGAGATCTGGAATGCTCTCTTTGAATGCTGAAACTCAGGGTGTGTGTCCATCACCGTGTATTTAAGATCCTTCAAGTAAAGTTTGCATCTTAGCATAACCCTGGGCCATTGTGCATGTGTGATGCACGCTAAGATGAGGCAGTGCTGGGATGTCACGGAGCTCAGGGCTTGGGATGATCCCATCCCACATCTTTTGGCCACCATTCTCCTTCTCATCCTTGGATACAAGAAACAGAAGAGGAACTATAGGAATTGCCATATAGGCCCCACCTAATTTCATTCTGTTGGCCTCCCGTGCATGTCTTCTCCCTGGGCTTTTGCAGAACTGCATCGTCCCTGCTCAACCACATTGCTCTCTGGATAGGGCCATTATCTCTGTAGATTATATCGCCTCTTTGCAGACATAAACTCCACTCGTTTTAGCATCCACCAGGAGGTTGAAGGTCCTTGGATCTCTCAGTCTGTCCTCAGTGAAACTCTCGGGGTCCTATCCCCCCATGGCAGGTGCTCCTAAGATGTCATCTTTGCCTCTTCATATCTTCAAAGCCAACAAACCCAAATGTGTGAAGCCATCGGTTCATCTACCTGTTGGGACAGTGCCTTTTCCTATTCAAGCTCTGTGTGGATTCATCAAAAAAAATCTTTCAGAATCTGAACCCCATAACATGAAAAATCCTTTGTTTATGATTCTCTGACTTGCAAGTGACTCAGAGAGAACATCGGGGTTGAGGCTGGGGTGGGGGGGGGTGACTTGCTACCCTCTCCCCTAATTGTTCAATGGCAGGCCTATGAAGAGATCCTGAGACAGCTGTTTCCTAGGTCAGCATGCTGGTGAGGTACAGGTCGCCCAAAGGAACCCCATTTCTAACTCTGCTGAAGGTTGACTCTACAACGCCAACAAAGCAGAAGCTGTTGGCTGCTTGGTTTAGACACCACCAACCCTTCCTTTGGTGTCACAAACCTTGACCCCCACGCCATGCACCAACACCTGCTTGCCACAGAGCTGAGGAAAGTGGATAGGAAGAGGAGAGAATGGAAGGGAGTGGAGGAAAGTAAAACTCCCAGGAGGAAAGAGAGAGGAGACACCAAAGGTCTTACTCTAACTCAGAAATACACAAAAGAAAGCGGAGTAAAGAGGGAAGTCACGCGCCCGCCTGCTCTGCTGTCCTAGGAAGGTCTTCTTCCTTGGGCTTAAATGGGTGGAGGACAGTGGCTTTTAAAGATCCATCCCTGTCTGGGCACAGTCTTTGCAGTGTATAACTGCATGATTTCCTGTTTGTAGGGTTGTGACAAGAAGGCCATGGTGTGGGACATGCGCTCTGGCCAGTGCGTGCAAGCCTTTGAAACCCATGAATCGGATGTCAACAGTGTCCGGTCAGTAAGTAAAATGTTTGGGATCCTCTGTCCTGGGACTTTACTGAGGCTTAGATCATCCTTAGCAGGACACACACATACACACTCACACACATAAACATATATACACGTAAACACACATACACATATACACACATGTAAACATACACATTCACACACATACACATATACACACACTCACACATACACATACACACACACACACACACACCAGAGATCACCTAAGAAAGAGGGCTCCTCAGCAGGAAAGGCCCCAGGTCCCAGGAGCCTTGCTTAGAGACAAACTATACCCTCCCAAAGCGAGCCACTGTTTCTTAGGCATTTGTCACATGTTTATTGAGGGAATTACATGCATACATGCATTTCCTCTGCAATAGGATTACAGCAGTGAACATGGTAGATAAAACTTCTATTGCCTTTCAGGAAACAAACCAGATACAAAAAGATTCACCTATATACGATGGGGAGACAGAACAGGGGTAGGAATGGCTGGGCTACTTCTAGGCGGTGACCTCCAAACAGGCCTGGAGGATGAAGAGCCAGCCTTGTCTGTTGCTAAGGAAGGGCCAGGCCACACTATAAAAATGCTGAGCTCAGGAAGCCCAAATCTCTAATCTGGACAGTAGGCAGTGGCCCATTCGTTTACACAGGGAAGACTAGAGGAAGTACAGACAGGAGATGGCCATTGAACTTCATGGGGCTACTTCAGTCAAAAAAACCCTAGCCAGCCAAGCAGAGATGCTCAGTTGGTAGCAAGCTCTCCATAAGTTGGGTTCCAGAAAAGGGTTGGGTTGGGACTTCACTCGTTCAGAAGGTACCACGGCATGGCTAAATATAAAACATCTTTCTGCTCGGAGCCCTAAAAATTGCCATCGTGCCTGATGAGAAAACATTAGATGTGTTCCTCTGAGCTCAGTTCCCAACTCCCACACCAGATGACTCACAACTGCCACTAACTGCAGCTCCAGGAAATCCAGTATCCTCTTCCAGCCTCCTCGGGACACCTGCGTTCACATGAACACACAACACACACACACACACACACACACACACAGAACACATACATACACCCACACACACATACACACAGGGCACATACACACACATATACACAGGACACATACATACACACATACAACACATACACACAAATACACATACACACACAACACATACACACACTTTACACACATAGCTTTAAAAAATATGCACTATGTATTCAGATCATGGTGTGGTGCAGACAGAGCTAAACATTGTGGACATTTTCCATCCAACCTTTCTGTCCTCATCCACTTCTATCAGAAACTTTGTAAGGTAGCCACACAAAATCAAGCTTGCTGGGCCTGGGGGCATAGCTCATTTGGTAAGCCATTCGAAGAGCCAACTTCAGTCTCTGGCATCCAAATGCATAGTAGCAGGTGGCTGTAACTCCAACCAGGAGGAGGCAGAGATAAAAGGACCCCTGGGGCTGACCAGCCAGCCAATCTAGCCACTTGGTGGCCTCCAGGTCAGTGAAAGAACCTGATTCAAAGGAGGTGGACATTTCCCTAAGACTGATACCTGAAGCTTCCCTCTACCTTCTACGTCTACACAAACATATGCATGAAAAACAGCAACAACAAAACCAACCTTCCCTGTTAGCAATTTTTTTTATACTATTATCTCCCCAGTACAAGCTGCAGGCTGGAGGCCATTTGTAACCAGACAGGAGATGCATTGAAAGGGAGACACATCAGAGTGTGGACGATGTGAAGGGATTAAAGACTTAGTGAGGGTACTGAGGGATGTAGCTCAGTTTGGCAGAGTGCTTAACGAATGTACATGGTCCTGAGTTCTCTTTCTAGCAGGCCATAAAACCAGGTGTTGTAGCTCACTCCTGGACTCTCAGAACAGAGGAGGTAGAGGCACTAGGATCTGAAGTTCAAGGTCATTCACAGAGTTCAAGGCTAGCCTGAGCTACATAAGACTCCACCTATAAATAAATAAGTAAAGAAAGAAAGAAACAAATACCCCCCCCGACCCGACTCTGCTCCTGCCAGTGGTTTATAATCTAGCATCCATACTTCCCACTGAGCACCGAGAAGAAGATGACTGCAGGAATAGCCACTGTCCATTGAGGCTTTTTAGTTAGTGGTATGCTGGGTTCTTGGTACTCACTGCCTTGTTCATCACCATGTAGACGGGCTTCATTATCCTCGCTGTCCAGATGAGGAAACCAGGCTGGAAAAGATGATGTCACTGCCCAAAGTACTGCATGTCCTGACAGTGCCAACAGCTGATGTGGCTCTGTCCTTCTGACTCCATTTTCCCTGTGCTCTGAGCCACACTTTGGGAATGAGGTGCATGACAGGGCTCCTGCTCTGCTCAGTACCCTGGGTGACTGTGTTGACTTCCTCTGGCCCTCAGCGCGCCACTCTGCAAGGCAGTGTCCCTGTCCTGGGTCCTGGGTTTACCTGAGGAACATGAGAGGCTGGTGGTCCAAGCACATGAGGCTCCCCTCAGGTCCGGCCTATATAAAGGCCCTGTGTCCCAGGGGTGGAGCTTCTGGCTCTGTGAGCTAGGATGCCTTCCTGGGGGTCATGGGAATGGCTATTCGGCATAACGGGCTTTCTACCAACTCTCTGCAGGTACTACCCCAGTGGGGATGCTTTTGCTTCGGGGTCAGATGATGCCACGGTATGTTTCTCGGTTATTGATGGTCCTCTCCAGGCGGGGGGTGGGGGGGGGGTAATAGCTTGTTTTTACTTTTATGTTTTGCAAAAGTAGAAAGGGAATTTTATTTAAAGCAAAGCAACAGAAGGGAACAGAAAATACTACAGGAAAACATCAGGCCTTAATTTGTTTTGTTTTGTTTTGTTTTTCAAATTTTATTTATGCATTTTAATGTATATGGATGTTTTGTCTGAATATATGTCTTTTCACCACATGAATTCTTGGTGCCCTCGGAGAGCAGAAGAGGGCACGAGGTTGTCCTGAGACTGGAATTGCAGATGGTTGGGAGCCACCATCTAGATGCTAGTACTTGACCCTGATTCCTTGAACTAACAGTCAGTGATCTTGATAGCTGAGCCATTTCTCCAGCCCCTTAGTGTAGTAGGTCTTTGCTACTTTGTAGGTTCTTCTTTTTCCCAACCGTTACCTCCCCCTGCCCCCAGTTTCACCTCCTATCACTAGATAGGAGAGATAGAAGGATACAGGGGAGAGAGAGAGAGATCTGAATCTAGTTTCTTTCTTCTTGCTTATTCTTTGAGCGTGACGACCAACAAACCGTAACCAACCCGCCTAGCATTTATATACCCTCTGACAAGTTCCTGGAATTCCAAACATCACAGAATCACAGAAATTATCTGCAGTTGGTAAAACCACGCTTTTGCTAGAGCACAAGGCAAATCATGGTCAGCTGCTGCGGGAAGCAGCCCACAGCCCTACACATGGGATTAAGATGAAAGCCTGTTCTTATAATAGCTCTGTATTTTTAAAGAAGCCAAAATTCCAAAATTGTCACTATACCTTAATTTTATTTATTTTATTTTATTTATTTATTTGGTTTTTTGAGACAGGGTTTCTCTGTGTATCGTGGGCTGTCCTGGAACTCACTCTGTAGACCAGGCTGGCCTCAAACTCAGAAATCCGCCTGCCTCTGCCTCCCAAGTGCTGGGATTTAAAGACGTGCGCCACCACTGCCTGGCTTAATTTTTTTTTTTTAAACTTGTTTTCTAGTCACAGAAGTTCTGTGTAGTCTCTGAATCAATATTGAAGGGAATTCCTTTCCTTTCCTAAGGAAAAAGCAGTTTAATGAATCCTGGCAGCCCTTGCTCTCCATAAATACAATATCTATTTGGATATTTGTCTTTTTCACATGATGGCAGCCTGTATACATTCTTCTGTGACTAACAAGCATTTTTCCCTAGCATATTTTCTCAATAATTGTCTGGTATTTCATAGTATTGACATACCATCATGACCTCAAAGAATCTTCCATCTGGAGGGAGCTCTTTGTAAGTTATTCCCACCCTCTTTAAGAACACTGTCATAAAACCAACATGGTGGTCCAATGCTTGTAAGCTCAGCATGAGAGAGACAGAGATAAGAGGAACAGATATTCAAGGTTATCCTTAGCTAGGGAGGGCGTCTGAAGGTCCCACAGTAAGTTCACGACCAACCTAGGTTACTAAACAAACTTTGCTGTAGGTAAATATTTTTGTGCCTTTCTCGACTTAAAAACCCTACAGCAGTGATTGCTTACCTAAAACCAGATTCCATTCTCATAGTTTTGTTACAAGTGGCAAATTATGTTGATATATGTTTTTAAGAGAAAACATAATTTTTTTTGTTCTTGTTGCCCTCAAAAATACCCAATATTAAAGAGTGGGCTTCGCTCCAAGCTGCTGCTGTGGAAGAGTTTTGATAATAATGAAAATCTCAGGGTTGAAGAGATGGCTCAGAGATTAGAGAGCTTGGTGCCCTCCCAGAGGGCCCGAGTTCAATGCCAGCACTCATGTGAGGTGGCTTACAATGGCCTGTAACTTCTGTTCTGGGGGACCTGACACCCTCTTCTGTCCTCCTCACACACCATACGCACGCACACACACAGGCACACCCATATTCACATTCATAAATAATAAAACATTTTTAAAACTCTTAGATGTGTCAAAAATATGTAACAAAATATAAAGGCACACATTTTCACTATACCGTTTCATGGAAACCATTCTGCTCTAAGGGCTCTGCTCCTAAGCCAATGCAAGGCAGACATCAACATGTATACAAAGATTTTTATATAGAAATGTCTATCACATAGCTATGGGCAGTTCTACTGTGACTGCCCAGCCCATTGCCCCTTGTAGTGTATTCAAAAATCAGCTTTCTTCACACACACACACACACACACACATACACACACATGTTCATCAAAGAATTATACATAAAAGAGAAAGTTTAGTCCTAAGACCATTTAGCTCATTATTGCCTAATAGATTGAGACATGGCCATATGGGAAATATTGGCCTGCCATGTAGATCGTCGTCTTTGAAGACTAATTCTGGTAAGTGCTTACCACATAATGTTGACAGAGCCAGCAGTGAACACCCAGCCCATCGATTTCCACACAGTCTTACTCAGGGTTTCTACTGCTCTGATGAAACACCATGACCAAAAAGCATGTTGGGGAGGAAAGGGTTTATTTGACTTACACTTGCAGATCACTGTTCATCAAAGGAAGCCAGGACAGGAACTCAAACCTGGAGGCAGGCACTGGCACAGGCCATGCAGGGTTGTGCTTCTGCCATGCTCCTCATGGCTTACTCAGCCTGCTTTTTTTCATAGCAGCCCACCAGCCCAGGGATAGCACCACCCACAATGGGCTGGGCCCTCCGCCATCAATCACCAATTAAGAAAATGCTCTACAGCCTTGCCCACAACCCAGTCTTATGGAGGCATTTTCTTAATTGAGGTTCCCTCTTCTCAGATGACTTTAGCGTGTTAAGTTGACATAGAACTATCCAGCACACACACATAAAATATATTTTTTAGAAACACACAAAAATAACATCCCAGACATTAGCAAATACCTCTAGGACTTGGGGTGACTTTCATTTCCTCGTGTGTGAATTTCTAAGCATTCTGGAATGATCCGCAATGACAGTGTATGCTTCATCAAGGAAGAGGAGGTAGGGTTCTATGTTTGTCTCTGTACCTGAAAACATTTTTTACACTAGCTGTTTCTTTGAGTCCCTACTGACCCAAAGACATTAACTGGAAATAGGATTGAAGGATAAAATAAAAAGAGAGAGAGAACTAAAGAGGTTTTCTCCTGTCACGCCTCAAACTACAGCAGGTCTGGGGACCAAATGCTGCTGGTCCCCAGTAGTAATAGTAGGTGTGTGGTCTGTACTTTGACAAGTTGAAGCCCGAAGTAATTGTACCTTCGTTCCTTTGTACCTCAGTGTCGCCTCTATGACCTGAGGGCAGATAGAGAGGTCGCCATCTACTCCAAGGAGAGCATCATATTTGGCGCCTCGAGCGTGGACTTCTCCCTCAGTGGTAAGGTTTTACTTCAGAAACTTCCCCAGGACTGTAGGACTAGACCTAAAGAGAACGAACCAGCTCTCTGCCAAGCTTCCCATCACTGAGCTGTTGGTGAGGTGATATGCTGAAGCCATGTGGGACCTTCAGACCTCCCTTCACCTCATTTCCATTGCCACTTTGTGCTCTGAAACCCCCTGCAACCCTGCCCACACCTGGGAAGCAGCTAGCAGAAGCCAAGCCAGTGTTGATGAGACACCGCCCTGTTCTCAGTCTCTGCCTTTGCTGCAGCCACTTTCTGGTACCCCTACCCAAGAATCGAAGACTACTGCTCTGCCCTCAGAAACGTTGGCCACTTTGCCTTAATCTCTGAACTCTAGTTGGAGGTTTAGAAATAGCAGGAGTGTTCCTGCTTCCTCTAAGGCCCAGTGGCATCCTATACACATGTGACTCTAGCATGGTAGCTTCTACCACATGGTGCTACAGTGGTAGTCCTCTCTGTTCCATGCCTTCCCTGGAAGACAATGACTACTTCTCCTGAATTGCAAAGGCAACACACATTGCCTGCCATACAGGCCTAGATTAATCTGTGTTTATTGTGTGGGTGGACGGGTGGATAGGTAAGTGGATAAGTGAGTGAGTGGGTAGGTGGGTTCGTGGGTGGGTGGGTGGATGTATGAATGGAAGGGTAGATGGTTAGATGGATGGGTGGGTAGATAGGTGAGTGGGTGGGCGGAAGGGTGGTGAGTGAGAGGGTGGATAGATGGACAGATGATGAAATTAATTTGGTGAATGAGAGAGTGAGTGAGTGAGTGAGTGAATGAGAGTCAAGAAAGGAAAAGCAGGAACTGATTTAACCATTATATCTTCTTCCAGGTCGCCTGCTTTTCGCTGGGTACAATGACTATACCATCAATGTCTGGGATGTTCTCAAGGGCTCCCGGGTCTCCATCCTGTTTGGACATGAAAACCGCGTCAGCACTCTGCGAGTGTCTCCTGACGGGACGGCCTTCTGCTCGGGATCGTGGGATCACACCCTAAGAGTAAGAAGGGTGTTCCATTTTCCTGTGTGAACAGAGAGGATGGGAGGTGGCCGTCCTGAGCAATCTCTGTCCCTGTCCAGAGATACAGGTGACAAGTGGTTGTCTCTGGGAGGTTGGGAGCCTCGTGCACACAGGTGTTCAACATGGTGGTGAGAAAATAGGCTGAAGCCTCTGAGAGCCCTGTTCAGTGGAGTGTGTGAGCGTGAATGCATATGTGTATGTATATGTGTGTACACTCTAACTTCCTATCTTTAAACATTAAACTCAACTCTTACAGTACAAACTATTAACTATTTAAAAAGTACCTATCTGTGTCTTCTCAGGTTTGGGCATAATCTTCTCACAGCGTGCAAGAACGTGTGTCCTCTCGTGTAGATAGGACTTCTCCATGAGCCCAGGGCTTCCCACAGGTTAGCTTATGGGAGCAACCTCACAGCTCGGCACTCACTCACCCTGTCCAGTGTCTCCATGAAATCTGCCCCCTCCCTGGAAACATTCGGATAGGCCGTGGCACTTCAACTGGACCTTCAAGCCCTTCTGTCATCTCAAAAACTCTGCTAAGTTTTGTCTGTTTTTGAAATTATTCCAGCCAGTGGAATTTCACATTTATCAGCATTTAAAATGTCCTTCGTTGTTTCCTTGGATCTAGTCTGTCTTCAGAGCACTTTAAACTGTACCTTTTCTTGGCGTGGACTGTGGCTTCTAGAACCATCCTTGGGACGTGCCGGTTATGTGGACTGTAAGAACTGTAAGGTTCACTGGTCTGTAATAGAAGGAAATTCTATTTCCAGATGTAACTACACAGAACCACTTTTTAAAACTGTTTTTAGGTAAAATTATCTTTTTTCAACCTGTTCAGTTGTCTTTTTTAAGATAATGTTTGTTTTTGTTTTGGGGGATGAGGGTCTGGGGGGGGAGTCTTTAGAAATGAAACGGACACATGCAGAAAACAGAAAAAATACTGTATAATTCACTTGTGATCGATGGCAGTCTAGGCTGAGCATCCCCGACACTTGAGGGGAAAACAGGTTGCCATTCCTAGCACAAATACTGCAGAGAGCAAACAGAACCTCGTGGCGTGAGAAGACAGGCCACTAAACTGATTTAAAAGCCTGCTAGTAGTGTTATCAGAAATGCCTAAGATAAACTGTGTGTTGTCCCTATAAATTATATTCGAATGTCCTGCACAGCAGTTGTACTGACACAGACTGGTGGGCAGGCCATGAATAATAATAATGTCTTTGTTATCCAAGGGGTATCTTGTCTTTATTTGAATCATAAATTCCTTCTAGATGCGACTGGCTGCTGTGTATTACAAGGTCCCTGCTTTTCTTCCTTTTGTTCTTTTAAAGGTGTAGAGGTTTGTTCTTTTAGAAACTCTTCGTGTAATGAGATGCCATGTTAATAGAAATGGTGGCACACACTTTTAAGTTCAGGTACAGAGAAGCAGAGGCCAAAGGATAGCTTGAAGCCAAGAGTTCAAGTTCAGCCTCAGCCACATAGTGAGGCCTCATCTTCTCAATGTTTTTGTTTTGCTCTGGTATTTATTTATTCATCTATTTGATTTTTTTTTAATTCTCTGTGTGTGGTCGTGAATACACAGGCCACAGAGCACACGTGGAGGTCAGAGTATAACCAGTGGAAGCCTGCTCTCGTCTTCCACTATATGGGGCCTGGGATGAGACTCAGGCTGTCAGGCCCAGTTGGTAGCAAGCATCCTTACCCACTGAGCAGTCTCCCTCCCTGCCTCTTGTTATGTTTATAATGAAACAAGGTATCATGGCTGCCTCAAACCTTCTACATTGTCAAGTATGCTCGGGAACTTTCGATCCCTCTGCCTTGGCCTCTCAGATGTTGGTACATTGGGATCGGCCAGCGTGCCCTGCACACTGATGTACTAAGACTGTAGGTGCTGCTAGAGATCAGAGGATTCACGCTCTACCAACTGAAATATAGCCCCAGCTCCAAGACCCCATCTTTTAAAAGAATGCTTAATTCTGTTTTGTTTAAGTGTACTAGGAACCAAAGGTCACCTCAGACACTGCTAAAAAACTGGCATTGTGGGTGGCCTTGGGTGTCTGACCAGCCAAAGGGTTTTGTTGACCCTGAAAAGCAGGAGATATGTGTGTCCCTAGATTGTCTGTCTTGTCTTATCCTACTCTGCCTGGCTCTTTGCTTAGTGCTGGCTTTGTAGCCCCAGCCCCATGCTCCTTAGAGAGACCCTCAGAATGCAGAACAACATTCTTCCAGTCAGCAGAATGGCACTGTCCCCACTTCAGCAGTCTCTGCGGAACTCAGAGTGACAAAAAGCCACATATATTTTTGTTATGTCATTAATATTATGTAAATATCCCTCAGGAGCCCTGAAAGCGCCTCAGGGACTCAGAGGGTTCTGGATTATTCTTCTACACTCTAAAGAGCTCTCTTTGCTGCCCCCAAACCCCAGGAAGACTCTCCTGGAATAAAGCAGACCTCCCTCCAGAGAGTGTGGGCCTAAAGAAGGGACCAGGACAACTGGGCAGAGTTGGCCTCTGGGAGAAGGCCTCTGAGGAAACTTGGGGTAACATCAGCATCACAGAATGCCAAAAAGGAGCCCCGAGAGGGCCCACAAAGGCTAGAGCCCAGCAGGCTTGCTCAGTAGAACAGTGGTTCTCAACCTATGGGTCTCAACCCCTTATGGGAGCCATATATTAGATATCCTACATATTAGATATTACATTATGCTTCATAACTGTAGCAAGTATCATTTTATAGTTGGGGTCCCCACAACCTGAGGATAGCAGCATTGGGAAAGTTGAGAACCGCTGTACTAGAAATTTATCAATGGAGAACAGACAGGCTCTAGGAGGCATTGCTGGTAGGTCAGAAATAGGCAAGAGTCAGGGGTTGGGGCCACCTTGCCTCCTCCAGCCTGGGACAACCACTTGCAAAATGATGGGTATATCCTTATTTCCCAAACAAGTAGGCCAATAGCAATCGCTCCCAGCTGGGCCTGATGGCTCAAGTCTGTAATCCCAGCAACTCCGGAGGCTGAGGCAGGAGAATGACAATTCCAAGGCCTACTCACCCCCTAGAAAGTTCCATCCCCCATCTATTTAAACCTCAACAATAATCCGAGGATCTCCTGCTGCTCCTGCTTGCCCCACCCCATGACGCTCTCCTTGTACCAGGTGCAAGTGATATTCCCAAATGTCCAGGTGGGTCAGAGTGGGAAGTAGCTGAGCCTAGAAAGCCTACTGAGGTTAGACCGGGTGCAGGAGCCAAAGGATGGCCAACTCGCAGGACCCACTGCATGAACGCACTAGACGGCTGCTGTCTGACTACATATTCTTCTGCGCACGGGAGCCGGGCACCCCGGAGCCACCGCCCACGTCTGTCGAGGCGGCCTTGCTTCGCTCTGTGACTAGGCAGATCCAGCAGAAGCACCAGGATTTTTTTTCCTCCTTCCCCGAATGCCCGGGCAACCGCCTGGAGCTGGTGAAACAGATGGCGGATAAGTTGCTCTCCAAAGACCAAGACTTCAACTGGAGCCAACTGGTGATGCTCCTGGCCTTCGCGGGGTCGCTTATGAATCAAGGCCCTTACATGGCTGTCAAGCAGAGGGGGGAGCTGAGGAATCGTCTCATAGTGACCCGAGACTGCTGTCTCATAGTGAACTTCCTGTATAATCTGCTCATGGGGCGTCGGCACCGCTCCAGGCTGGAGGCTCTCGGAGGCTGGGTGAGACCACTGGAGGAGGGTGATGGAGATGGCTTGGGAGAGGGGGCACAGGATGATGTGTTGAGTGCCTTTACCGCAGGGTCTTATGTAGCCAGCCCAGGCTGGCCTCAAACCTCATCAGATACTATCCTGCCACTATGGTCCTCCTGCTTCTATCCCATGAGCACCAGGATTACAGGCTATGTCATTATGGTGGGTTTATGTGGTGCTAGAAGGGGAAGCCAGGGCTTTGAGCATACTGGGCAAGCACTAAGTGAGCCACATCTCCAGCCCAGGGATTTCTTTATAGGCTGCTCTTACTCAATAGCTCTTATAAAACTTCATTCAGGGGCGGTCAGGCACACGTGGCTTACCCTAACTCTTAGCCCAGGACTGTCAGGGAGGGTTGATTAAGTCTAATAGGCCCAAGTGGTATAAAGGGAGCAGTAACCATGCCCAGACTTACCCTTATTAGAGTAAGGCCTTAGGGATTGTGAAATGTGTGGGGCCACCAAGTGGGGAGCCTGACTGGGTTCTTTTAGGCCACTGTACTTTTCTCTGCTGGGCAACCTCCAGGCTCATGGCTTTCTGTTGGTCCTTAATTTGGTGGTGTAGGCTAACGAGGCAGTCCTTAGCCTCCCTCCAGCTGCATGGAGCTATTGATCAAGGAAAACACACAGGATGAGGATAAAAAGCTTGATGGTAGACTGTTAGCATCTGTGAAGCCCTGGGTTCGATCCCCAGCATCACCAGAAGAGGAGAGAAAAAGAAAGAGGGAAAGGAAAGGGAAAGGAAAGGGAAAGGAAAGGAAAGGAAGGAAAGGAAGGAAGGAAAGGAAAGGAAGGAAAGGAAAGGAAGGAAGGAAGGAAAGGAAGGAAGGAAAGGAAGGAAGGAAGGAAAGGAAGGAAGGAAGGAAAGGAAGGAAGGAAAGGAAGGAAGGAAAGGAAAGGAAGGGAAGGAAGGAAAGGAAAGGAAAGGAAAAGGAAGGAAAGGGAAAGGAAGGAAAGGGAAAGGAAGGAAAGGGAAAGGAAGGAAAGGAAAAGGAAGGAAAAGGAAGGAAAGGAAAAGGAAGGAAAGAGAAGGAAGGAAAGGAAGGAAGGAAAGGAAGGAAGGAAAGGAAGGAAGGAAAGGAAGGAAGGAAAGGAAGGAAGGAAAGGAAGGAAGGAAAGGAAGGAAGGAAAGGAAGGAAGGAAAGGAAGGAAGGAAAGGAAGGAAGGAAGGAAGGAAAGGAAGGAAGGAAGGAAGGAAAGGAAGAAAGGAAGGAAGGAAAGAAAGGAAGGAAGGAAAGGAAGGAAGGAAAGGAAGGAAGGAAAGGAAGGAAGGAAGGAAAGAAAGGAAGGAAGGAAAGAAAGGAAGGAAGGAAAGAAAGGAAGGAAGGAAAGGAAGGAAGGAAAGAAAGGAAGGAAAGAAAGGAAGGAAGGAAAGGAAGGAAGGAAAGGAAGGAAGGAAACCCTTCTAGCTTAGGTTAGCCTACAACAGGCCCCTTGGAGGCTGAGCTTAACCTCCTCAGGTTTCTTTACCTCCCTCTTCATTGTGGTTGAATCAAAATGGATATGTTATGGGGTAAATATAACTTAACCATTAAAACCTGCTATACAAAACCCAAACGGATTACACTCCTGTCAGGAGTCTGCATTTAAGCTACCTGGGAAAGGCAAGGCAGCAGGACATGTTAGTACCTGCCCTGCTCCTGATGTATGGGTCTCCACTGGGCCCACAGACCGCCTTCAGCTGAGTTTCCGAGGACCCTCTCTGAGCCCTCTGAAGAGGTCATTAAGACTGAGTGTTGATTTCTCCCTCTGCCTCCTGGCTCCTTCCTCTACCTCCTCTCTCTCTCATAAGCTCTCATCTCAGCCTTGGTCAGGTTTTCCTTTTGGGGGGAGAGATTCACTATCAGACTTACTAGGACCCTGAGAAGACAGCATGGCGACAGCTTTGCATAGAGTTTAGGTCCATAAGGCCAAGCGAGGTCTCTTTAGGTCTCATAGGCTCCAGAGGAAGGGGTAGGTCGTGTGCCACACAGTGATGAATCCGTCCGTGTGGATGTATGGGTGTGTGTAGCCATCACCCATTCTGGAGCAGGAGGGGAAGGGGGAAAGATTGGGTCCTTTAGTTAGTGTCTGTTCACTATACAGGATTTGCTACCCATAGCCCTTGATTACTTAGGGTCTCAGGTACCCAGCTGTTGGTAAGTTCCCTTTGGGGAATAGAGGCTTTCGAGTTCCCAGGCTGACTTTCAACAGGGTTATCTGTTATTTCTTTTACACAAGCTGTGAAGGTAGAGAAAGCAGCTGCTGCGAGTTAGCATGGCCTGGATACCCTCTAGTTCACATGTGAACATTCCCAGCCTTTTTTGGTCTGGAGATAACAGGCATTAAGTGTCTGATTGCTGTCATACTGACTTGGGTGGTGCGGTCAGCAGGTCTCCCATCTCCGGGTATCTGAGTCAGAGATTGGCACTATGGTAGGATATTGTCCACATGAGTGTGTGTGATGCACCACACAGCAGTCTGGATGAATTGAGAGGGAAAGTGTATTCAAGAGGGGGCCTGTGACCATAAGAACCAAGATACTTATTAAAGGAGTAACCAGAGCTGTGATCCAGGGGGTCCCCCATGAGTTTCGAAACCATTTTGAATTTGATTTGCAGAGAGAGGGTCAAGAGTGACTAGAAGGGCTGAAGATAGACTGTGCTGTCAAAGGAGAGAATGCTTCGCGATTTTTACTGGAGGTTGTGGGGAAGGGATCAGAGAGTAATGAGAGGTTTTAATAGAGTTCTCCAAGGTGTCTTAAGTAAGCGTTGAGGTGTACTGAGGATATCTGTGCCATATGAGGCAGTTAGATGGTTGCTGATGCAGCAAGTTGGATTGCTTATTACAAAACCTAACTGGGAGGTGTCCGGTAGCCAGGTGCCTTCATTTGTATGGCATGATCTAAAACCTCCCATGTATCCTAGAGTGTTCTTCATACTGGAGACTGGTCCAGGGCCTTGTGCATGCTCATCACGTGTTTGACCTCTAAGCTCCGAGCCAGCCCTTTATGTGGAAATGCTGGGGAAGGCCAGAGAGGATGTCAGATCTCCTAGAACTGGAATTACAGGCAGTTGTGAGACACTATGTGGGTGCTGGGCACGGAACCCAAATCTTCTGAAAGAGCAGACAGTGCTCTTAACTTCGGAGCCATCCCTCCAGCTGTGCCTACTGTGAATCTGGGGCCCAGGTTTGTTCATGAGGAGACAGTCTAATTCTCGTCTTCCCCCCCCCCCGCCCCCCTGCAGGATGGCTTTTGCCGCTTCTTCAAGAACCCTGTACCGCTCGGCTTCTGGAGAAGACTGCTGATTCCGGCTTTTCTGTCAGGCTTCTTTGCAACAGCCATCTTTTTTATCTGGAAACGTTTATAAGTTTTAAATTTTTAAAGCGATCTTACCTAACTGTGAACCTTCTAAGGGACCATCCTGGGTAATTGGATAAGAACTGAGGAAGTCCTCCAGCCTAGAGATATTTCTACCTGCATGCTACATGGAGTTCTGGGCTTGTGATGGGGCCAGCATTTGAAAGGGGTTCATGTAGCTCTTCGCTGCTAAGTGGGGAAATGGTCCCATCACGACAGAGAACTTCAGAAAACGCTACATACACTTACTAGATGTGCGGCTGTCTGAATTTGGCTGCAGGTGCAGCAGAGCCTCCCCCATCTGTTCTGAGGTTCTTGAGCTGCCAGGGTTCCAGGGCAGGGGATCCTAAAGCCCAGAGCCCAGAGCAATGAGGAATGCAATAGGAAACCGGAAGGAATCCCTGGAAACCTAAATCCTTCTGTGCCTAGTTCTCAGGACTTCTGAATTTATAATGCTCCCCTTAATACGTTTTTAATAACTTCAAATTCTTAATAAATGTATGCACTTTTTTAAAAAGGGGGAAAAAAAGAAAATGTCTTTCTATAACTTGGCAAGTTTCTTGTTCTTAGGAGTAACTCAAATTCATGACAATTTACTTTTATTGTCTCCGATATAAACCAGGATTTGGTTTATATTGCTGTGCGGGGAGTAATTTTTATTTTTATATTGTGTATGTGTGTTATGCTTGTACGATCTGTGCACCACTGATGTGTGTTGTGCCTGTGAGGCCGGGAGAGGGTATCAGATGCCTGGAGCAGGGGTTACAGATGGTTCTGAGTCACCACGCAGGTGCTGGGAATCAATCCTGGGTCCCCTGGAAGAGCAGCCAGTGCTCTTAACCACTGAGCCATCTCTGCAGCCTTAACAATGCTTTGTTTTAAACATTTAATCTACATGAAAGTTCATACACCATTCCTCCTTTCCCCCTTCCACTCTTCAGTCTACTCAAGCCCTGTATGGTGGGTAAACATTGTGTCCCACCAAACCTCCCTGGCCATTATCAGCTTGCCATTTCATAAAACTGGGTCTGATCATGGTTTGTTTGTGTACATGTGACAATATTTCTGACTGTAAATGTGACAATGTTTCTGACTAGAAATGTGGGTCTTGGAGATCATATTTGAGTCACCAAGCTTGCTGGAAAATACCTTTACCTACCAAGCCATCTCACCAGCCAAACTACATTTGTTTTGCTTCATTATAGTGGTGTGTCTGTGCGTGTATGTGTGTATACATGGGAAGTCAGAAGACCTTTACCTACCAAGCCACCTCACCAGCCAAACCACAATATTTGTTTGCTTGCTTAGTTATAGTGTGTGTGCATGTAGTGCACACATGGAGGTCAAAAGACAACTTTTAGGAGCCGGTTCCCTCCTTTCACCATGTGGTTTCCTGGGATCAAACTCAGGTAGAGCGGTTTGGAGGCAATCACTGTTAGCTGCTCACCTAGCTCTTTGACTCTGTCTCTTCCTATCATGAGATTCCTAAGGAAATTCCAATTTGGGGGAGTCCTCAAGAAAGGGAATCAGGGCCTGTGTGGCAGAAGTTGGGGTCTCTTTTTGGTACCTTTCTGAGAAAATGGGGGGAGGTACAAGTCTACAACGCAGTTGGTTCCAGAGCCGTGGGCAGGGAAGAGGCTGAGCACACCAATAGCCCCTTTGTTGTAAATTCAGGTTCCCCAGGTGAGTCTGTTAGCTAGGGAGTGGCAAGTGTCTCAGCAGCTGCCTGTCTGTAACTGAGAGGGAAGAGGCTGCTGCAAATATTGTGGCCTGAGCAGAGGCTGGAGTCTAACATCACACTCTGACAGTTGTATTTCTTGCATTTGTACTGAGAGAAATTTCACACAACACAAAACCCTATTCATCATTTTAAAGTGAGTGCTGTTAGTGTGTTTACAGTAGCACCCAGCCATCACCCTTTAATTCCATCTCTCAAAAAGAGATGCCACACCCGCTAGCAGCCCTCTGATCTTCCCTTCCCCTACCCCAGCAACCACTAATCTACCTTCTGCCTTTGAATCTGCCTCCTCTAAACACTTCCTATAAATGGAATCAGCCAGCTCATGGCTCTTTGTGTCTGATTTCTTATTTAACCAAGTGTTTTCTAGGCTTCTACACGATGTAGCATGTCAGGACTTCGCGCCTGTTCAAGGCTAACGCTGCATCCTGTTTACCACACACAGCTAGCTGGAATGTAGGTGGCTCTCAGTCATTGAAGAGTGTGTGAATGTGGCCCAATGAGCATGCTCTTACGTGTCTTTATGCAGACTTGGGCTTTTTATCACTCCTGTGTGCAAGCCTTGGTGGGATGGCTGGGCCCTGTGGTAACTGCAGGCTTTAGGGTATGGCAGATCTACTGAACTCTTCTTAGCAGCTACACCATTCAACATTCCACCTTCTTCCATGGTTAAACCCCAGGGTTGCAAAGGGAAAATGAGAGAACTACCTGGGCCAGATCTGGGAAACACAACTCTTTAAAATGCAGATGATTTCTGCCTCCTTGGCTTCTCAGATATCATGCAGCCCCGTGTGCCCACATGGTGGTACCAGCTAGAAAGCAGAGTCCTCTCCTAGACAAGGCCAGAGGCTCATGTTAAGTCTTTTGCCCCTCTCTGCAGCCAAGCAGAGCTTTAGTGAAGCCATTGCTTGGCGCTTCCTGCCCTGAGGCCTTCATACCAATCAGCTTTTGTTACAGGCTCTGCCCAAAGTATCGGTTTGTGGGGTTTTAAGATCTTGTCTTTATTTTTATTTATGTGTGTCTGTATCTGGGTGCACATATGTATGTGGGAGCCCGTGGGAACAATAAGAGGGCGTTGGATTCCCTGAAGCAGGAGTTATAGGCAGTTGTAAGCTACTGCAACCAAACTTCCATCCTCTGTAAGAGCAGCAAAAACTCTTCACAGCCAAGGCATCTTTCCGGTCCATTTTTCTTCTTTTTAAAGTTTGTATTTATTATTATTGTGTATGTTAACTGGATGGGGCTGAGGGACAAATGTCACAGCACACATGTGGAGGTCAGAGGTCAGTGTTGTGGAGTTGCTTTCCCCTTTCACCTCACTTTATGTGGTTCCAGGAATCAGGGTTACCAGTAAGAGCCTGCATCCACTGAGCCGGCTCTCCATCCCATTTGTATTTTGTAGCTATGCCTCTCAAGGGGTGCGTTCGGTAGAATTGAACATACAGGTGAGGAGCCCATCTGGTGGCTCATTGGATAAAAGCCCTTATCATCCAGCCTGCTGACCTAAGTTCAGACTGCTGACCTCCCCAGAACCCACATAAAAGCCAAATGTGGTGACGTGTGTGTCTGGATATCCAGCATTCTGACTCAAGATAGGAAGCAGAGACGGGAGAATTCCCAGAAGCTAGTTGGCCAACAAGCCTGGAGTCTGAACTTTGCAAAACAAGAGGCCTTGCCTCAAACAAGGTAGAAAGACTCTGACTTCCACAAGTGCTTCATCTCATGTACAAGTCCACACACACACATAGACATCATACACAAGTATCTTTTAAAATAATTGATAATAATACATAAAGATGAAGCCAGGGGTCATGGAGGTGTAGCAGAGGATGCACAGAGCTTCTTGTTCAGTCATCCACACAAACTGGGTGTGGTGGTACACACCGAAATCACAGAAGGCTGAGGCAGGAAGATCAGAAGTTCAAGGTTATTCTAAACTCCACTGGGAGTTTAAGGTCAGCCTAAGACACATGAGGTCCTGTCTTCTATTTTTAAAAAAGAATTATTGATTTATGTGCTTGTATGTACTGTAGCTGTCTTCAGACACACAAGAGGGCACCAGATCCCATTACAGATGGTTGTGAGCCACCATGTGGTTGCTGGGAATTGAACTCAGCACCTCTGGAAGAGCAGCCAGTGCTCTTAACCACCAAACTATCTCTCCAGCCCCAAAGCCCTGTCTTCTAAAACACTAGTATTAATGATTATTTTAACAAGGAGATGGATCTGAGCATGGAATACTGGCCCACATCTATGTCTCAGTATTACAGAGGCTGAGGCAGTGAGTTAAAAACTACCCTGGGCTGCGTAGATAGCCTATGTCTCAAAACTAAAAATGAATGATTAAATGAAGAGTTAAATTTAGAACTCTTTCCTTAGGTTCTGTTCGACTCAGCAGACTGCCACATTACACACTCCTGATGTGCTTTTAACTCTGGACACCTCCATCTGCCAGTCTCAGTGATTTGTTGGCTCAAGTGAGCATGGTGTGAATGGACTCTCAGAGTCCCCCACGGGGCTCTAATGTGAAGGCAGGGCTGTGCCTCCAGGGGTTTGACTTTACTACGTAACCTACAGTTGAATGATAAACCCTGCTCCATTTGAGCCTAATCAGTTTCTTTGACCCAGACCAGATTTAATTTTTCAATTACATTTTAAGATACTTAAGGTTGTCTTGATTTTCAGTTTAAGACATTATCTTTATCTTTCCACTCCAAACCCATCCCTTGCCATCCACTAGCCCCACCCAACGTAATTATATCATAACTTTAGCTCCATCAGGGTTCATTATCTCCTTTCCAAGTTCTTATGCTACTCTGAACTGAACCGTGTAATCAGATAAGGTTATTTCTTTCTCATACATTATTTCTCTGAGTTAATAATTACTTTAATCTTTCTTACTTGGTTAGTTTGGGGCTGGTTTTGTATAAACTTTTTAATGACTTTAAGGTTTTTTTTAAAGATTTATTTATTTATTATATGTAAGTACACTGTAGCTGTCTTCAGACACTCCAGAAGAGATTTCATTACAGATGATCGTGAGCCACCATGTGGTTGCTGGGATTTGAACTCAGGACCTTCGGAAGAGCAGTCAGCCCTCTTAACTGCTGAGCCATCTCACCAACCATGACTTTAAGTTTAAGTTCTCTGGTAGTTGTGTAAATCTCTTCTGTAGACGCTCATTTCCACCAGGTTGCTCACACGTGATGCTGCAAGGTCTCCTAGCCCGTTCACACCACTCACACTATCCACACAGAGGCTGTCCTTATCCTCTGTGCCAGGTACCCAGTCACCATCTCCCAGAGTCTCTTCAGTGTCCACCACCTGTCCTCGTGTGGGGGGCTCCCATTTCCATCCTTGCTCCTTTTTGTCTGTAGCCCACGTTTTACTGATGCACATCGCCAGCAGCTTCCTGACCAGGAGTAAGAGGAAAGGAGACTGCTTAAAGCCTCGCATATGTGAATGTCTTATACTACTTAGGATTAACATCTCATCCAAATGTACATTCTAGAGTGTTCCGTGCTTCCTGTTAGTATTTATAGACACCTTACCACTTCTAGTTTTCAGAGATTTCCCAACATGCTGATGGGAGGGGGTCTGTTTTCTCTCTCTCCAGAAACATGCAGAACCCTCTATTTGACATAGATTTTGAAGCTTTACAGTTGTGAGTGGGTATTTTCATGCATCCCACTCAAGGCAGAGGAAATATTTCAATCTGGGCTCATCTGGTCTGCTGTCCTGAGAGAGCATCTTTAAATATATATATATATATATATATATATATATATATATATATATATATATATATTATATGTAAGTACACTGTAGCTGTCTTCAGAAACCCCGGAAGAGGGCATCAGATCTCATTATGGATGGTTGTGAGCCACCATGTGGTTGCTGGGATTTGAACTCGAGACCTCTGGAAGAGCAGTCAGTGCTCTTAACCACTGAGCCATCTCTCCAGCCTGAGAGAGCATCTTGATTCCTTCCCCTGCTTTCTCTCCTACAATTTCTCTTATTTAGATGCTGGACTCCCCTTGTGCTATCTAATTTCCTTCCTTCCATCTCTTAAGGTTTGTTTAATTTCCGCTGGAGCTCGCTGGTGGAATGGAGTGGCAGTTATCACAAGGACAACGTGGCAGGCAGGGGAGGTGCAGTGAAACCCAGATGGTGAAGCTTTCTGGGAAGAACTGCATTTCAGCATGAGTGTGATACTATGTTTCCATAGACACACCCACAAAACAACAGGCTTTGTGCAAGAGCAAATCCAATTTAAAAGATGTGTATTTAGCCAATTGCACATCCAAAAAGGGCCTGGTTTGGCTAGGAAATTCTATCTCCTAATGAATAAAAGCAGGTCAGATAAAGGAGGGTGGAGACATTACCCACCCTCCCAGGATCTTTGTATCCTCTGTTCCCTTCTAGGAACTGGAGTGTCCCCCACCAGAGGCCAACCTGCTATTCGATGGCAAAGACTATTTCTCAGAAGTCAAGAAGAAAGAAACTGGGTTTGCTGTGTGTCACAGCTCTGACTACAGTCTTTACTGCAGCTATTTATATTTTTGAAGCTGCTTTCCTGTAACTCTGAGCATCCCTCTAGAGGGGCAATTACCCTCAGAGGCCTGTCACCACAGAGGCTCATCTGCTTGAGCCCAGGGCCTGACCCTTAAGAAGGAGGAAGGGGATGCGTAAAGAGCCAAAAGATAACAAGGACCAGGGTAAGTGGGAGAGATGTATGCTGTCCTAAATACTCCATGTTTCCGTGCTCTCCCACATGGCCTTCCAGCAGGTCCTGCAGACTTGAGGAAAAGGCCTGAGTAGCTCTGGCTCCTGTCCCTTTTGGGGCGGGGTCACACAGCCTGGGCAACTGCAATGGTGTCTTTCCTTGCTGCAAGTGTTGACCTCCCCAGCCACCTGGATAGTTGATGGAAGTATACAGGTCACCTATGTCTTCTGGCCCACAGACACAGTATTTTAGAGTCCCGTAGGTAATTACTTTGCCTTTTATCTGCTCCTAGAGGATAGAACAAGGGAATCCTGAGGTAGGAACACCCTATCATTGCTGGGGGTGGGGGTTCTTGTGGCTTTTGGGGGGGTTGGATTTTTGAAACAGGTTCTCTCTGTGTTGTCTTGGCTATCCTGGAACTTGCTCTGTAAACCAGGCTGGCCTCCAAGTCCCAGAGATCCAATTGCTGGGATTAAAGGTATACACTACTACCACTGCCTAGTGGCTTCTTTTCTTTAACCAGAATTTAAATTCTCTCTCAGTCTCAGGTTTTCACCCACTAAAGCTATAATTTTTCATTACTTACTATATTCATAAATCATATTTTTAAAGATATATATATATGAGTTCCCTGTCTGCATGTACACTTGTGTGCCAGAAAAGGGCACTAGAGCTCATTACAGATGGTTGTGAGTCACCATGTGGTTGCTGGGAATTGAATTCTGGACCTCTGGAAGAGCATCCAGTGCCTTAACCGCTGAGCCAGTAAGTAGACAAGAGATCAGTGCTGGTGTGCTGTTAGCTACCCCTCCTCCCCGCTTTTATCCATCTGGATAAGCTAGAGAGAGGACTCAGCAGGCAAGAGCACTACTAGCTGTTCTTCCTAGGGACCAGGGTTTGATTCCCAGTACCTACATGATGACTTACAACCATCAGTAACTCCAATTCTAGGGAATCCTAGAGCTGCTTCCATAGGCACACGTGATGCAGAAACATACATACAGGTGAGACACTCATACACATAAGATAATTTTGGCTGGGTATAATGGTGCATATCTTTAATCCCAGCTCTTGTGTGGCAGAGACAGACAGACTTCTGTTGAGTTTGAGGTTAGCCTGGTCTACATAGCAAGTTCTGGGCTAGCCAAGGCTACATAGTAAGACACCCCTCCTCCCCATCTCAAAAATATATAGCATTTGGGATCCTGACCCATGAGATGATGCCATCCATATGCATGGTGGAAACACGGTCATTGACATCCCCAGAGCTGTTGCCTAGGCAACTCCAAATCCTGTCACGTTGACAGTGAAGATTAACCGGCAGGCTTATCCGTTTACATTTATATAATAGGTCCTTGCAGTTTGATTTTATGATTCAAAATTCTTTATGCTCAAACTTTTTAAAAATTTTTTATTTATTTATTTAATGTATGAGTACACTGTAGCTATATAAATGGTTGTGAGCCTTCATGTGGTTGTTGGGAATTGAATTTTTAGGACTTCTGCTCGCTCCAGTCGGCCCCACTCGCTCAGTCCCTACTTGCTCCGGCTGGGATTTGAACTCAGGACCTTCTGAAGAGCAGTCAGTGCTCTTACCCAGTAAGCCATCTCACCAGCCCATGCTCAAACTTATAAACTCCCAGCCTACATAACAATTTTTAAAAATATATTTAACACAGTGTGAAGTAGATCCTTGGGGACACTTCAGTCCCATGCTGCCGTTTAAAAGTGTTATTAGCCTCCCTGCCCTGCACGGGATGAAAGTGGGTACAGCAACATTTTACTTTGTCACACTTAGGACTTTATCACGGACAAAATACAAACTTATTAAAAATAGAGGTGACTCTTCACATGCCTTTCATTGCGCTTCAACCGTTGTGAACGTATGGCCACTCTCATATTGACTATAACTTCACTTCTCATTTCTACATAAGCAGCCCAGCTTCTCCTGCAAGCTCCTTGGTGGTTAGAGCCATGTGGCATTCTACAGCTTATTGCCAGTGTGACCAGTCCTGCCAGGTTCACACTATAAATCTTGACCCAGACTAGAACCAGCCAGTGTCCCTAGATGGGAACGAGACCTGGGCTGTAGGCTGCTGGAAACTAGCCGTTCGTTGTTTGAGGTAACAGGCCCATTTTAGAGTTCCCAGGCTCTCCGAGACCTTTGAAGATTCTTAAATACAGTAAGCCCCATTTGGTGTTGTCTTCATTTAGAATAAAGATTCTAAGCAGGATATATAGTATACCAGGCAGAGCGGTCAGCATCTATTTACCCTTTAACCCACTGCCCTCAAGACACAATGAACTCAGACAATAAGGAAGGCGGATGGTAGGGAAGGCAGTTAGTACGGTAAAAATGAAAAGCCACAGCATGGGGATGCAGACATGCACTTGGCACACTCTAGGGTCCTTTAGGAAGAGGGTATCTCAACTGAGAAGATGCTCCCTCTAGACTAGCCTGTGGGCAAGCTGGTTTTCTTGATGGGTGACTGATGTGTCCAGTGCACTATGGGTGGAGCCAACCAACCCTAGCAAGGGGGTTCTGAGTAGCATGAGAAAGCAGGCTGAGCAATCAAGGAGAAGCAGGTCAGAAAGCAGCATCCCTCCAGCCTCTGCTCCAGCTCCTGCCTCCAGGATCCTGCCCTGACTTCCTCCTGTGATAGAATATGACCTGAGAGTTGTAGTTATACTACAACTAAAATAAACCCCTTTCCTTGATTTGTTTATGGTCATGGTGTTTTGTCACAGCAGTAGATGCTCTAAGGCAGGTGAGGGCAAGTTTCAGACCAACTGGGGCAACAGGCTTCCAGGCCATCGGCTCAGTCGTCCGTGGAGGAGTCATCTCAACTTTAAACTTGTAGGTTAATGTCGGTGCTGCATTCAGACACCTATGTGAATTGCTTGTATATTTCCTATATTTCCTTTGAGACTATTTTATTGAGTACATTGCAAGAGGGTGGTGTACACCTTGCAATAGAGTAGTGTACAGCCAACTTCTTGTATTTTCATAGAAAAAGAACCAAGGGGTTGGAGTGATAACCAAGTCATTAAAGGGCTGACCTTGCAAGCAGGAGAACCTGAGTTTGTATACCTATCATCTCAGCCCTGAGGAGGTGGAGACAGAGGAGCCTTGAGACTTGCAGCCAGTCAGTCTAGTCAAATCAGCAAGGTCCAGGGCAGTGAGAGCCTGCCTTAAAAACAAAGTGAGAGGGCAAGGCACATGACCTCCATCTCTGGCACACACACACACATATGCATACACATACATATACACACATACAATCATATATATATATATATATATATATATATATATACATATATATACACATATGAACACAGGTACACACACGCATATCAATACACATACATACACATATACACATATATTCACATATATATACATACAGATATACACACATGTATCTGCATACACATACATATACACATACATTCATATATATGCATACATATACAAATACATATACATACACATATACACAGAGACAAAGATACATACATGCACACATATACACAGAGAAACAGATACACACATAAACATATACAGAAATACACACAGACACACACATATACACAAGAGAGAAACACATATATGCACATACACAGAGACACGTACATACATATACACACACCAAGTCACTCACATATATACAGAGACAGACACACACATGAGGAAGAAAGAACTGGGAAAAAAATACACTAAAAATTCCATGCTTGGCTCTGTGGAGGGTGGGGATTGTGGTGACTTCTTTATTGACCCTTATCATAATTCACTACAATTGCTAAATTCTATGATGTGAGAAAGCACAGTTTATTATCAGGAACAAGATGATATATATTATTACACATATTAAAACGGTAATCAGCCTTGTGGTCCCCGGAAAGCCTCCCTGCCAGGTGTAGTTTGCCTGTTTTTTTTTTTTTTTTCAGAACAGACTGTGTTCTTCCACCAGGGGGCACCTGGCCTTCAAATGGGATAGAAGGAGTTGTACAGTGTGAAGGGTGAATCTTGCATAATTGCCGGACACACCTAAATTTAGTAAGAGTGGTTCGAAAGCTTTTGATATCCAATGCCTGTCTCACTGGTAACTAAAAGTATAAAATCCCATTTTCCCTAAAATCAGTAAAACTACAGCAAGAGTTGGGCCCAGCTAGCCAGGGAGAAAGCAGGTCCCTACCCTTGGAAGGTTAACAATCTAACCAGAGA
This sequence comes from Mus caroli, assembly GCF_978045245.1. Taxonomy (NCBI): domain Eukaryota; kingdom Metazoa; phylum Chordata; class Mammalia; order Rodentia; family Muridae; genus Mus; species Mus caroli. Next base: position 74,035,485 of record NW_028227266.1, read on the forward strand.
AACCAGCCCCAAGCTACCCTTCCCGGTGTGAACACCTGAGAGATGAGGAAACAGAGGAGACATCTGATACAGGATTACCTCAGGAGAGATGCAGAGGCCAGGGAATTACACTACTGTCAAGCATGGCCTACAGAAAGCCCCAAGAGATGTCTGGGCTCATGGCGTGACACTTGGCCTGTTAGTATCTATGTATGTGGGCAGCAGGAGGCTGGGTAGACACCAACTGTGTGGCAACCACTAGCTTCTTGGCAGTTGTGCAAGAAAAATGGAGTAAGACCTGACCAGAGGACTGGGGGATAGCCAAACTTATACAATACATAGATGCCATGAGAAGATAGGAGGAGCCACCAAGCCCAGCGTGTCAGAGAGGACTTCCTGCCAGAGGTGGCAATCGAGCTTGTGAAGAAGGGCAGAGGGGAACCTGAAGGGTGGAGAAGCCCAGGCAGAGGGAACACAAGAGAAAATATGGCATCACCTATGAAATCCTTCTGTGTGGATGGAGCCAGGGCTAAGTGCATGGGCAGGCAGACAATGCCGAGGCAATACCCAATGAAGTCACCAGTTATCTTTTATGTGGTCCAGTTGTTCTGGTTAGGGTTTGTGTGTGTGTGTGTGTGTGTGTGTGTGAACTTGATACAAGCTAAGGCTAAGTTGAGACAATGCCTCCATCAGATTGGCCTGTGGGCAAGGCTGTGGGGCATTTTCTTGATTAACCTGACCACTGCAAGCCTGTGCCTCCTCTGGTCTCTGCATGTAGCTGCCCTGTGTGGCTACCCCGGCCCCTTTCAACGCTCTTCCCTCCTGCTCCCATGCATTCCCACGGCTTTGGAAGCTTTTGTCTTACTTACTAGTCACAAGAGAAAGGGGTGCTTCAGGGGTGAGCATAGGATCACATCTCCAGGGTGCTGAGGCCGGGGAAGACATGTCCAGACCATATCGTGAGCAACTGTGGGAGGGGAGAACATATTGTTCGGGGATAAGCAGAGACATGAGCTGGAGGGCTGAGAGCTGTTGACAGGATAATGTCCTGGATCCCAGTGAGGTTCAGGACTCACTGTTCTCAAGGGCTGAGAGATAGACACTAAAATAAGGTCAAGTCCAAGGTCTGAGAGCACGATGAATTCAGGGAGAGGCAGGAAACAGATAGGCCCAGTGGGGCAAGGGAGACTCCAAAGTCCGGAGACACACCAGAGTAAGAGCGGACCAGAGAACTGGGCTGGGTGAGACTTGGTTCCCTGAGCTATGCTGGGCACTGAGTGTGCAAGGATGTGCTCCCAGCCCTGTGAGCAGAGAATGGAGAGTGTGTGGAGGACTCGTGCAGACCTCAGCTCAGCCTGAACAACGATGGTAGGAAAGTCACAGTCCCTGTCCTGGTCCCCTCTTTCCAAACTTCACATGCCAAGAGGATGAAGAATTTCTCAAGGCTATGGCATGTGGGCCTCTGATAAAGCAAATAGCCTTTATGCCTTGTCAGGAGAAAAGTCAGGAGCAAAACTAATGTATGTGCACGCATTTACCATGGTGAGGAACGCTGGATTATTTAGTAAGTAGTGTTAGAATACTTGGTTATCCCCCCCCCCCCCCAGGAACAAACCAAGTCAGAAGTCTGCCTTAGCTTCAGACACAAAAAAAAAATCAACCTGCTAATAACTAACTGGTTTCAAAAATTCCCACAAAACATCAGGCCCACGCCAGTGAGATTGCTCAGTGGTTAAGGGCTCCTGCTGCCAAGCCTGAAGTTCCATATCCAGAAACCACGCAGCGGAGGGAGAAAAACCAACTCCCAAAAGTTGTCCCCTGATTTCCACATACATGCTAGAGCATCCTCTTACACTCTTCTGGACACTCTGCATTGGAGCAAGGGTTCCAATCTCTCCACAGTCTCTCCAGCACTTGCCTGTCTTCCTAACTACAGCCTCCCCACTGGATGTAAAACATGAGCTCCTAATGGCTTTGAGGTCTACTTTCCTAGAGGCTCTCCACGCGCAGGAGAACTTTCACATGAATCGGTTGTTTGTATCTTTAATCTTTGGGGAGTGAGCGTCCCGGTTCCTTCACTTTCCAATCAGTTTGCTTTTTTTTTAATGATTATGTTTTGGGATTCATGCTTTAGAAACAGATCTCTTTCTAGACATATGGCTTGCAAATATCCCATCTTGGTAGGGTATCTTTCCATAGAACGAGTTGAGGGACTATCCTTTATGTTTTTGGAAGAGTTTGTGAAGGACTTGCTACTAGTCCTTTGGTAGAATTCACTAGTAAAGCCATCTAGGCATAGCTCTTAAAAATTACACTCACTGATTTATTAATTAATTTATTTTGTGTAGGGTGGAGGGCCGTGCTGGAGAGAATGTGGAGAAATTGGAACCCGTGCTCCAATGCAGAGTGTCCAGAAGAGTGTAAGAGTGTAGCACTTCCTAAAGTGTTCTCATGGGACCTAGCAATGCTATGCCTACACATATACACAAGAGAATTGAGCGCATGCTTCCAACAGAAATTACACACACACATATGTATTTGTATATATATATATATATTTGTCAATAAAAGCCCCAAAATCCAAATGCTGAAGAGCAGACAACCAAGCTCTGATGCCTACGCAGGAGATTGCTACTTGAGTGAGGAAAGAAACGAAGTCATGCAGAAGGAGTAGCACATAAGAACTGCAACCTTGTATGTGCGTGGGTGTGGACCCTGACACCGGCATGGGGAGGGAAAGAGAGGGTAATGGAGTGCATGGGATAAGGAAGCAGAAGAGGCTTCCTGGAGGGAAGAGGGAAACAGCAAGAGTGGGCAGCTGTAATTTGAATAAGAATGGTCCTTGTAGGCTCATATATGAATGGTTGGTCGCCACAGACTGGCGCTATTTGAAAGGATTAGGAGGTGTGGCCTTGTTGGAGGAGCTGTGTCACTGGGGATGGGCTTTGAGATTTCAAGAACCCAAGCCAGGGGGCTGGAGAGATGGCTCAGTGTCTAAGAGCACTGACTGCTCTTCCAGAGGTCCTGAGTTCAATTCCCAGCAACCACATGGTGGCTCTTAGGGAAAAGTGAAACTCACATCAAGTTTCTAACATCAAAGGTGCCCTAAAGTCAAGGGCCCTTGACTGAAACAGCTATTGATTGTCCTGATGAACCCAACAACCATAACTTAATAGCATCCATGCCTGGAGGAGCCCTGTGTGCCTAGCTGGAGAGCACGACCCTGCAGAACAGCTGCCTGTTGAGCATGCAATAGAGAAAAGCATTTGGGAACCTGAGACTCAGGGAGACCCACTAGTTCAAGGCCACTCTGGGTACACATGACTGAAAAAGCAAAGCTGCATAGCACATTATTGTACATTATAGGCACATTTGGTGACAGTCAGACAGAAACACCCCTCCTGCCTACCTTGCTCTCCCCTTCAAAAGCTGACTTCCAAGGGCAGGGTTTTGTGAAAATAGTAACTGCCTCCTGGCCATGGAAAAATGGGCCTCTCCTTCCGTCCTCCTCTCCTTCTCCCCTTCCCAGAGGGATGGACAGACAACAGGATTCTCATGGAGCTGACGGATTCTATCTGTGGTGCTATGGCCAGCCAGTGCTGCTAGTTGTCTCCATCCGGAAGTCTTTGGCTGAAAAGGGACAGAGATGAGAATCAGCAGCTTGTGACCCTCCCCCAGCCTGGTTCTGATTCTGCCTCAGACCAGATTGAAGGGCTCCTAAAAGAGCCATCCTTGGATCATGAGAAATGTCCCCTTTGGGAAAGGCTAGCCTAAGTGGTCTTCTGCCAAGGGTCTCTGGCTAACCATTTAGTCAGGGCTTGGCTCATGTGACAGGGAGATGATGCACAGGGATAGCACAAGACTCTTGAAAACAAACTGTACTGCACTGTCTTAACTAGGTCACAGACTAATTGTGCAACCCTAACAGGTACAGTCATCCGCTAGGAGCTGGGAAAACCTTGGAGCAGCTGACTCAAAAGCAACGAAAACGCTAACCTGAGCTGCACCCACACTGAAAATGCAATTAAGGATAATAAACCAGCCAGAGCAGGCTTACGTTTTCTCAGAATTTCTAACTGCTTCTGGGACTGCAACTCAGAGCTTGCTCTTCTGCTGAGTCATATCTAAATACACCCCCTCCCCCCCCCAAAAAAAAACCTCTGGGACAACAACAAACTATAAAAAATTGAGAACTATGAATCCTATAAGATGTCCCTCCAACAAGCAAACCCCAGTGATGCCAACAAATCACTGACTGAGAAGGAATGTAGCGAGTCTCCTCCATGCCTTCATCCAGCTAGTACACACAAGGGCTCATTTGGCCGACACTCCTGGGCAGTGGAGAGATTATGTAAACAAAGCCCTGTGTCGAAGCTTACTCTCTAATTAGAAGGGTAGATGGTCTGTAAGTATGTGATGTCGGTGACTGTGGGCTAGAAAGGAAAATCAAGCAGCAAAGGGCACAGAAAGGACACAAGGTGTGCTGTTGTACACACAGCTGCAGTAAGAGCAGACTTGTTTTTTTTTTTTTTAATTAAAATATAGTTACATCATTTCCCCTTCTCCCTTTCTTCTCTCCTACTCTCTCTGCACCCCTTTCAAATGTATGGCCTCTTCTTTTTTCTTAATATATATATTATTGTTATATATAATATTTTTATTTTATATAGTTGTATTTATATATTTGTGTTTTATTTATATTGTGTTTATAACACATATTAACATACAATTATATATATTAATGTCATATTATATATTTATAATATATTGTATATCATATACATTATATAATAAAACATATTAATATATATAATACATCCTGCAGAGACTGTTTTGTGTTTCATATATATATATATATATATATATATATATATATATGATTACAGGGCTGACCACTTAGTATTGGATAACCAGTTACGGGGCTCATCCCTCTGGAGCACTAAATTCCTCCGCTCTCAGTAGTCTTTAGTTGCCTTTGTCTGGGGACGGGGCCCCATGAGATTTCCGAGTTAGTGTACATATTGCCATTATCCTTGATAGGGTCTTGTTTAGGCAGCCATATTGGTGTTAGACCATGGGTATGGCCTCTTTGTCATTTGTAGGAGACACAATCTCACAACAGACTTTTTATTTCTCTGACTCTTAAGATCTTTCCACCCTTTCTTTCATAGCATTTCTTGAGCCTTGGCTGCAGGAGTTGATTTGCATCTACAACCATGGTGGCTGGGCAGCCCACAGCCAGTTATTCCCTACATGTGGACCAGTTGTGTTCTTCTGTGATGGTCTCTTTCTTCTGCCGAGAGAAGCTTCTCTGATGAGTGATGAGAGCTACATTTGTGTGTTGATGTAAGGATAAGTAGTGAGAATGCAGTTAGGGAGAATGCTGGTCTCAAAAGGTAGGGATTGAAGGTTCCCCTCCAAGATCCATGACCTCACAAGCCCCAGGTAGCTGGCTAGCCTTTTAGTACCAGGTACCATTCCCTCCTGTTAAGTGAGCATTAAGCCCCAGTAGATGCCTGTTGGTTATCATCAAGATAGGAGTGCTACGTTGCACCTTTGGGGATATCTTAACAGCCTGGTCATGGATGAAGTTCATAGGTGTCACAGGGTGGGTAGGATCATTGGTTGTGCTCCTCCCTTGGCAGGTTACATAACATCTTTGTACCGTACTGTGAAAGATAATCCTCAGGGAGGACATGTTTAAGTCAGATCCAGCTTGCATCCTCCAAGTCCTGTGTCCAAAGTGCATGATGTCTTCAGTAATAGGGACTCACCTTTGACTCTGGGAGGCAACCAAAGGCAAGAGCAAAGCAGTATTTGTTTTGGAAGTCTCTTGGACACACCTAACCAACAACTTGAAAGGGGGTTTCTCATGCCTGGTACCTGAAGTTTTTATTAGTTTATAGCTCTTGTTGGGAGTATTGCCAGCCCAAGAGGCTTAAAATACACATATTTGTGTGTGTGCATGTTTGTATTATATATAAAATTTTAGGTGAATAAGTAGCATGGTTCTTTATGGTTTTTCAAACATCTCTAGTGTTATTCTTTCCCCTCCCTCCCACCTCTGTATTGTTCTCCCCTCCCCCACCATGTCACCCACTTCCCCTCCTATCACATACATCCTGCTACTCCCCTCTCTAGCACCCCTTCCCCAACCCCCACTGTCCCCCTTTACTCTCTGGCTTCTGCAATTGCTCCAGGCCGTATACTCACAGCTGAGGATTCAGAGGCAGGAGCCACAGATGAGAGAAACATGCAGCATTTGTCTTTCTGTGCTGGGTTTCCTCACTGGAGAAAATCCTCTCTAGTTCCATTCATTTACCTGCAAAGTTTGTTTTTCTTTACAGTCCAGTAATATACATTATATGTATGTACCCCATTTGCATGATCCATCAGTTGAAGGACATTTATTTCCACATTCTAACAATGGTGAGTAGGGTGGCTCTGAATGTGGCTGAGCAAGGGTCTGTGGAGTAGGATGTTGGGTCCTTTGGTCATGTGGTAAGGAATGACAGCTGGATCGTATGGTAGACTTATTTTTAGCTTTGGGAGCACTCACCACACTGACTTCCAGAGTCACTGCACCAGTTTGAAATTCACCAACAGTAGATGGGACTCCCATCCTCCCTTCCTCCCGCTCCTGACCAAGCCCACTCAGTCAGTCAACAGGTTCTCCAGCACGGGAATGAGGATTAAAAAGAAAAAGGACAGTTAGACAACATTGTAGCATGACCCCAGTCAATTCTGAGACTGAAGGCAAATTTAATTTTCCCAATCCACTTTTTATACCATTTTAATTACATGCAAGTATTAAGGGCGAGCAGTCCAATAAGGAACTAACAAGGCAGAAAGCAAAGTCCCATGATTATTCCCATGACAGCTGTTTAAAAGGGCTTGTCATAATGACCAAAATACTTGAGCCCACTTCCCAGTCCAAGCCCAAAATCTTGCCTGAAGCCTACTTCTTTTGTTGCACCCTAAGATTAAATTTCCTGCCTTCACCTACTTCCCTATTATAGCCTAAAGATAGATTCTTGCTGAAACTTACTTCCTTATCATGCCCTAATGTCAGATTCCTGCCTGAGCTTATGTCCCTGTCATGACCAGTGTCAGATTCCTGCCTGAAGCCCATTTCCTTGTCCTTGGCCAATGTCAGACTCCTGCCAAGTGGCACCCCAAAAGACTCTCCACACCCTCTTCCCCCTCCTATCCTCTTCCCCTTCCTTCCCTCCTCCCTCTCTTCCCCCTCCACCCCATCCTCCACAGCATTTATTTGTTGTCAGTTGTAAACTTCAAAGCTGCTTTGACATGTATTGTTCTAAATGCTAAGGATAACGAACACTTTTTTGAGACATTTTGTAGTCGTTTTTATTTCTCCTTTTGGGAACTCTGTTCAGCTCCATAGTCTTTTGGAATGATGGACTTGTTTTCTTGACTCTGTGTTTTGAGAGGTTTTTTTTTTTGTTGCTTGTTTGTTTGTTTTGTTAAGATTTATTATTTTATGTATGTATGTATGTACGTATGTATGTATGTATACACGTACACTGTCTTCAGACACACCAGAATAGGGCATTGGATCCCATTACAGAGGGTTGTGAGCCACCATGGTTGCTTGGAATTGAACTCAGGACCTCTTAGAAGAGCAGCCAGTGACTTAACCAACTCGCCAGCCTTCGATATCAATCCTCTGTCAGATCTATAGCTGGCATGGATTCACTCTTGCTTTTTAGACTTTCACTTCAATCTGATGTTTCCTTCGGTGTGCAGAAACTTCTAAGTTCTATGAGGTCCCATTTGCCAACTGTTAGACCTATTTCCTGGGCAAATGGAGTCCTATTCAGACAGCCCTTTCCCACTTCAATATCTTGTAGGGTACTGCCCGCATTTTCTTCTAACAGTCTCTGAGGTTTAGGTTTTACATGGAGATCTTTGATTCATCTGGAGTTAATTTCTGTGTGGGGTGATAGATACAGGTCTAATTTCATCCTATTACATGTGGACTTCCAGTTTCCCCAGCAGCATTTGTTAAGATTCTGTCTTTTCTGCAGGGTATGATTTTTTTTTTTTTTGCATCTTTGTGAAATATCGGATGGCTATATTTATAATGTATACCCACACTGGGGTCTTCTACTTTGTTCCACTGGTCCGCATGTCCATTTTTGTGCCAGTGCCAAACTGTTTGTATTACTGTGGCTCTGTAGTATATCGTCACTACCACACCATTTGTATTACAGTGGCTCTATAATATGTCTCAAAATCTGTAATCATTTCTCCAGCATTGTCCTTGTTGCTCTGGGCTGCTTTGGCTTATCCAGGCTCTTTTATGGTTCCAAATGAATTTTAGGATACTTTTTCCCTATTTCGGGGGGGGGGGGATAAGATGGGGATTTTGATTGGGTTTGTATTGAATCTGTAAATAGCTTTTGGTTGTATGGTCATTTTCACAATATTAATTCTTCCAATCCATAAGCCTGGGATATCTTTTCATCTCCATTTCCTGGTGTCTTTGTCAATGTCTCTCTTCAGAGCTCTTAAAGTTTTCATAGTAGAGGTCTTCCCAGCTCCTTGGTTCAGTTTGTTTCTAGATGTTGTCTTTTCTTTGAGACCATGGTGAATGAGAATGTGTCCTCAGTTATTTTCTCGGCGTGTTGGCTGGCAGATAGAAAAGCTGCTGATGTTTCCAAGTTGATTCTGTGTCCTGATAACTTTGCTCAAATTGTTTCTAGGAATGGCCTGGTAGACTTTTTGCGGTCTCTCGTCTACATTTTCATATCATCTGTGTGCAGGCTGGTTTCATGTCTACCTCACTGAGAAGTCATTTGAGAAGAGGGAGCCTCAGCTGAGAAAATATCTCCAGGAGATCGGGCAGTAGGCAAGCTGGTAGAACATTTTCTTAATTAGTAATCAATGGAAGAAAGCTCACCCCACTGTGAGTGGTAGCACCTGGGCACGTGGTCCTGGGTTCTTTAAGAATGCAGGCTCAGTAGTCCATGAGGAGCAAACTCCTCCGTGGCCTCTGCCTCGGGTTCCTGCCAGGTTTGAGTTCTGGCCTTGGCTTCCTTCAGTGGACTGTTGATTCAGGAGAGGTAAGCTAAATAAACCCTTTCCTCTCCACGTTGCTCTGGGTTATGGTGTCTCATCACAGCAGTTGTGATCCTAATGAAAGCAGAAACTGGTACGAGGTTCGTGGGCTATTGCTGTGACAGACTTGATGTGGAAGGACTTTTGAGTGCTCACATTGGTAAGCTGGTGTGAGAACTTGAAAGATATAAGAGGATAAAGATGAGGGCAGGATAGATGGAGGTGGTCTGGATTGTGAACTTTCCAAGGGAAGCAAAGATTCTTATACGGGCCACTGTATATTTTGAATTAAGAATCTATGGTGTTGGTCAGCTGGGCCTGAGAACTGTGGTTAACAAGAACGCAGCACCACTGACATAGCCTTTGCTTTACTGGGACAATTGAGGCTGATCAGCTGGAGCTGAGACATTATTGGTGACTAAGAAGAGACCAGCATTGGGGCTGGAAAGACATCTCTGCTCTTCCAAAGGGTCTGGCTTCATTTCCCAGCTCCCACATCAGGTGGCTCAAAACCTTCTGGAACTCGTTTCAGGGGATCTGATTCCCTCTGACCTTGACCAGCACCTGCATACATGTGGTACACGCACAGCACACGTAGAGACCAGGATCGATGATGTGAAATCTGGGAAGACTTTCTCAGGGACAGCACACACAGAAAGCTGTGCTCCAGAGGCAGCCAAGTGCTGGTAGTCAAACCTGGTACTGTAAAAGCCTCCCAGATGATACAGGTTTTGAAGGCATGAAGGGGTCATGGAGAGCAGCTAAAGTCCGGAAGAGAGCCCAGGAGAAGCTGTTGATGCAAGTGCAGCCCACCTGCAGCAGAAAACCCCTCAGATCTTGATGACACAATAGCATGGCATGACCACTAAGAACAGCAACACCTTCACGCAGAGCCAGCTTAAGCCTAGGAGACAAGGTGTGCTGTGGAGAGAAGGAGCCGAGAAGTGACCCAGACCCTTTGGAAGAGATCAGAACACCAAAAGTGACTCTCAGGCATTGGGTGATTAAGTTATTGACTCTGTTGCTGCCTCCTGGATGCTGGGATTAGAGGCGCACAGCACCACACCCAGCCTTTTGATTTTTTTCCCTTTCTTCTCCTGGTTTATATGTATTTATTTTATTTATTCGTGCCAACTTGCACAGAGGACTACACCACCATCACGTGTACAAACCAGAAACAGCACCTGGCACCCGTTGTCACCGGATTTATTTAAAGCTGAAAAAGACACTACAAGAGGATTTCTTGCCTTTGTAGTGGCCACAGAGCTCCTGGCAATGTGACCTTCGGAGATCAATGTGTCTTTTCTTTTGAGAACAGGAACAGCAGAATCTTAAGCAGGTCTGACATTGGATTGCTTCCACTTGGTAAGGGTTAAAACTCATGGACACTTGTTATAGAGCAGTTTGAAATAAACCTTGGTGGTACCTGCGATGGTGCAACACACATTAAGCAGTCTCTCATCTCATCTTACAATCTTTACCGTGAAAATAGCCGTATTTTGGTTCCAAAAACTGCTTGCCCTTCCTGTCCTGAGGGCTGGGGGCATATTTCTCCCCCAATTCCTTCAGCTATGGGAGTTTCTCTTGCTCCTCACTATACCCTCTCCATGTAGGTGGCAACAGCTGATTGGCCTCTGTCGGTCCCATGAGCTCCCGGCTTTCTCTGTCTTCCGTATCCTGGGGTCGCAGGGTCAAGGCTCTCCACCCTACTTCCCAAGGTTCGGGGGGCTTCCTGGAGCTGGTTCTGTCTGAGAGGGAGTTGCCGTTTAGTGTCTGTGACCCCAGTGAACACTGCACTCACTTGTCCACTCGAAGGCTCACCTCCTTGGTGTGGGCCCTGTGTAGCCATAGAGACTCAAGTTGGGGTTCATCGGAGTAGAAACAGCCAGAAGCTGAGCCCTGTTGTAAGGGTCCATACAGGGCTGAGAGACATGTGCTGGCACCTTAAGCCCAGCTAGGAAAATGGGAGTTCCCATGTTTTGTGGCCAGTTTTGCTGTTGGCCTTGCTTTTTGTTTGTTTGTTTTGTTTTGTTTTGTTTTTCGAGACAGGGTTTCTCTGTGTAGCCCTGGCTGTCCTGGAACACACTCTGTAGACCAGGCTGGCCTGCAACTCAGAAATCTGCCTGCCTCTGCCTCCCAAGTGCTGGGATTAAAAGCATATGCCACCACCACTGGGAGCTGTTTTGTTTTGTTTTGTTTTGTTTTGTTTTGTTTTGTTTTGTTTTGTTTTGTTTTAAGTAGGTACTTAAAGTTACTCATCTCCCTCATATGGCTGCTTTTAGAGTGTTCCAAGGTATGGTTTTTCAGTTCTAGAAAATTTTTTTCTTGATTTCTTTGACCCCATGCATCATTATAAGTTTATTTCCATGAGTTTGAGTCCTTACCCAGAGATTTGTCTTCTGTTGGTCTTATTACATTGTGTTCAGGTAGTATATATATACTGAGTGATTTCAATTTTTTTCTAAATTCATTAAGATTTGTGTCCCAGGATGTGGGTCATTTAAGGCCACTCCCTTGGGCTGCTGGGTAGAATGTCTATTGCTTGGGGCTTGAGTAAAATATTCTGTAGAGATGTACTAAGTCTGTTTGCTGTATGATGTCATTTGGTTCTTATGTTTCTGGTTTTGTTCAGATGGCCTGTCTATTGGGACAGTGGAGTATTGACCTGACCTCCTGCTACTGAGAGGATGGGAATCTGTATCTTTAACCCCAACAGTGCAGTTTTTGTGACGTTCTATGCATCAGAGCTTGGTGCACTAATGTTTAGGGCTGTAATGTCTCTTTAACTGTTCCTGTGGTTAGCGTGAAGTGTGGTTCTTTATTTCTTCTGATGAGTTTTCATGTGAAGTCCACGCAGTATGACATTAGGATAACACTGCCTGCCCACCTTCCCATTCGTTCAATTGGAGAACTGTTTTCTGCTCTTTCACTTTAAGATGATCCCTGACTTTTTTTTTCTTTTTCCTTTTAGAAACTTTCACAAGTAAACATATCCGTTAGTGTTAATGGTGGGGAAGATGTAATGACTGCTGCCAGCCAGACCCATGTGCTCAGTATTCCTCCCCTCCTTCTGCCTCTGCTCCCACGGAATCCACCTCTACCTCTTCATAATCCTTCTCCAGTGCTGTCAGGTCCTCCCAGGCCTCTGAGAACTCTCCTTCCTCCATGCCTTTTCCCACATACCAATGCACAAAGACCCGCTTGGCGTACATGAGGTCAAAATTGTGGTCCAGGTGGGCCCAGGACTCTGCAATGGCAGTGGTATTGCTCAGCATGCACAGGGCCCGCTGTACCTTGGCCAGGTCTCCCCCAGGGACCACAGTAGAAGGCTGGTAGTTAATGCCCACCTTAAATCCAGTCCGGTACCAATCTACAAGCTTGGTCTTGATGGTGGCGACAGCGCATTGATATCTTTGGGAACGACATCCCCCTGTACAACATGCAGCAGGCCATGTATTTGCTGTGATGAGAGTCACACTTGACCATCTGATTGGCTGGCTCGAAGCAAGCATTGGTGATCTCTGCCACTGATCTCTGCTCATGGTATGCCTTCTCAGCAGAGATGACTGGGGCATAGGTTGCCAGTGGGAAGTGGATGCGAGGATATGGCACCAGGTTAGTCTGGAATTCTGTTAAGTCCACATTCGGGGCGCCATCAAACCTCAGGGAGGCTGTGATGGATGACACAATCTGCCCAATCAGACGATTGAGGTTGGTGTATGTGGGACGTTCAATATCCAGGCTGCACTGGCAGATATCATAGGCAGATGTCATAGATGGCTTCATTATCCACCATGAAAGCACAGTCAGAATGTTCCAGTGTTGTGTGCATGGTCAGGATGGAGTTGTAAGGCTCCATGACAGCTGTAGAAACCTGAGGGGCTGGGTAAATGGCAAACTCCAGCTTGGACTTCTTGCCATAATCCACCGAGAGCCGCTTCATCAGCAGAGATGCAAACACAGACCCTGTTCTACCTCCAAAGCCGTGGAAGATGAGGAAGCCCTGAAGTCCCGTGCAGTTTTCAGATCCTGTCCAGAACCAGGTCAACAATCTCCTTGCCAATTGTATAACGACCTCTGGCTTAATTGTTGTCAGCATCTTCCTTCCCAGTGATCCGCTGCTTTGGGTGGAAAAGCTGCCAGTAGGTTCCAGTACGCACTTCATCAACCACAGTTGGCTCCAGGTCCACAAACACTGCTCGGGGCACATGCTTGCCAGCTTCAGTCTCACTAAAGAATGTGTTGAATAAGTCGTCCCTGACGCCGCCAATGGTTTTGTCGCTTGGCATTTGACCATCAGGCTGAATGCCGTGTTCAAGGTAGTAGAGTTCCCAGCAGGCATTGCCAATCTGGACACCTGCCTGCCCCATGCTGATAGAGATATACTCACGCATGCTGAACTCCTAGCAGAGCACCTCAACCGATCCTCAGCGCTGCTCCTCAACTGCCGCTCGTGGGCCCCATCCCTGATTTTTAAAGCATCGTAATATGGGTTTATTGTAGACAGCAGAAAGAGGAAATTCTTTTAAGTTTGAGCTTTATTAATTTACTTATTTGGGGGACAAGGTCTCTCTCTAGCCCTGACTCTCCTGGAACTCACTCTCTTGACCAAGCTGGCTTCTAACTCACAGAGTACCTGCCTCTGTTTCCCAAGTACTGGATCTAAAGGCACATGCCATCATGCCCAGTTTCTTTCTTTTATGTGTATGGGTATTTTGCTTCCATGTATGTCTGTAGCCCACATGTGTGCAGTGCCCGTGGATGTCAGAAAAGGCTGTCAGATCCCCTGTAATTGGAGTTAGTTATTAGCCATCATGTGGGTCCTCTGAAAGAAAAATCAATGCTCTTAACCTCTTGGCCATCTTTCTAGGCCCAGATTTTATTTCTTGATCTATTCAGCCAACCTCTGTGCCCTTCCCCCAACCTTGAGCAGGCTGGCTTGGACCTGGCTTGCCACAGTTGTTAGCCCACCTAGGGTGGAGTCTCCTGACCTAGGTAAAGTCTATTGTCCTGCCACATCTGCAGCTTTCCTCCAAGACAGCCAGGGCTATACAGAGTAAACCCTGTCTCGAAAAACCAAGTTATTCTTTTTTATATGACTTACATTGTTTTCCTTAGCTATTTTCAATACTCTGTTGTCTACATAGTGTTTTAACTGTGAAATGCCCTGGGAAGTTTTTCTGGTCCCACGTAGTTGATGTTCTATGCACTCCTTGCATCTGTATGGGTATGTCTTCTCTTAGTTTGAGGAAGTCTTTTATGATCCTGTTGAAAATCTGTTTATTCCGTTGACACAGGACTCTTCTACTTCATCCATACGTATAATCTGAAGATGTAGTCTTTGCATGGCATTCCATAGTTCCTGCACATCCCGGCCCTGCCTCACCCCGCCAAGTATGTGTTGCATAGTCTTTGCTTGTGTGCTCTGATTCTTCTACTGGATCTTCAAGTCCTAATATTCTATCTCCTATTTGATCCACTCTACTTGTAAGGGCTTCCCTTGATTTTTCTAGTTGGGGTATTTAAATTCCATCTTCATCCCAGCCTATGTGCTCTTCAATATTTCTCTTTATTGGATTCTGTTTTCAAATTCTAGATTGTCATTTCATTCAGAATTATGTTTGTGTTTTCTTGGGCATCATTTCAATGTTTTTTTTTTAATATTTTAAGATCATGTAAGACCTGTTTTTTTAAGATTTATTTTATTTATATGAGTACACTGTAGCTGTCTTCAGACACACCAGAAGAGGGCATCAGATCTCATTATGGATGGTTGTGAGCCACCGTGTGGTTCCTGGATTTGAACTCAGAACCTTTGGAAGAGCAGTCAGTCCTCTTACCCGATGAACCATCTCTCCAGCCCTCAATGTTTATTCTTTTATTACATTTTCTTTAAGTTCATTGAGCTTCTTGTGTTATCTTTGTACTCCTTGACTTCTTTGAAGCTTATGAGTATTCTTTTAGGTTCTATGCTCTTGGGTTCATCTAAGTAATTCTACAGGACTGGTGGATTGGGGGAGGGGCACATACTCCCTTGATCTTTTATAGTGTTTGTTTTTTCAATGACGCCTGGGCATGCAGACTTCTTTTGTTTGTTCTGTGTCAGATATGGAGTCACCAGGCTGGGCTGCAGTGTAAGATGTATTAGCTCCCATTAGTCCCGGAGGTTGGTTGTGACACAGGCCAAAGTTGTGTGGTGGAGGGTGGGGCTGGGCTGGGCTGGGCTGGGCTGGGCTGGGCTGGGCTGGGCTGGGCTGGGCTGGGCTGGGCTGGGCTGGGCTGGACAGGTAGGCAGGATATGTGTCATGGCCAAATCCTGGCAGTTGGGTGTGATATGGGTAGAGCAGACCCAGGCTCTACCTGGGAATCTGAGAGCATATGCATAGGATTGAATCAGACAGATACATCAGGCTTGGCCATAGCTCAAGATATGCCCGTAGGACTGGGTCTGGAGGTTAGATACGTCAGTGTGGTATGAAGTCAAGTGGTAGGAGGGGAGCCTGTGCTGGCAGGTACAATGTGCCTCCTGGTCAAAAGCTGAGTGTTGAGGACTGACCAGACTAGGCCAGGCACTGGATATGGGCCCCAGACTAGACCTGGGGTTTGGGGATGGTGTGTGGAGGGGAAGATCAGGTGATGGGCTCACCAGGCGAGGCCCTGGTGCAAGATTAATAAAGAGAGGGACAGTAACACACCTCTGTCCCTGGAACTTCCCAGGCAGTGGGTAAAGGCAGGAAATCAGTGAGGGCCAGAGTGCAGGAGCCATGTGATGTAGACTGAGGAGTGGGGGAGAGGGATGTGCCCCTCCCAGGCTTCTGTACATTAGCAGGAGAGTCGGTTAGATGCTGTGCTCAAGGGGTGAGGCAGTCTAACAGTTTTAGAGCAACCTGTGGGCTGCAGAGATGACGCAGCAGTTAAGAGTGCTTGCTGCTCTTACAGAAGGCCTGGGTTCAGTTCCGAACAACCATATCAGGTAGCAAGGTGGAAGGTGTCATGCCAGCAGCTCCAGGGGACCTAACGCCTCTTCTGCCTCCTCAGGAGCAAGACACACACACACACACTCACACACTCACACACTCTCTCTCTGTCTCTGTCTGTCTGTCTGTCTCTCTCTCTCTCACACACACACACACACACACACAAAATTTATAAATAACATTTTACTAATAATCTTTAAAAATTAAAAAGGGCTCAATCTGCCTGGGCATGGAAGTTCATACCTATAATCCTAGCACTTGGGAGGCTGAAGCAGACAAATTGCTGAGTGCTAGACCAGCCTGGGCAGCAGAATAAGATCACAAAACCAACAAAGCAAGTACGTGGTTAAAGCATGAGGGTGTATTTTAGTTGTGAATTGAGGATACGGGAGCAGCAGGGAATCTGTCAGGGTGGTGGTCAAATCCCTAAGGGCAAGCTGCATCTTACAGTGGCCAAAGCTAGAGAGGTGGTGAGAGGCTGATTCTTGCTATTGCCACAGAACCTACAGACCGATAAGGCATGGATTTCTAGAGAAGGACTAGAATGTTTACCCAAGAAGAGAGGCTTTGGTTCCAGATCCCAGGGCTTTGGCTTCCTGATGAATATGTTTGTTTGGGGTTTAGGGACAAAGCAGACTGCTCTTGGCAAACCTGGAAAGTGGATGTAAATCAGGCTGGCCTTTCAGAGTAGAAGGCTGCCCACTGTTGCAAGCAAGAGTCTGGGTTGGTAAGAAAGGATGGAAAGTGAGCCCAGAGCTATAGCAGAAAGCCCTGACCATCAAGATAAGATGTTCTGGGCTGGCCGGGCAGTGGTGGCGCACGCCTTTAATCCCAGCACTTGGGAGGCAGAGGCAGGTGGATTTCTGAATTCAAGGCCAGCCTGGTCTACAGAGTGAGTTCCAGGACAGCCAGGGCTAACCAGAGAAACCGTGTCTTGAAAAAGAAAAGGAAAGGAAAGGAAAAGGAAAAGGGAAAGGGAAAGGGAAGAGAAGAGAGAAGAGAAGAGAGAAGAGAAAAGAGAAAAGAAAAGAGAAAAGATGTTCTGGGCTGGAGAGATGGCTCAGCGGTTAAGAGCACTGACTGCTTTTCCAGAGGTCCTGAGTTCAAATCCAGCAACCACATCGTGGCTCACAACCATCCGTAATGAGATCTGACCTCTTCCAGTGTGTCTGAAGAGAACTATAGTGTACTTACATATAACAATAAATCTTAAAAAAAAAAAAGAAGATGTTCTAATGTGGAAAGATTACTTACTACAGACAGTCAGTGTTTCTATCTGCTCTGGGAAGAATGAACAGTCCTGGCAGGACAGATTTCTAAAGATATATTTGCACACATAGTCTATCAGACTATTGAAACAATGACCTCTCCAAAATTGGAATATTCAGTTGTCTCTTGCTAGAAGGCAAAGCTGAAGGCTGACACTGGCCTGAGGGATGGTGTGGTGGGGAGGGGAGTTTGTCTCCGAGAGACAGAATTACAGCTTATCCACTATCTTAAAAGAGAGACTGGAGCCCAAGCAATGGAATGAATAGGACTACTTCTTTCTTAGTCAGGGTTTTACTGCTCTGAAGAGACACCATGACCAAGGCAAGTCTTATAAAGGGCAACATTTAATTGGAGCTGGCTTACAGGATCAGAGGTTCAGTCCATTATCATCTAGGCAGACATGGTACATGAAGAGCTGAGAGTTCTACATTTTCATCTGAAGGCTGCTAGCAGAATACTGGCTTCTAGGCAGATAGGATGAGGGTCTTAAAGCCCACACTCATAGTCACACACCTAGTCCAACAGGGCCACACCGAATAGTGCCACTCCCTGGACTGAACATATATGTAAATGATCATGATGAAACTGTTTATTATAGGTGTTATACACCTCTGGACCCTTACTTAAGCCAGAACCTCATGTTAGAACCTAGAGAATAGATTTGGGAGGGAGGCTGGGTGGTCACTGGACCTTTGATTTGTTCATCTGTCCCTTTTCTGGCTTTCAGTATTAATTTGTCCTTCAGCAGGCTTTTGAAAGCAGATGGCTGAGGCTGGTCTATTAGAGTTGTCTCAGGGCCTAAGCCGACCCTAACTCAAGTAACAAATGGTTCAAATAGGACAAATACCATAAAAACTTACTAAGGGGGATGGGAGAGCACGGACTGCTCTTGCAGAAAACCTGAATTCAGGCCGGAGCCGTGATGGCACATGCCATAATACCAGCACTCCAGAGGCAGAGGCAGGAGGATTTCTTAGTTTGAGGCCAGCCTGGTCTACAGAGTTAGTTCCAGGACAGCCAGGGCTACACAGAGAAACCCTGTCTCACAAAAAAACAACAACAAAAAACAAACAAAACAAAACAAAAAACTGAATTCAGTACCCACACTGAGAAGCTAACAGCCGTCAGTAACTCCAGTGGAATCCGATACTCCTGGTTTCCATGGGCACTGCACAAACATGCACACACTCACACATAAAGATAAATCTGGCTTTGGAATAGTGGCTCAGAGGTTAAACGCCCTGAGAGCTCTTCCAGAGGACCTAGGTTTGCATTCCAGCATCTGATGATGGCTAGCAACTGTCATTAACTTTAGTTGCAAGGCATCCGACACCCGCTCCTGACCTCTGGACACTAGGCATACATGCTCATACATGCTATAAACAAACAAGCATGCAAAACTCATATACATGAAAATTAAGCATACACTAAGTACCAAGCATCACGCTAAATGCCCGTATTCAGTGTTCTCATTTAGGTCTCACGGTAACCTGTGAATTGTGTACTAATGGCCCTCTGTGGGAGTAAGCAGCTCATGTGAAGGCAAAGCTGAGAAGCCATAGGAGGAAGCCTGAGGTTCAAGCCTGGGCTCAGCTCTGAAGCATGCATGCATGCTTGGGCAACATGTGGAAAGCCGCTCCCACATTCGCCATTACAAGATGGCACATGAGCTGGGTGTTTGAACAAGTAAAAAGGCTTACTGCACATGTCTCTGGATAGTCCCTGTCCGCAAGGACATACATCCGTTAAGTACGTTATCTGGTCCGTTTGGAAATGGCCCTGTGAGTATTGGCCACGCTCAACCACTGGGACAATCCTATTCAATCCACCCTGCCTCCCACAATCCCTTTCTTTGTTTTTCCTGTCTTCCTTCTGAGGTAATTCCAGGTTTCTGCAGCCTCAAGTAATTTCGCAATCAATGCTGGTTATTCTTAATATCCTCTCTCTCATAGGCAGCAATCCTAGTTTAGAAGTTATTTGGCCCCGTGCAACGTGGTTTGCCGGCGTTATCTGCCCTGCCGCGAAAATGGAATTTAATTATTATAGATATTAAGGATTGCTTTTTTTATATACCATTATGCCCTGAGGATAGGCCTCGTTTTGCCTTCACAGTTCCCTCATTCAATCATATGGAACCAGATAGAAGATATCAATGGAAAGTTTTGCCCCAGAGCATGTCCAATAGTCCCACCATGTGTCAGCTTTATGTACAAAGGGCTCTTAGCCCAATAAAGGAACAATTTCCTTCTTTAATTTTAATACATTATATGGATGATGTTCTTTTGTGTCACAAAGACCTGAGCCTATTAAAAAGGGCATACCCCTGTTTGTTGGACACTCTTCAACGGTGGGGTTTGCAAATAGCTGCAGAAAAGGTGCAGGTTTCTGATACAGGACAGTTTCTAAGGTCGATAATTACCCCAGACAGGATTGCACCCCAGAAAATAGAAATACGGAGGGACCATCTTCATACTTTAAATGATTTTCAAAAGTTGCTGGGAGATATTAATTGGCTTAGACCCTTTTTGAAAATCCCCTCGGCGGAGTTGAAACCTTTATTTGAAATATTGGAAGGGGATTCTCATATTTCCTCCCCTAGAGCCCTTATTCCAGCTGCTGACCAGGCGTTGCGAGCAGTTGAGGGGGCTTTGCAGGAGGCCCAATTGCATCGCATTAATGATACTCAACCTTTTGATTTGTGTGTTTTTAAGACAACCCAATTGCCGACTGCAGTTTTATGGCAGGGTGGACCTCTACTGTGGGTCCACCCAAATGCTTCCCCTGCTAAAATAATAGAATGGTATCCTAATGCAGTTGCACAGCTTGCCCTTAGGGGCCTGAAAGCAGCTATTACCCACTTTGGAAAAAACCCAGATACCCTAATTGTGCCTTACACCGCTGTACAAGTTCAAACTCTGGCAGCCACCTCCAATGACTGGGCAGTCTTGGTTACCTCCTTTGAAGGACAGATAGATAATCATTATCCCAAGCATCCCATCTTACAGTTTGCCCAGAATCAGCCTGTTGTGTTTCCACGTGTGACATCTAAATCCCCACTTGAAGATGGGGCCGTGGTATATACTGATGGGTCAAAAACCGGCATAGGTGCCTATGTCCACAATGGGGAGGTCACCTCTAAACAGTTTGGTGAGAATTCTCCTCAAGTAGTGGAGTGTCTTGTGGTCCTGGAGGTTTTAAAAACCTTTTCAGGAGCCCTTAATATTGTGTATGACTCTCATTATATGGTTAATGCTGTAAATCTTTTAGAAGTGGCTGGGGTGATTAGGTCATCTAGCAAGGTTGCCCATATTTTTCAGCAAATACAGCTAGTCCTGTTAGCCAGAAAATTTCCAGTCTATATTACTCATGTCAGGGCCCACTCGGGCCTGCCTGGGCCCATGGCTCAGGGAAATGATATGGCAGACAAAGCTACAAAAATGGTGGCTGCAGCTTTATCGTCTCCAATAGAAGCTGCCAGGAGGTTTCACAACAAATTTCATGTGACGGCTGAAACTCTGCATCGTCGCTTCTCCTTGACAAGAAAGGAGGCCCGTGACATTGTCATTCAGTGTCAAAACTGTTGTGAGTTTCTGCCAGTCCCCCACGTAGGAATTAACCCACGTGGCATTTGACCCCTACAGGTCTGGCAGATGGACGTTACCCATGTCCCCTCCTTTGGCAAACTTCAGTACCTCCACGTGTCCATTGACACGTGCTCGGGTATCATGTCCGCTTCTCCCCTAACTGGAGAAAAGGACTCACATGTGATTCAACATTGCTTTGAGGCATGGAGTGCTTGGGGGAAACCCAAACTCCTTAAGACTGATAATGGTCCAGCTTATACATCTCAAAAATTCCAACAGTTCTGCCGTCAGATGGACGTGACCCACTTGACTGGACTTCCATACAACCCTCAAGGACAGGGAATTGTTGAGCGGGCGCACCGCACCCTCAAATCCTATCTAATAAAACAGAAAGGGGGAGTCGAGGAGGCTCTACCCCGAGTACCAAGAGTGTCTGTGTCTATGGCACTCTTTACACTCAATTTTTTAAATCTTGACGCTCATGGCCATACTGCGGCTGAACGTCATTACTCAGAGCCAGATAGGCCCAAAGAAAGGGTTAAATGGAAAGATGTTTTGAATAACAAATGGAAGGGCCCGGATCCCATATTGATCAGATCCAGGGGAGCCGTATGTGTCTTTCCACAGGATGAAGCCAACCCTTTTTGGATCCCTGCCCGCCTTACGAGAACAATCCATCAGGCGGAAGAAGAACCCATTGCGACGGAGCTGGACATGGATGATCCTACTTCTGGAAATGATGACACTGGGAGGAACTCAAAGATCAGGGAGTAACCCATATCAGATCTATAATGTGACTTGGACTAGTTCTAATTTGTTAACAGGAATTGTTGCTAATAAGACTGTTTTGCAGGGTGCCCTAAAAGAGGCTTTTCCAACCCTTTATGTAGATTTGTGTGATCTGGTTGGTAATGAATGGGATCCCTCTGATCATGATCCATCTGGAGATTATGGATGCCAATATATTAATCAAAGAGAATTTACCAGAGAATTTGACATCTATGTTTGCCCTGGTCATAAGGTGTCACCTCATTGTGGGGGTCCGGCAGAGGGCTATTGTAAAGTATGGGGGTGTGAGACCACGGGGCATGCCTATTGGAATCCCTCATCCACATGGGATTTCATTACTGTTAAGAGAGGAAATACACCTGGCTATACTTATGGGGGGAGAGGAAAATGGAAATGCACGAAGGATGGAAGGAGGGTTGATTGTGGCCCCTGCTATGATTCTTTAAAAACTAGCCATATCGGAGCCACCCCTGGGGGCTGATGTAATCCATTGGTGATTACCTTTACTGAGGCAGGAAAGAAAGCTAACTGGGATGGCCCAAAAAGTTGGGGTCTGAGATTGTACCGTACTGGTTATGATCCGGTCGCCATTTTTTCTATAAGTAGAAGTTATACAAATATATCTTCTCATTCCCAGTCCTCTGGCTATCTTGTCCCACCAGAAGGGACTTATTGGGCCTGTAGTGCTGGCCTTACCCCCTGCGTTTCCCTTGCTACCTTAAATTTTACCAGTATTTTTTGTGTTATGGTAACCCTATGACCTAGGATTATTTATCATCCCATAAGTCATGTTGTGGAAGCCTATGAGAATGCCGGCCCCCGACGTCTTAAGAGAGATCCCGCCTCTATTACCTTAGCGGTGTTATTGGGAGGCCTGGCCACAGGCGGCATCACTGCTGGTATAGGCACAGGGGCGGTAGCGCTTAATAATATTCATCAGCTTAAAATTTTGCAACAAGCTATGCATGAGGATATAAAGGAAATTGAAAAATCAATTACTAATTTAGAGACGAGTTTATCCTCTTTGGAAGTGTGCCGCCCTAAAAGAAGAATGCTGTTTCTGGGTCGATAAGACCGGATTAGTGCGATACAGCATGGCAAAATTGAGAACTCGCCTTGCAGAGAGACAAAAAAAATCTTTGATGCCGATAAAGGATGGTTTGAGGGCTGGTTCAGTCAGTCCCCCTGGATGACAACTTTGATTTCCACACTCGTGGGATCAGTTGTGATGCTTCTTTTGATACTTATGATAGGATCTTGCCTGTTTAAAAAGGTGGTGTCTCTCCTGCGGGAACGTGTACAAGTGCTTGAGATAATGGCTATGTATGAACGCCTTTAAATGATGCTGTTTTATTTGTTGCTAAACTAGGATTGCTGCCTATGAGAGAGAGGATATTAAGAATAACCAGCATTGATTGCGAAATTGCTTGAGGCTGCAGAAACCTGGAATTACCTCAGAAGGAAGACAGGAAAAACGAAGAAAGGGATTGTGGGAGGCAGGGTGGATTGAATAGGATTGTCCCGGTGGTTGAGCGTGGCCAATACTCACAGGGCATTCAAAATTTCAAGATTTGTCAGGAAAGAAAGAAAGATATTATTACCATATCTTATGAGGCTTGGATGGGGACCTTCTAGAGAAGTGTGGAGCCGAACTTGGACCCAGTATGTATAGTAAAAGGTCGCTGGCCACTCAGCTCTTGCACCCCACAAGGCTAGTCTCATTGCACGGGACAGAGTGAGTGCGCTTCAGCAGCCCAAGGAGAGTTGCGAGGCTAAGCACTGCAGTGGAAGGGGCAAAGCGGCTGTTAAAACCTCTTCCAGGAGGGCGTGTCATCTATACGAAGGTTATATGTCCAAGTTTCCTTCTCCCAGGAAAAACGACATAGGGTCAGGCCAGGGTTCCTCTGGGCGAAGAGTCTAAGAGGAGGACCCTGTGTAAGACCTATCTTGCACACTGGGAATTTGACCTCCACCCTCACTCTCGATCGCTTGGGTGGCCTTAAAATTAAAACAAAAGGAGGAGATGTGGAGAGCCGCTCCCACATTCGCCATTACAAGATGGCACATGAGCTGGGTGTTTGAACAAGTAAAAAGGCTTACTGCACATGTCTCTGGATAGTCCCTGTCCGCAAGGACATACATCCGTTAAGTACGTTATCTGGTCCGTTTGGAAATGGCCCTGTGAGGATGCGCCACATCAGAGGCGGGACAAAAATTCTATATAAGGCACAGGGCTGGGTTCCTCAGAGTCTTCCCATCCGTGTGTAAGCTTATGCTCTCCCTCTCAAGATGCATTAAAGCTTGGCTGCAGAAGGATCCTACTTGTGTGCCGTGTCGTTCTTGCTGGTTGAGTCGGACGCGCGCAAGAGCAACAGTCAGAACTGCCCGGTGCACCATCTCAGTCGCAGCTGGAGCTAGTGAGAGGTTCAAGGGAAGGCAGCTGTGGGAGCGGTAAACCCAGGGGAGTAGTCTAAACATCAGTCTGCTGTTTAAGTTAGACATGAAAACGAGGCTTGGGATGCAGAATCCCATCCCCTGGCAGGCCGCAGCACACGAGCAGGTCTGCTTCCTGAGCTTCATGGCACCCGGATGCGGCATCATAGCAGACAAGGTGGATGATGCAATCCCACTTCTTTCCCCAGGAATCCTATGACTACCGGATTCAGGGACAACACCCCAAAAGCCACTCCTGGCCTATTTAAGGAGACCTCCTCAGGCTGCAGAGAAAGGAGCCCCACATGTTCAAGCTTGACAAGCAAACTTCCGGCTTCAATTACTTTTGTTTCTATTTATCAATCAGCAAGGGCTGGGCTGGTTCACAGAACAACAACAACAACAAAACCTCCCAGAGTGTTTAAAAGGAGCCCTACCCAGACACCTTATAACTTGTGAGCACCCCTGTTGAAGGCTTCTGTGATATCACCTTAAGCAACGAAGTCTTCCTCTTGGAGTAGTTTAGAGCAAGAGTGGACCCAAATGTACATTCTCTACTTCTCTCTCCCTGTAGCTCCCATCCGTGTAGTCTCTGGTCTGTCTGAAGTCTGTCTATCCCGAACAAATGGCTTTGCTCTATATTTATTGAACAGCACAGAAAATATGGTATGGGAAAATAACAAAACTATCTTTTATAGAAATCTTTAAATGGGGGGTAGGGTGCTGGAGAGATGGCTTGGGGGTGATATGAGCACGTAATGCTCTTCCAAAGGAGCTGAGTTCAGTTCTCAGCACTCACATGTTGGCCCCCAAAGACCTGGAACTCCAGGATGATGGATCTGATTACCCTTCTGGCCTCTACAGTACACATGATGCATATACACACATGCACCCAAAACTCACATGTAAAAAAAAATTTTTTTTCAAGACAGGGTTTCTCTGTGTAGCCCTGGTTGTCCTGGAACTCACTCTGTAGACCAGGCTGGCCTTGAACTCAGAAATCCGCCTGCCTCTGCCTCCCGAGTGCTGGGATTAAAGGCGTGGGCCACCACTGCCTGGTATAAAATTATTTTAATAAAAAGAAATCTCTAGCAGTTTTATGAGAAGTTACCCAAAGTAACACTCAAAACTACAAAGACATTTTCAGCCTATACCCATAGCACCTCAATCCAATATTTACGGTAGCTGCTTGGGTTAAAATTTGCTTTCAGGAGGAGCTGGAGAGAGTGAAGGTGAGAGCATTGGCTACTATTCCCGAGGGCCTCGGTTCAATTGTAAGCATTCATGTGAAAGCACAATCATCTTCAGCTCCAGGGACTCAGTGCCCACTTCTGGACTCCGGAAGCATTAGGCACCCACATGCAGCCCAAATAATTTTTAAAAAAGACTTATTTATTTATTATTATATGTAACTACACTGTAGCTGTCTTTAATCACACCAGAAGAGGAAGTCAGGTCTCATTACAGATGGTTGTGAGCCACCATGTGGTTGCTAGGATTTGAACTCAGGACCTTTGGAAGAGCAGTCGGTGCTCTTAACCACTGAGCCATCTCTCCAGCCCCACAAATAAGAATTTTTTTGTGTTGTTTTTGGTTTTTTGTTTTGTTTTGGTTTGGTTTTTCGAGACAGGGTTTCTCTGTGTAGCCCTGGCTGTCCTGGACCTCACTTTGTAGACCAGGCTGGCCTTGAACTCAGAAATCCGCCTGCCTCTGTCTCCCAAGTGCTGGGATTAAAGGCGTGCATCACCACTGCCCGGCAAAGAAGTTTTAAAAATTAAAAACATGTATTTATGTTTGTGTGTATGCCACATGTGTGCAATGTCCACTTAAGCCAGAAGAGGGTGTTAGACTCCTGGAGCCGGAGTTACAGGTGACTATGAGTGCCCGATGTGGGTGCTAGAAGCTGGTTCTCTTGAAGTGCAGCAAGTGCTCTTAGCTGCTGAGCCCCCCAATTTTTTTTTTTTTTTTTTTTTTTTTGGTTTTTTCAAGACAGGGTTTTTCTGTATAGTCCTGGCTGTCCTGGAACTCACTTTGTAGACCAGGCTGGCCTCGAACTCAGAAATCCGCCTGCCTCTGCCTCCTGAGTGCTGGGATTAAAGATGTGCACCACCACCCCGGCCCAAAATTATTTTTGCTGGTGTGGTGGCACACATCTTTAAACCCAGCACTTGGGAGGCAGAGACAGGTGAATCTCTTGAGCTTAAGGCCAGCCTGGTCTACATAATGAGTTCCAGGATATCTAGGAATATGTTGAAAGATCCTGCCTCAAAACAAAACAAAAAGTTGTTTTCAACCTACTGGCTGCTTTCAGCACCTCTCTCTCTCTCTCTCTCTCTCTCTCTCTCTCTCTCTCTCTCTCTCACACACACACACACACACACACACACACACACCATTCTGGATCAGGGTCATGGGGGCCTGAGTCCTTAAATCCTGAATAAAGGATTTAAGATTAATGATATGCACTTAGCTTAGGTTTAAAAGCTGACTGCATGAGAAATGCAAGGTATAAGGTTGGTTATATTGTTCTCCTACAGGCAGCTTAGACTGAAACAGGCTGAGCACACAGTAGGACAGCAGCACACTGGGTACAGCTTTAGATCTCCAGGCATATGATTACTTGGCTGTGAGATCCAAAGTTCAGTGTCTTGAAAGGGGAGAGAGTCACTGGAAAGCTTTGTGCCGAGATTGGTGCTTGTCTTGTACTCTTATTAAAGTGCACTGTGCTAGCTATCACAACTGAACACACTGTCCTGGTCAGTTCACCCAGGGGCGACTGGATTGGCAGGCACAGGGCCTTTGTGTCTCCTCGTTCAAAAGGAACTTTGAGCTAGGTGTGGTGGTGCACATGTCTAACCTTGGCACTTAGAAAGCAGGAGACACTTGCAGGCTATATAGATCCCGTCTCAGACAGAAAGAACGTGGGTCCACCAAGATTGACAAGCAAGTGACTGGGAGTCTGTACCAACGAGGTCATTCAGAACTCAGACCTCCCTATTCCATGTTTAGTGGTCTCTACGCTGGATGCTGATCACGTGGACCACAAACAGGCCTGTGTGAAGTGACTGAAATGAATTACTGTTCTTGACCCGTCTGTGTACGCTGGCTTTGCCTTTAATAGAGTGGGATGTGAAAGGGTGAAATGAAGACACGAGAGGTTCAGTCTGCCTGGCGACTGGAATCTACTGTGTTCTGTATTACACCATAGCATCTGTGTTAAAAGTTCTCTTGGAGAGAGTGACAAGCTAAGGGGCAGCACTACACAGGCTTTCAACTCAGAATGTGCAGTTGTTGGATTTTATTTCTGCTTTTAAAACACCATTTGACTCATGATCCTCTTTGATTCCTTAGACAATGGGCCACAGTGCAAATTACATGTCATGCGTTGCCTAATGACAGCATGTCTTCTGAGAATCCACGTCTCTGGACGATTTCATCACCATGGACTTACAGAACTAGATGGGACA
This sequence comes from Mus caroli, assembly GCF_978045245.1. NCBI lineage: Eukaryota > Metazoa > Chordata > Mammalia > Rodentia > Muridae > Mus > Mus caroli. The sequence continues at coordinate 74,063,064 of NW_028227266.1, forward strand.
GGCCAGTCCGTCCCTGTTACCTCTTGGTGCAGCCAAGAAGCAGGGAAATAAGCTGTATCAGGTGCTGCCAACAGAGCTGTTACATTTCTAAAAGACACACTAACCAATCAAAGTTGTGCTGTACTTTTTCATATAGGAGTGCTCTGCCTGCATGGATCTTTGGGCAATACTTGTGTGTCTGATGCCTGAAGAAGCCACTAGACCCTTGAAACTGGAGTTAAAAGATTGTTGTGACTTTGAAAAGTGGGTGCTGGGTAGCAAGTCCACTCCTCCAGAACAGAAGCCAGTGCTCTTAACCACTGAGCCATCTTCCCAGTCCCCAAAACTTCCATTTTAAACGAAAACGGTGTGTATGTGTGTACTCTTGTGCATGCCTGAGGGTGTGCATGCTATGCAGTACAGGCACCGCTGAAGGTCTGACGTGGGCATCAGATGCCCTAGAATTGTAGTTACAGATGGTTGTGAGCTGCCCGATGGGTCCTCTGCAATACCAGCAAGCGCCCCTAAGCCCTGAGCTACCTCTGCAGCTGACAGTTTGTACCTCACCACGCCTTGCATCACAAAACTCATTTTAAATACATGTACTTCAGATGGTATTTGCCTAAGATGCTCAGACCCTGGATTAAATCCTCGGTACCAAAATAGGCATGGAGTCTCATGGCTGTAACCCTAACACTTGTGGGGCAGAGACAGAGGGATCAGGTCAAGGCCGGGCCAGGCCAGCCGAGCCTACTTGAGACCCTGTCTGATGAACAAAACGAACAAGAATACCCAGCCTAGATCCCCACAAAGCGCGTTTTCTATAGTTCCACAGTAGTTATCTGTCCTCCTCCTTAGACGGCTTTAAAATGTCTAATCTTTAATGAAAGTCCAACTACTCCTGATGCTAAGTTGACATTAAATGATTTCAGGAGCAAGTTTCCCAGGATGAAAGAAACTTCTGGCTTCCCTCCATGTTTTTTTTTTTTTACAGCTGTGCTCATGGAGGCCAGGTTGGCCTTCCACTCCTCATCCCCCTGCTACCTGTTGAATGCTGGGCCAGGCCCAGCCTCCAGGTGATCTATTGAGGAGCAGATAGAGGTTTCTCTGCAAGTTTCAAAGCTTCTCCAGGTTTTAACAGCTTTGAAGTGCATAAAGGTTTATCCCATTTGAATGTATGAAGTATAACAGTAAAAAGGCTTTGACAGACAGACCACCCTTTTATGCCAGTATCTTGGGGTGAGTACTTGCAGTAGGGATGAGTAAGCTTTGACTCAGCATATCTGCTATACATGCTGGGGCACAACCAGAGCATCCTGGGGGGATGTGTGTATGTGTGTACGCACGCACTCCGGACAGAGTACACCATCACTGGACATACCCGGTGGGAACTTTCCTTCTAAAGAGTCAAACAGGAGCCATGCCTGCTGGCCATCTTTATTTTTCTTTTTCCTTCAAAGAGGATAACCAAAGATACAGACAGGATTCAGCAAAATAAAACAGACAAAACAAACTCTAAAAGACTGAGCAGTGACATGCTACATTTAACCTAATTTTATTCATGCTTGCCTAGGGATGGGGAATAGATCATTCAATAAAAACATACAGTAAAAACAGGGGGTGGGGAGGGGGAAGGATTATCATGTACAATGTTTAAACTACAATAGTGATGTACCTTAATTACTTCCATGCACACAAGTCTAACATTACAAGTTTTTAAAAAATAAACACCATTAAGACTTCTAGGAGCATTTTATAATAAATTCCTAATTTTTTCTTTGTAGATAGATCAAGCACCTCCAAAATACAGATTCCTATACACAGTGAGTACTTAACGTACATGGACAGCCTCAGGACGAGCTGACGTCTCAGATCAGCTCGGCAGGCAACAAACCATAGTGCCAAATGGAAAGAAGGGCAGTTGCAAATAAACTTAAAACTAACTTTTATAATTAAATACAGAAAATATACTGATTTGCTAAAAATAAATAAGATGTGATGTATTTAACATTTCACTATAAAGAATGAACACCAGGACATGTATAAATGGTGGACGAGTCTCAATAGTTCACTACGATAAACGCTGGCTAGATAGAAGTGCATATGCCGTGGAGCACTATGGGTGGGTTAGGCTTCGCCACATACTTTTGTTACCTTGAGGTAGATAACACATGTGTACCAAATTCGGCATTCGTTTTCAGTTGCTGCTGGTATCATGTGTCTTAAGAAATGTGTACAGTATGAAAAACTTGAAAATACTAATGAATGAAAAATGTTTCAGGAAAAAAATAGATCTTTTCATGCAATTATGTACAGTCTCACTGTGTAAGTTTCAAGGCAAGGTTTTGTTTCCCGTAAAGCAGGTCACTGGTCTATGAGAATGTCTATTCATCCTAGCGCATCTTGTCTCCTCCTGCACTGCATTGTTTTGCTCTATTCTTTGCGTGTGTGTGTGTGTGTGTGTGTGTATGTATGTATGTGTGTGTGTGCAAACGACATGCCAGTTCAAATGAAAACTAACTCACATGAAGAAAAAGTCTGTTTTACAAACTGAGAACCAAGAAAAATCCTTGCAAATTAATGACACCTTCTGATTCAAGTAAAAAAAATGACTTAAAACATTAGTGATAAAAAAAGACACAACACATTTCATGAAGAACAAAGAGAAATGTCTGCTGAGTGTTTAGTTCAGATGTTTCAGAATGCTGCTGTATGTCTTGTGAGGGATTTGAGGGGAAGATTTCATAGCGGAAGGTGTTAAGGTGGCCTGGATGGACTTGAGTGGGGACCCCACTGGGCTGTGGAACTGCGGGGTGCCTATGGACTCCAGCTGCTTGCTCAGGAGGAACTCCCCACCTCCGTTCAGAAGCCCTGCCTCACGGCCTCTCTCCCCACGCTTCCCTTCCTCCACTGGCTCAGTTTCTAGCATTTCGGAATCCTCCTTCCTGCTAAAAAACTTGTCCAAATAGCTGGTGTAGGTGTTCTCCTTCTCCGCATGCTCGTCCTTCCTGACCTCACAACAAAACTGACTGATGAGGAAACACTCCTCCCCGCCACTCACAAACTGGCTGTCCCAGGAGGACTGGTACAAGGCTTCCAGCTGGGCCAGGTTAGCCCTTCCCTTTTCTTGCTTTTCTCGGCTGACTGACTTGGATATCAGGCTTTTCAATTCTAGCTGGGACACTGAGCTATTCAAGTCGTTTAACTTGTCAACTACATCAGCAGACTGATGCTGGGCACTGAGCTGAATGGTCCCCGCGATGAAGGAGTCAAAGTCGAAGCCTTGGCCCCTCTCCCTCTCAGCCAGCTGCTGGGATGCTTCCTCTAGCGCGATCTGCGCCTTGACCAACCCGTTCCTCTCACACTTGGACTTGCCTCTCTTATCGGATTTTTCTTTACTTTGCTCTTTCCAGTTGGAAAGATCTATAATAAGCTTGGGCTCATAGTAATGGTTAACCTCGCTCTCCCTCCACACCAGGTTGTCTAAGTATGATGATGACCTTGTTTTGTAGTTACAGGTGTGGCTACACTCCAGATCACAGTACTTGTTCTCGTGGTGATCTGGGTACTGCCAGCAGGGCTCAGCAGAGTAGCTGGTGTCGAAGGCGGGATCCTCTAGATACTTCTCTCGGTCTCCATCCAAGTATTTTCGAGGATCAACTTGGACTTCTTCTTCATCGGTGACATCAGACAGAGCTCTTGGGTCAAGCTGCACCTCATCAATATCAAAGTTGTTATGAATAGGCCAGTCATGCTCCGAGAACTGACAATCGTGGTACCTGAAGCAAACACAGGCATTACTCCATGTGATGACTTTACTTTCAAACAGTGTGCTCTCTGTGGAAACAGAGTGCTTTGCATTTGGCTCCGTTTTTCAGAACCTCCCCCTGTACAGCCAGGCTGACCTCACACTTGTGTCCATCCTGCTCAGTCTCCCCGGTGCTGAGTTAGAGGCAGACCCACCACACCCAGCTCTGAGAGAGTGCTTTTAAAGAAAAGTACTATTCAGGGAGAACTCTATCAAGGGACAGGAAATGGGGTGAGCAAACAGAAGGGGCATGCTGTGCAGCCGAGGCGGCAGACCTTCCCTGGGAGCGGGAGCACAGGCAGCTGCCATGGTAAGCCCCTCCTTTCCAAACCCAGAGACGTGAGATCTGAAATCTCATGTGTGATTCCCAATCCTGCTTACAATCAAACCCCTGAAGACTCTGGCCCTGGCAGACTGTTATAGGAGGCACCCCCAAAATTCAGAAACACCAAAAGGAGGCTGCGGAGAGCATCATTTTAGTGGGTACCACCCAGTCAGTTCACAGTACAAGGACCACACAAGGCCTTTAACGGAACCCATCCTGAGCTTTTATAGTATTGGAAAAACAGTTACTTTTAGCTCATTTGGAAAACGAATTGTCACATGTACAAGGAATCAAAATGTCTACTCATTGAGATACTTAGATCCAGGAAACAAAGGGCTTGTTTATTACAAAGCCCTGGGTTTTATCCTCATGATGAAAAAGACTAAGTATATAATTTAAACAATTTTTAAAAACTTTGAATGACTTTATAACATCAGTAGTTTAAAATCAGGTTTCAAGATGACTGCTTAAAACAGCACTTTTCTCATTTTTTTTTCACCAGTGCCTAGTGCTGAATTACCTAAAAACTATTTAATAAAGACGGTGACCTAACATAAACCCCAAAGGCATTTATGAAAATGTTAAGACATCTGTAAAGAACACAACATATAGAACATTGAAAATTCAGTGAGTTATGTTTTTCTAACGTAGGATGAAGTTACGCACCTTTCCCAGTTATAAATGTGACTATGTGTTTCATCCATAAGCAAAATGTCGTCCACTTCATCCTCTATGTGGAAAGGATGGCTTGAGATGGGCTCATCCGTTGGGAAGGAGTAGATGCTCATGTAAGGATGGGAAAGCGCTTCCTCGGCTGTCAGCCGGTCCATGGGGCTGAAAGTCAGAATCTGCTCCAGGAAATCCAGTGCTAAGGGAAGGAGGACAGAGTCACCTGAAGACTACTGAAAACTCCAGACTCATTCAATACAATGTGACAGAGCCGGGTGTGGAGGCGCACGCCTTTAATCCCAGCACTCGGGAAACAGAGGCAGGAGGATTTCTGAGCTCGAGGCCAGCCTGGTCTGCAGAGTGAGTTCCAGAACAGCCAGGGCTACACAGAGAAAAATCCCGTCTCAAAAAACCAAAACCAAAGCCAAAACAACAACAAAAAATGAAAATACAACGTGTCTAGCTGGCCATGGTAGACGGGGTGCTTTTTTTTTTCCTTTCCACACAAGGTTTCTTTATTTAGTGTGTTACCCTGGCTGTCCTAAAACTCACTTTGTAGACCAGGCAGGTCTCAAACTCAAAAACCCAAGTGTTCGGGTTGGTGGCACTCAGGAAACAAAGGAAGTCAGAACAAGGCCATCACCGCCAGCCAAGTCTAGACAGTGTGTCTGAGACCAGGAAAGCCACAAAGTGAGACCTTCTCTCAAGCTAAGAAGGTGCGTCTCACACTACTTACACAGAACACAGAGCACCACAGCAAACAATTCATAAGAAAAAGTAGATTCCACTATTAAAAGGTATGCTAGAAATAAGACTTAAAAGAAGTCTCATATGCCCCTTTCTTTATAACTGGTCATACATAGTATTATGCTGATCCATATGAAATTGCTCTTTTTATCAGTAAAAAGTGGTCAAGTGGCAGCAATTTCATAGGGCTCAACCTGGATAGTTTTAAACCTACACCTCCCTGCTTCTCATTTACCAGCGTTTGAGGGGTGCTCCTGAGTGGCTGGCTAAGTGTGTGTATCCTAGCAGATGGAGATGCTATGACAAGACTGAGAACGCAAGAAGCAAACTGAACTCATGCTGTGAAAACAGAGTCAAAACCCGGCTAGAAATCTATAATAACCACTGAAGGGGACACCTGCTGACATTAAACACAGATGTCCCCTCTTAGCGGTGCATTTATTCCTTCTGAGCACATCTGAGAAAATGGTGCCCATTTTCCTAATACTTGCCACTTCACACACAAACGTCGACCACACTGAACCCCAGGAGCGGATGATAGTAAGAGGATGCATGAATGAGAGAAGAGGGTGTTCAGACTTTGCTTTCAGTGTGCCTGGAACCTGGTGCATACTACGCAAGCTCTCCATCACTGAGCTCCACCCCAGCCCCAACCACTACCATCTTTGATTATAATTCTGACACCTTGATGTCTCTAGCACATGTGCATGTACAAGAGCGTGCACACCCAGTCTCAGTATGATGCTAGGGGTTAACCAGAGGCCCAAGCATGCCAGGCAAGAAGTCTATCTCTGAGCCAAACTCAGATAGAAGATTTTTCTTTTCTTACAAAAAAAAAAAAAAAAAAAGGTTACCTCATTACAGAAACCTACAGAAGTTAGACCTCTGAACAAGCGCATCACTCCACGGTGCTGAAAAAGGAGCTACCTTTATAGCTGAAGTCAGTTTCAGTTCTCACCAAGCTTCTAGGATACTCAAGACTGCCCAAACTCTCACATCTAGCACTGCACACTCTGGTCCTACTGCACAAACTCTTACACGTTTATTCATTTGGATTAATAAATACATGGCCGGACACTTTTGCTTGCACTGTGCTCTTCTGTCTTTGCCATGAAGACCTCTGCCCTCCCCTGACTCAGTTCTTTTTCTATCTAAATTCCAGCCACTGAGATGGCTCGGGAGTGAAGGTGCTTACTGCCAAGCCAGACAACCTGAGTTTGATCCGATGGACTCTCATCATGGAAGCTGACAATTTTTAAAGATACAAGTGGTTTTTATTTTAGAATATGGCTTACCCCCACACACACTTAAAATATGGGTGTTCTGCCTGCGTATGATGTCTGTGTATGACTAGCATGCCTGATGTCCAGGGAGGCTAGAAGAAAAGGCATCAGGCCTCTTGGAACTTAAGTTACAGACAGCTGTAAGCCACCATGAGGGTCCTGGAATTGCACCTGGGTCCTCTGGGCCTGTGCTGTTATTAACCACTACATAGTCCAATAAAATTATTTTAATAAGTCACATTCATAGGCATATCTGATTGGTGTCTAACAGTGACAGAACTCCATTACAGCTAATCTGGAACTAGTCATTTGATATGCTTACCCACAGTAGGTGGGTGTACTGGCTGCTTTTGTGTGTCAACTTGACACAAGCTGGAGTTATCAGAGAGAAAGGAGCTTCCGTTGAGGAAGTGCCTCCATGAGATCCAGCTGTGGGGCATTTTCTCAATTAGTGATCAAGAGGGAAAGGCCTCTTGTGGGTGGGACCATTTCTGGGCTGGTAGTCTTGGGTTCTATAAGAGAGCAGGCTGAGCAAGCCAGGAGAAGCAAGCCAGTAAAGAACATCCCTCCATGGCCTCTGCATCAGCTCCTGCTTCCTGACCTGCTTGAGTTCCTGACTAACAGTGGGAAATGGGGTTAGAATCAGGGAGCAGGGGCTGTAGAGATGGTTCAGCGGTTCGCTCTTCCAGAGGTCCCGAGTTCAATTCCCAGCAACTACATGGTGGCTCACAACCATCTGTAATAGAATCTGATGCCCTCTTCTTGTGTGTCTGAAGATAGCTATAGTGTACTCATATAAATATAATAAATAAATCTTAAAAAAAAAATTCAGGGGATGGGTTATATTTTCTAGACTCCAGGAAAGCAAAGAATGGACAGTAGCCTAAGGGCCAGGTCAAGAGGACAGTGCTGGAGTCCAAGGCCTGGGTCCATCTGAAGCCCTACAGACTCTAGGAAAAGAACACTTCTCAAGATGGACGCAAGCTAAAGCCTCCAGAGACAGTCTAGTTACTCCAAAGTCCCCATACCTTCTCGGCTGATCCCCGGAAGCAGCTGAGTTAGCGGTCTGTGTGGCTCAGTCATGTCGTTTCTGATGTAAACTGGAATCACGCTGAGAAGTTCCTGCCGATCTTCCTCGTGCACAACAGGGATAGAGTCTAGGATCAGCTGCATCTGTTCAAGTTCATGTGCACCTGAGTGAAAGCAACACGCCAACTGTAAACACAGCATCCCAGCTGCCCCGTCTAGCAGGAAACATCCTCAAATCCTTCCCTGCTCTTTCCTTGCTGCGCGGAGTCTGGGTGTCCTTGGTGACCTGCTTTAAAGTCTCAGATAAGCTGAGAAAGATCACAAGGAGGTTTGTGTTTATGATCAACTCTTTTTTTTTTCTTAAAGGTGTCTTGCTATTCGATTTGTAAATAAAAACCTTATCATCAAAAGACTCAGGGACAACTAGATATCCATAGCAAAATAATGAAATTGGACCCCTGCCCTCACTTCACACACACAATCCAACCCAAAACAAATCCTGATCTAAATGTAGATGGTGCACACCATTAATCCCAGCACTAGGAAGGCTGGATCTCTGTGAGTTCAAGGCCAGCTTAGTCTACAGAGTTAGTTCTAATACAGCCAAGGCTATACATAGAAACCCTGTCATGAAAATTAAATAAATAAATAAATAAAAACAAACAAATAAATAGAAAACCAAGCTAAAACTATAAAACGCTTTAAAGAAAACACAGAAGTAAATATTGTGACCTTAAAGTAGAGAGCAGTTTCTCAGATACTTAACACTAAAGATGCAAAAGCTGACCTTCATCAGAATTAAATGTTCTGTGCTTCAAAAGACTCACAAAAGGAAGACTCTGTACACAGCATGGAAGAAAATAGATCTGAGAAGAGACTCCATGTCCACAGGATATAAAGAATTCTCATAAGTGCAAAGGACAACCCAATTAAAAGGTAAACAAAGGATGTGGATATCTACAAAGATATTAAAAAGCCAGTAAGAGACTGGGCGTGGTAGCTCACACTTGTAGTTCTGGCAGCCAGGAGGCAGAGGCAGGAGAAGTCATGACGTCATACCCTGTGAGTTCAAGGGCTAACCTGAGCTCAGGTGTGAGATCCTACATCAGCAAACAAGAGGTCAGGAAGCACACTGAGACGATCATGCTCAACAAACACACACAACTCTCTAAAGTGCTGTGAAGATGTGGAGAAGGCAGAACCTCCACACTTCTCAGTGGCTGCTTTCGAAAACTGTCTAGTCTTCAAAATTTCAACCTAAGTTACCATGCGTCATCTAGCTGTCCTATGCTTGGGGTGTGTACCCACGAGAACTGAAAACATGCTCACATAGAAACTGGTACACAAACATTCACAGCAGTGCTGTGCCAAAGAGTGAAAACCCAAACATCCACCAGCTAATGAATGGAAGGAAAGACAGTGTGGCCGACAGCGTAGGGCGCATGTACAGCATGAATGAGCCCAACAACACTGCCACGGGAAGCAGCCAAATGCATGGTTTCATCCACATGCAATGGCCAGAACAGGCAACGCACAGACAGAAGTAGCTGCAGGACCTGGGGAAACGGAAATAGCTATCTTCAGAAGGATGAGATGTCCTAAAATCAGACATAACCCCATAAATATACCACAAACACACTGAAACACACACCCAACTTTCTGCAGTGCTGGATTTGAAGCACAGGCTCCATGAATCCAGGAACCTGGAGCCACATCTCCAGCTGAAACTCGCTTGAAATGAGTGACTTGTGTATCTTAGGTATACACCTAAGTTTCCTTCCGAACACTTGGCTTTTTCCTTGCTCCTTTAAGAGCTAACAGCTTCTTCATTGTGAGGACATTCAACAGTGAGTTTACCAGGAAAACTAATGAGAATCAGATATGACTTAAGACAGGAGTGTGGATCCACAAAACACTAACATTTAGAAATAAGCTGGCATGTAATAGAACAGCAGGATGCTAACTAATCACTAGAGCAACTTAATGAGTATGTGAATAAATGTTCTCATTTCTTAGTAATATAAACACCATTTTATCTTTGCACTTGAATATTCCAGACTGTAGTAAGTTCTTTGAAATCTTACATAACCTTGCCTTATATCACATGACTTTTCCCATACAACACTGACCTGCAAAGAGGGTTTTACCAGTCAGCATCTCAGCAAAGATGCAGCCTGCAGCCCACATGTCAATGGCTTTAGTATAATTATTGGGAGAAAGTAAAAGCCGTGGAGATCTGTACCATTTGGTAACCAATCCTTCAGAAAGATGACCCTGGAAAAGAAATGCCAAACAGACTTCAATATCCTTTAGTTTAGAGAAAGGGGAGAAAAAAAATCATCCTCCAAAAAAGCCATAAAATTCTCCATTACTACTTTTGATTTCTAAGCCCATTTTCAAGGCTTAGTATTACTAGAGGCCACAACATTCCCCAAGAGATGGGATTCTCTAAGGCGACCGTCACAAAAAGAGCAGAACAAAATATACTGTGAGGCCTTAATGGCAAGTCTAGGCTAAGTTCAACTTGTTTCAGAAGAGAAACAGGGTCTCACCGCAAGCTTTAAGGAGTAGGCTTGCTCTGGATCAGAGGGAAAGGTGGGGGAGAGAACACAGCAGCTCCAAGGAGAGACGATTCTCTCACCAACACCCCACTCTTGGTCCACACGGCTTTGTTCCAGCCTCAGACCAGCAGACACTGTACTGACAGATAACCGCTTTGCACGTCAGAGAACTAGACAGGTGGTCTGCTTAGGTAGTGATCCGCAGGCTGGAGTAAAGGTCTGGGTGTGGCTCCTTCCAGTGCTCTGTCCACACCTCACTATGCTCTACAGGGACTCAACCTCTATGGTAAAGGTTGTTTATTAATCTGTATGGCTGAGGGAGGAGGGAGGAGAGAGGAGAGCAGCAGCCATACACCACAGAGTAAGCGTCAGGTCAGAGAGCAGCTTGGACGAATCCGTCCTGCTGTACAGTGTGGGTTCCAGGGAACCAGATTATCAGGCCTGCTTCAAGGGTGTTTCTGCTGACTGACACCCCCTCTCCTTTTCTCTAATGGACAGAAGATAACCAGTAAGACAGCATGCATGAATGAAGACCTGTTTGTTTCAGACATGGCTTTGGGATGCCACATAATCTTTCAGAGGTTCTTTGTCACCAAATCGGTTCTACTTTTATCTTTTATTTCATTTTATTTCATTGAGACTATCTCAATCCTAATTGGCCTGGATCTCACTGTGTAGACCAGACTGTCCTTGACTTAGATAGACTCATCTATCTCTCCCTACATTAAGATTCTATCTAAGACTCCAACTTAAAACCAAAATGCTAGAGTTCTGATATGAAAAAAAAAATTGCTTATAAAGGGAGGTGCTATGAAGTGACTTTTTGGCTGTATTTAATTGCCAGTTGTCTAGTTTCATTTAAATAATGTACAGCTATAGTGCAGTGTAGGATAGCTCAGCATCATCAAATGGATAAAAGACAACTTAAAACTTGGGAAAGCTTCGACCCAAATAACTAGATAAGAACTTCAATTACAGTAACTATATGGCACCACATGCTTGGAATCCCATTATTGAGGAGGATGAAGACAGGTGAGTCTGAGGTTAGACTCTTCACTAGAATCCAAGGTACCTTGACTACAAGGCAAGACCCAGTCTCAAAACACAAACCGAAAAAGTTGTACAATTCAGGACTTAGTGAAGCTCTGGGGCTGGAGAGATGGCTCAGTGGTTAAGAACACAGGATGCTCTTCCAGAGGTCCTGAGTTCAAATTCCACAACCACATGGTGGTTCACAATCATCTGTAATGGGATCTGATGCTCACTTCTGGTGTGCACTCATAAATAAATTAAAAAAACAAACAACAACAAAAAACAAAAAAAACAAAAAAAACTTCGCCGGGCAGTGGTGGTGCATGCCTTTAATCCCAGCACTTGGGAGGCAGAGGCAGGCAGATTTCTGAGTTCGAGGCCAGCCTGGTCTACAGAGTGAGTTTCAGGACAGCCAGGGCTACACAGAGAAAGCCTGCCTTGAAATTAAAAACAAAACAAAACAAAACAAAACTTCGCTACTAACACATAACCATCCACTCTGAGGAAGTTGTATTTAACTAGGATTCCGCTTCACCTTCAATCAAATCCTAGAGCTTTCGAATGAAAGCAGACCTGCATCAGGAAAAGACCCAGCATCAGTTTGGAGGCAGGGTGGAGATAGCTTTCTACGTACCTTATGGGAATAATGAGGATCCATGATCCGTGCCAGGCCAAAGTCACCTATCTTCAGCACCAAGTCTTCAGTGTTAATGAAAAGATTAGCTGGCTTGAGATCTCTGTGCAGTACGTTTGCAGAATGGATATATTTGAGCCCACGTAGCAGCTGATACATGAAAAGCCTGGCATGCTCTTCCAGTAAAGGGCCCTGCTCCAGCACATTCGCCAAGTCTGTCTCCATATACTCCTGAACAATATAGACGCTATTCAGCTCCGTGAGAGAGCCCACATCGTCTGTTAACTGGCTTCCACTGGGACCAAGAATTTCAAACACTTTCACAATGTTATCGTGGTCAAGTCTTCTAATAATTTTGATTTCACGGAGAGCATGTTTGACACTCTGGGGATCGGTGAGGACAATTTTCTTGATGGCTACTCTTTTGTCACAGTCATTGTCTACAGCAGAAAAGACCAAGCCATTGCCTCCGCAGCCCAATGGTTTTAAGTCCATGTACCTAGAGCCCAGATCAAAGCCATGAATGTTCATGAGACTTTCGAATTTCTCTGCCATTTTGAAACCCTTACAATTGCCTTTTCCTTTCAAACTGTTGAACTTGTGTAAACAAGGGAGAAAACTGGCATCAAAGGAAAGATCTCTCAAAACGGGAGAAAAGCAATCACGTTCCCACGGCACGATGGTTTCTTGATGTTCATTGCAGACGCCAACCAGGCCCGCTGAGTTCCCCTCAGACTTAAAGCTCAAAAATCTCTCTTCATACTGAGAATTAAGAAGCTTGCAGTGCTCATAGTTCAAGGAAGGGCAGCAACTCTGCAGACATGTAAAGAAAACACTCAAGAAACTCAAACGGAATGAAATGACATACTATGCACTCAGATTTACTATGCTAACCGACTTAACATGGGACAAAACTGTGAATAAATATGCGCCCGGCAGGCCTCCGTGGACATCCTCTCACAGTGCAGATACATTCAGTGTTGGACTGGTCCTGAGCAGCATCCTAAGGCGCTGGGAAGCACTAGTTCCCTCCGCTTCCTCGCTTCCTTGTCGCTGTGTTTCAACAGGAAGCCCTGGTGGCGTTGGTTGATGGACGTCTCTTCTTAGTGATCAGGTGGCTCCAGCTCACCACAATCACAGTCAAAGCTACCGTCCATCTTACTCTGATACAACCTGGGGTGGAAACAAAGAAGGGGAGATCACTAGCAGAGGAAACAGTTCCCAACTGTACAATGACAGGACAGCGAGGCATTTCCCAGGGACTACAGAAGGCATGGCGACACACGCCTATAATCTAGGGTGGCTGTGTAAGATGACTGCATGGAATCCCAGGCCAGCCTGGGCTACAGAATAAAAATCTCTCAGTCTCAGTCCATCTCTCCCTCCCTCCCTCCATTCACCCTAGTACACCACATTTAGTCAAGTGGTTAGTTCCCAGACCTCACAGCACTCAATTCTCTGCAACAGGCTTACCAAGTTGGCATTTTAGAAATGGCAACCAGGGAACCTGAGAAGATGGGTCAGTGGCTAAGAGGGCTGGCTGTGCAAACATCGACCTGAGCTCAACCCTACTCCCCATGTAAAAAGCTTGTAATCCCACACTGTGGGCAGTAGATCAGGAGGACCACCGGACCCTGTTTCAGGGATGTAAGTCAAAGAATGATATGGCGGGATACCCAACACCGCCCCCCTGGCCTCTGCATGAGCACAGGCATGTCTGCACAAAACAGGCATGCATGCAACCCACCCCCACTGCCACACACACACATACACACACACACATACAGACACACACACACACACAAACACATACCACAAAAATGTCAACCAGTATGGGAAAATCACAATTTCTTATTTTTTTGCTTTGTTTTGTTGTTTGAGACAGGGTTTCTCTGTGTAGTTCTGCCTGTCCTGGAGCTCGCTCTGTAGACCAAGCTGGCCTTGAACTCACAGAGATCTGCATGCCTCTGCCTCCCAAGCGCTGGGATTAAAGGTATATGCCACCAACATACAGGACAACTTAGTATGTTTATAGAACTTTTTACAAGTAAAATTCATTTGAAAGGTTAAATGTTAATAGTGCTTTTCTCTGGAACATTGTGTTACTATTATCAACTAAGTGCCAGTATCCAGTAAGCAAAGTCTAGCAGCACAAGATGAACTTGGGGAACACACTTCGAAGCTGGTCAAAAATGGGAAGCTCACTTTGGACACCACTGACTGTCAGGGAAAGGAACGTTTCTTAACATTTCCAACTGCAATGTGCCTCTATGCCTGGCTTTTGCATCAGTGCTGAGGACTGGACTCCGTTTTTCAGGCTCACATAGCAAGCACTTTATTCTCAGCGATCTCCCTAGACCCTAAAGAACATACTTTAATAATCCATTAACATCAAGTTTGAGAAGGAATGAAAACGGGGAAAAAACCCAGAATATTGATAACAGTATTGGTGGAAGTTTAAAATGGTATAAAAGAAAGGAGGACATGATGGCTCACACTTGTAATCCTAACACTTGGGAGACAGAGGCAGGTGGATCTCTAAGTTCAAAACCAGTTTTCTTTAAATAACAAGTTCAAGTCCAGTCAGGGATACAAAGTGAGACTTTGTCCCAGAAAATGGAAAATACATAAGAATAAGAGTAAAAGAACGTTAAAGCAACACAGCGTAAACACAAAGGAGAAGGAGCACGGACCAATGAGCGAGGACCATCCTTGGACCAACTCTTTCAGGTAAGCCCCTAGAGAGACACTTCGTTTGTTTGTTTGTTTGTTTGTTTGTTTGTTTGTTTGTTTCGAGACAGGGTTTCTCTGTATAGCCCTGGCTGTCCTGGAACTCACTCTGTAGACCAGGCTGGCCTCAAACTCAGAAATCCACCTGCCTCTGCCTTCCAAGTGCTGGGATTAAAGGCATGTGCCACCATGACCGGCTGACACTTTCTTTTTATGTTGTTGGCTTTTTGTTCTTTGGAGGTTTTGGGGCCTGGGGGTAATGCCCCTACTGTATAGAAACTGAATTTTCTGTTCTAACTCTGGACTGGACATGTATCAGGAAGGCTATAACAACAGTCTTAAAGGTACACGTGTGTACACACACACACACACACTTGCAAGCACACTGCAGCTTCTTAGGGTTAAGTATACACCTAGCCTGTTCAGAGTGACAGCCTCTGAAAGGCACTTGCTCACCTTGCTCTTCTCAGGAGACTAGTGAGCAGCCTGGGTTAACTGGAACTCAGCCAGCTGCCTTGGGAAGGGACGGGTTGAAATCTATTCTGTCTCCTAAGCCTGGCACAATGGTACTGTTATCAAATTCACCCTTGTCTGCGATCATGCCTTACACTCTCCAGTTACTCAGCTCCCGGGCCATAGAAGGCCACAGCTTAGCTGCCTGCTTACAGGTATACTCCTTGCTCCTCAGGTTGAGTAGCCTGAAGCCTTATCCCTTTCAGGATCTGGACCTCAGGATATAAACCAGTACTGGTGAATCATCTCAGGAAACTAGAGAGACAGCAAGGCCTAACAGGCTTGTTTCATGCAGTTTCAGTAACCACTCAGCTGCCCTCTATCCATCTTTTCTACCTTCTTCCTGTCCAAGACTTCATCAGTGACCAGGGAATACAAAGCTTATTATGAAGCTCAGCTTGCCTGGAACTCACTACAAGGACCAGGCTGGCTTTGAACTCACTGAGTGTTGGGATTAAAGCTCTACACCACCACAAGACTTTGCTTCTAAAATGCCACACTGACCTAAGATTAAAGAAATATAGGAACAAACGCAGGACCACAAGCATTTGAGCAATTCTTTAGATACCTTTGGATGTCTACAGATTCCCATCGGATTTGTGTGGCAATCAGGATAGGTCAGATAACCCCCAAAACTTGGCAACTTACTCTATGTCACTATGCCACAAGCTCAATAGAGTTGTTTTCTAAGCTAGTGAAGACACCACCTTTACTACTAACTCTCAGTGCACCAACGGTCTCACAGGAGCATCTATCTATACCTGTCATCCCCATATTGACCTATGACCGACCCAAGCAGGTCACACATCTATCTCAAAGACACACCGAAAGGAGTTGAAGAAGTGTTATCCCAGAGCACAGAGGATTAGACCTTAACCGTTCTAAGAGTCTAAGAGTCAGTCCTTGTAGCCATCCATCTCATTCTGTCAGAGAACCCTGAAGGCTCACTGTGTGCCAGCACTGTCTTCAGGCATTCTGATGTACCGGGCACAAAGAACCTGTGTTCAGTCCTGACTCAGAGAACCCACGTCTGAGGGCTTCCCTCCTGCTCTCTCCCCTGCGTCCGCCCTTTCTCCTCTCTTACAGCAGCAAGCACCCTCCTCTTCTCCAAGGTTATTCTGCAGATTCTTTACTCTTCCTCTCTCCCAGAACACCACCCCTCTTCCGCTACGGTGCCTGTCTGCTTTCAATGAAAAGGGTTGAGTCTAAGCCGTTTTACTAGCATTTTCTGACCATACATTCGGCAATTACTAGGTGCCCTATAAACTAACTGTGCTGAATGAATAAACAGCCTAGCCAGTGAGGTGATAAGCCACCCTATTCTCAGATTTTCTAGAATCTAAGGACAAACTGGCCACTGGAGAGTGTCTGTGAAGATACATTTTCCAGGCATTCCCTCAGGAGCCTCACCCCACCATAGACATGAAAACCTGTCAACAGGAAAATGCAACTGGTTTCAAGCCTGGGAGTGCAGAAGCCAAAGCTCTGGAGCTTTGTTACGCCCCCCTTTTCCTGTGTGGAGGTGGAGGGACAGACCGTGTCGGGGAACTGTGCTCCACGGAACCACAGACGCAGCCTCTGTGAAAGCTGAGGGAGCCCAGGCAGCACAGAGCACGTGTCGGTCCGATCTCCATACACTGTAGTCCTCACAGGGTCTAGGGCACCTAGGCCCTTCCCAAACCACGGGTGAAACCGACCACCACTGTCCTGGAGCTGAGCCTGCTCCTGATACAGGACCTTACAAAACTGTCCAGAAACAGTGTGCTGACTCCACCAGCAGTGCTCCCAGCCACGCAGGAGCCTGACACAGGATCAGTTCAAGACCAGTCTGGGCAACAAAACCTGTCTCAAAAGAGTCTTAAAAGGGCTGCCATACGGTTCTGCAATCGAGCCCTTCCTAGCCCACACCCAGGGGGTTCTAAAGTTGACTCCCATCCTTGAAATTCCAGGGGATCCAACACACTCTTCTGACCTCCAGGCACAAATGTGGGGCACATACACTCATTCAGGCAAAACACCCATACTCATTAAAAAAAATTCTTAAAACATCTGTTTTCATTAAAATGTCAAGCCCTTCAGAAGAGAAGATACCATGCTGCTCTTGTGCCCGGCAATATAATTTTTCACCATCAGGATTAAGGAGAAATCAAACTTCTAAGGGGAGCTTCATGGCTGCATGTGAACACAGAGGTCAGAGTGCACATCCTCTCTCCAGCCCCTTTCTTTCTATTGGTATTCAGTGAGCACAAAAGACCGGGGAAGTCAGGTGTGGTGCCGACTCACGTCTTACTCCGGCACTTAACCGCTGCTGCAAGGCTGAGGCCACGCAGGCCCACATATGGAGAGCATCCCCAAAATAAAAGGGGCCTGAAAACCCACCATGTCCAAAGCAGCTGCCCTCTGAGACATGAAGCCAAGATAATCACCTCCACAGGATTCGGCATCTGCAGAAGAACACGTTCAGAGTCTCCTAGAGTGGAGCCAAGGAAACATGGCGCTGCACTGGAAAGCAAGAGACCAGTAGCTCCTGCAGGCAACAGAGCCAGGAGTTGGGCTGGAAGGGGAGAACTCCAAGGTTCCGGGAACTAACCAGCCCTTAGAAATACCTCTCAGAATTCTTCCAAAATAGATTAAAAACAAAAACAAAGCCCAAAAGAATTCACACCAAACCGGTGACACACACATACACACAAAATAAATAAAGAACAGCTCTTAAAGTCAGTCAGGAGTAAGAAACAAGTGTGTATCAGGGAAGGACTGAGGACTGATCGTCACTAGCAATGAAACAGAAGCCTGCAAGAAAGCCAGAGAAACGACGATGTCACCAGAGAAGAATGTGAAAGAAACACATTATAAATCGTATCATAGTTCACAGTATCCTCCATGATGTCTGCACTATACTTTCCACAGGGTGGCCATAAGCCACAGATGGAGACTAAGTAACTGAAATATGACTGACTCCACTGAAGAACCCATTCATTCATTCATTCATTCACTCATTCATTGGATTTTACGGTACTAGGGATTGATCCAAGTAAGAGAAACAGAAGGAAATGTATGTGCGTTGTTGACCAGGGCTATGGGAAATTGACAATGCTTTCTAACAGCCATTAAAAAAAAATACCCAGGCATAAAGTAAGTTAGGGGGAAAAGAAACCTACCATCACTTCGATTTGTACATAAAGGAGGGAAGAATTACCAAACTGAGCCTTAGATATCTAATTTCAAATTTAGTTAAAAATAAATAAATAAATAAAAATCTAGCCAGGCATGGTGGCGCACGCCTTTAATCCCAGCACTCGGGAGGCAGAAGCAGGCGGATTTCTGAGTTCGAGGCCTGCCTGGTCTACAGAGTGAGTTCCAGGACAGCCAGGGCTACACAGAGAAACCCTGTCTCAAAAAACAAAACAACAAAGAAAAACAAAACAAAACTAGATTAGACTAGGAATACAGTTCATTTGTTAATGTTTGCCTAACACACAGGAAGGCCCAGCTCAATCTCCAGTACCACACAAAACCAAGTTACATGCCTGTAGATAGAACAAAACATCCATGCCACTCTTTCACACACACACACACACACACACACACACGCACGCACGCACGCACGCACGCACGCACGCACGCACGCACGCACGCACGCAAGCGCGCTGTGTGTGTTTTCTGGCTGCAGAAGTAAATGTTAAGGTTCTTACATGCCAAAGCCTTTGAAGTTCTATGTATTACTTTTGTGTCTATGATTCATGCTCGTCACAGCATGCATGCAGAGGTCAGAGACAACTCTGGCATCAATTCTCCCCTTCCCCCTGCACATGAATTCCTGAGCTCTAGCTCAGGTCACCGGGTTTGTGTGGCAAGCACCTTAGCCTGCTGAGCCATCTCCCCAGACCAACATTCTAACAACTTTTAAGCCACCAAAGTGAAATGAAAATCAAATGAAAAACTTGATAAATTAATTTGCTTCCCACTGCTGTGAAAAACACTGTGGAATAAAAAGACCGACTGACCAAGAAGGAGTTTACTTCACCTACTACTCACAGTTTATCATAAAGGGAAGTCAGGGCATAAACTCAAAGCAGGATCCTGGAGGCAGGAACTCAAACAGAAGCCATGGGGAAACCCTGTTTATTGGCTTGCTGAGCCTGCTTTCTTTCTTGTTTGTTCTGGGAGTGGTTTTGTTTGTTTGAAAACAGGCCCTCACTGTGCAACCCAGGCTGGCCTGAAACTCAGATATCTGCATGGGACCTTCCATACCAATTAATCAAGAAAATGTTCTACAGATTTAACTACAAGACAATCTGATGGAGGCATTATCTCAACTGAGGTCTCTCTTCCCAGATGACTCTAGTTTATGTCAAGTTGACAACAAAATATAAAGATAAATCATTGTGGATGGGGGATGGGATAGGGGGTTTCCGGGAGGGGGGAAACCAGGTAAGGGGATAACACTTGAAATGTAAATAAATTAAATAAATAAAATACAAAAAAAGACAAATCATTTACTATATCAACATTTAATGTTTCTAAAGGGCTGACTTGTTTAAAAGATAAACCTTTTATAAATTGCCATTACTCCTAAGGCAGTAGAAGAATCACTTGAGTCAAGGACTTCAGAGCCAGCCCAATAAACATATTCAGAACCTGTCTTTTATTTACACACACTTCTTCAGACACACTCTTTTTAAACAGTAAAGAAAGAAGAGGCTGGAGAGATGGCTCAGTGGTTAAGGGTGTTTGCTGCTACTGCAAGACCAGAGTTTTGAGTTCTCGGCACCCAACTTAAGAGGCCCACAACTGCACATAACTCTAGGCCCAGAGGACCTGACCCCTCTTCTGACCTCCTCCGGTACTATGTGCAGGCATGAGCATGCACACGCAGATTTAAAAAAATAATTTTTTTGTCTGTTTTTTCAAGATCAGGCTGGCCTTGAACTTAGAGACACCCCCCTCCCCGTCTTTGCCACCCAAATGCTAGGAGTAAAGGTGAGCCCCCATACCGAGCAACAAATCTTTAAAAATACAAAAAAGCAGGCTGGAGAGATGGCTCAGCAGTTAAGAGTACTGACTGCTCTTCCAGAGGTCCTGAGTTAAATTCCCAGCAACCACATGGTGGCTCACAACCATCTGTAATGGGATCTGATGCCCTCTTCTGGTGTGTCCGAAGACAGCTTCAGTGTACATGAAATAAATCTTAAAAAAAAAAAAAAAAAAAAAAAAAAAGCAGACATCAAACTCTTGCAGCCAAGCTCGCTATCACATGGCTGTGATTTCATGAGGCTAAGGCAGAAGAAGATAATCCATTTGTGGCAAGGCTGGACTATGTAGGGAGCTGTCTCAACAAAACAAAAGTGGGAGGGGCGCCTCATCAGGACATACTACATTTTTCAAACACACAATTGAAAGAAGAGGGAACTGGACTCATGGGAGCCACTGTCACCTTAATAGCATCAGTGCCCATGAGCAGCTCCCTGGCAAGAAGCCATGGAGTACAGTCATGTCACTTTTATATTTGTAAACTCTTGAGTACTAAGCAATAAAACTGACCGAGACCCTGGTACTGTAGGCAGGTTTTAGTGTAGAGTCCACAAAACAGCCTGTCAGGGCTGGCAGAGGAGTGCCAGCAATGTCACAGAGAGGTGACTTTGGAGGTATCTTCCTGGTTTAACAGGAGCCCTGAAGTAACACAGGATTCAAAGGAGCAATGCAAACAAGGAACTGAAAGCAGGGGAGAGAGGGCTCCCCACCTCACCTCAGGAATCCACACCTCAGGGAAAGCCTGCCTGCTTTTAACTTCTGAATGCGTACAACCACTGATTACCTGCATTTAAAAGGCCCCCATGCTCAATTTCTAAGTCCTGTGATGCTTTGAAACTCTCAGCCCTTTTACACGTGTCTCTGTGTTTCCTTTAGTAAGGGAGAGTAGGTCTGAATTAATCAGGGTTAGAATTACTTGTGTAGAGCATGCAATACAACTTCAAAATGTCTCCAAAGACTTAATTCAAACCCACAATACAGTCACCGCCCAGGAAACTTCCCAAACAACTTTCAGAAAATGAACAGTAGAGAGAAAGTAACAAATGCGTGGGGGGATTTTTATATATTTCCTCGATTAGGAAACAAATGGTCATCTTCAATATGTCTTGTTTCCCCTCCAAATCTTGTAGGCAGGTCTCCTGCACTCACCCTCTGGCTCTGTCTGGTTCTTTCTTCAGCAGACTGCCTCAAACTCACAACTCAGGTGGGCTCTGCCTGAGCAGCATGGCTTTCCAAGTGAGCACAACCCCAACGCTGCCCTCCTTCAATCTTACTTTACACCAATTTGTTAAGTGCAGGCCATGAAATATGTTCACTATCTATTTTATTACCAAGCTTCAGCTTAAATCCTACATTTGGAACTATTCATTCAGTTTCTCTCTTTAAAAGCTGATTAGAAACAGTGTTTGTAACAATGCCTGTTTCAACTTGTCCTCATTAAAACAGAAAATTCACCAGGCTCGGGGGATGGCTCAGCAGTTACAAACGCTGGCTGCAGCTCCAGAGGATCCAGGTTGGATTCCTAGCACCCACATGGCTGCTCACAACCCTCTGAAACTCCAGTGCCAAGAGATCCAATGTCTTCTACAGGCCTCTCTGAGGGTACCAGTCAAATGGTGCACAGACATACATGCACGCAAAACCCCACACTGATAAAAATGATAGTAATAATTTCAAAATACTGAAAATGCATAAATATCACAAGGATAACAGTTCCTACTAACAACACTTAAACCAATACCTTATAAATGATCAATGAAAACTAGCCAATTTCCACCAAGACAATAATGTACTGTCTGTCCATATATAACTTCCTAAGAAATCTCTCTTACTAGCAGCCAAAGACCTGTTAATATCAAACATTTAATTTCAGCAACTAAACAGCAATTGACTATCTTTTCTCTCAACAAAAATGTTACACAATTGTACCTGCAGAGTACTGGATATCCTTTTAAAAGCCAATTTAAGAAGCCATTAGTTTTTTTGTTTTTTGACACTATCCTTCGGAGAAAAAGAGATTTTTGATATGGTCAGAAACACTTTAGCCTATCATTAAAAAAAAAAAAAAAAAAAAGCCACGTAGTAGCGGCGGCAGTGGGCAGGGTGAGTCATCACCCAACTCCAAAGTTGCAGCCATCCTTCTGTGCCTCCTCCCACTGGACCCCAGGCCCTTCCCCGGGTCCCCTGAGTCAGCAGGCCTGCGAGGTTGTGAGTTCTGAGTTCTCACATCCTCCGGGAACTTACATAAAATGCTGCAGCGCTCTCAGCACTTAACACTTGTCTTTAAAACCGTTGTCTTTTCTACTGAGAAACTAAATGTTCCGCAAGCCAGTCCTCCCCAGAATCTTTTTTAATCGCAAAAAGTGGGCAGGCTACTTTAATCCTCTCCTGCAAATGACTAAGCTGCAAAATATCCTCATATAGAAAGCTGATTTTAAACAATGTTTCATTTTCCCAGGGTCTTTTTTTTTTTTTCCGGAACAGTAATACTGAAGCATAGAACAGTCTGCTCAAATCTGGCAAGCTTCCGAGATGACAATTATTACTTGGGACATCAGTAAAGCAAGATTTATGGTGTAATTACATTAACTAATACAACATATATGTTAAAGCACCTTACAAACAGGTTTTTAACAACTACAAGCTAAAGATATGTTTCTTCCACTGAATTCAAAATTATTTCCAAACATTAAAATCTGTCATTTCTAGAAACTCTCAAGCTGGGGACAATGGTGCACACGTGTTAAACCCAGCAGGAAGCCGAGGCAGGAGAATCGTTACTCAAAGCCTAGCTGGGACTACGTGGCGACTGTCTCTGCAACCAACAAAATCCCTTTGAGGACCGGACCCTGGTTAGACCCCACATTCTTCTCAAATTCTTTCCAACGCAGTTCTCCAACGTTAAAGAGACAGAACGTCAAAACCCAGAATTTTACCAAAATAAAAACGCTAGAATAATCAACAATTAGAAAATTATTCTGAAGCTAGCTGCTCTTCGTCTGATGGCCTGAGAACGTTTTTATTTCCCCCTCTGACAATCATCTATTTGTATCCATAAAAAGTTAATACTGCCTCCGGACTCTTAGCAACGAACACGGACTGTTCAGATACTGTAAGGAGACCTAACTCCCCTTTACCAAGTCCCTGCGCTCCATCTTTCCTACTTTCAAGTCAAAGAAAGGTAAAACACGAAAGCGATCTAAAGGAGCCTGCTGCACGCAGCTTCCCCAAGGCACCTGAGCCGGAGAGCCAACGCCAGGCAGGAACAAAAGGCGGCCGAAAGCCCTCCACTCCTCTCAACTCCCAAGTCCGATCATAACAAGCTCCAAGTGAGGAGGCCTGTAACCGGTAACGTACGTTTTCATCAGGGTGTTTTTCCGGATCACACCTTAACGTCCGGAAAGGTGTCAGGAGCCCTGTCTCAGGCCGGTCCCCGGCACCTCGTGGACCGCCAGGCACAAACTTGGGCGGACTTAGAGGCAGGAGCAGAGCGCTACGCAACGTGCCGGAGACTTTGCCCGGCCGGAGTCAGCTGAGGCCGAGTCACCCGGGCGGGCTGGGGAGGGGAGGAGACAGGAGAGCTTGAGGGAGGCAGCGAGCCAAGAAGGCAAGCCTCCACCGCCTCAAGCGCTCCTGGACCACCGCCCTCGCCTGCGCGTTGGTGGGGACTCGAACCCGCGGAACCGGGCGCGGGCGGCGGGGACTCGAACCCGCGCAGCGCAGCCCGGTGCAGGCGGCCGGGGCCCGCCAACTATGCCTGCGGCCGGCTGCCGGGCGAGGGGCGTGCCGGGTGGGAGGGGCGCGCTGGCCGCGCCGCCAGCCCCACGCGGGGACCTGGCCCTCGCAGCCGGCCGCGCCGCCCGGGCCGAGCGGGCACACGGAACAAAAGCGCCTTTGTTGAGCGGCGGCCGCCCGGAGGGTCACACACAATGGACGCGGGAGCCGGCGCCGCCGCCGGGCCCTCCGCCGCTCCCTCCCGCGCCGGCCCGCACCCGGCCACACACACATACACACTCACGGGACTTCTCCGACTCATCGACAGAGTGCAGGGCCCGCGGACAGCCCTCAAGGTCGGCTCAGGTCTCCGGCTGTGCTGGCGGCAGCGGCGTTTCCGAGGCTCTCGCTTTGCCGCAGTCGCCGCCATGTAACCCCGACCCGCCAGAGAGGGCGCGGAGAGGAGGCGGGGCCTCGCGGAGGCACGCCCCCTCACGTCACAGGCTCACTCCACGGCGGCCCCGCCCCCGCCAGCCGGGGAGCCGCACGCGCCGGAATTTCCAACGCCCGTGACTGCGCGCGCCGCGGGGGCGGTCGGAGCTGCACGCGGCCTGCTGGCGGGTACACCCCGGCCTCAGCTGAACCAACGCCCAGGGTGTCGTACCAAGTGACCCGGCAGGGCGAGCGTCTGAACGGCTGCTGGGTCCCGGGCTGTCGGGAGGAAGTGGGCGAAGGCGAATATGCTAGGCCAGATAGTTGAGCAGATAAGCTCAGGGTGGTGTTGGGGAGGCCCCTGGAATCGGTCCCCGGGGTCCGTTGGGTGCTTCCAGAAGCATCCGCGGTAACCTAGGAGGTGAATGGGTGGGGGGTCCTGAGAAAACTGAGCAAAAGCTCAGGCAGCAGGGTGGCTGGCTTGTTGAGATCGCTGAGACCAGCCAGAGTTAGACATAGGCGTGCTGAGAAAGGTAGATAGCTGCCCTTCCAGTGCTTAGGTGAAATTTAAGTATTTAGGAACTTAGATATAAAAAACACAGGGTTTGCCTGGGAGTAGTGGCACATGGGTTAACTAGTCTATGTAGTGCCAGGACAGCCTACGCTATAGATAATAGACCCTGTCTCAAAAGGCTGGGGGAGCTTGTTGTTGCACCCCTTGTGATCCCTGTCTTGGAGACCAGAAGGATTAGAAGATACAGTTAATCCTTGGCTGCATAGTGAGTTCAAAGCCAGCCCAGACTACTGAGACCCGCCGCACAAAAAAGAAAAATGAGAGGTTTGGTTAGCCCTTTCTATCAGTGGTAATTGACCATCCTAAAGAAAATATGGCCACTGCAGTCCATGATCCACTGTAAGCAGCAAACCCCTTTCAGAGATGACAGTCACTTGAAGTTAAGAGCTTGAGAGGAGCTTCAATGTTTCCTAATACAGAGATACATTAAAATATATGCTTTGTGAGACAGCATCTCTAACTCAGCCTGCCCTAGCACACCTAATCTCCCTGCCTTAGCTTCCCCAGAGCTTGGATTATAGGCTTAGGCGGCTGAGCCCAGCTCTATTATATTTAAAGCAATACCATCTGAATACCAGGAAAAGAGCAGTAATGCCAACAGAAAGCGAGATTTACAGCTGTTGAGTGCAGCCGGCACTGTGATGTTCTGCTCCACGGACCCGCTCTGTCCTCCCTCTAGTTCCTCCTGATGGACTCTGGGACCTCCGGGGGGGTGGTGGTGGTGAGCATAAATAGCAAGCAGTATGCTTTCTCTCAGAAAGTTTATAATGCATCTCCCCTGACTTCCATTAAAGCCAGCCATATTGTTTTATAGCAGTCAAAGGAGTCCACGATGTTAAGTCTTTGTGGAATCTTAGAGGTCAGGGTGAGCTAGGTACAAAATTTTGGAGCTTTGGTTTATGACAGGTCTTTCATCCAGGGGATTTGACTGGGACTGAGTGGTGTGACAGTTTAGGATAGGAAGGGAAGGGTTTTGAAAGAAGTCTAGGAGAGTTTAATGTTGGATAAGCCCAGAATCTTGCTGGGGGTGTGGGGGGGGGCGTGGGGACATGTTTACCCTGATGAGTTTAGTCACTTATGTGTTCTTTCCAAAAATAGGCTTTGAGGAAGTCCCTGCCTGAAAGCGCGATAAGGTATTTGCAAATTCATCTTCCTGGATGAGAATTTCTTGAAGTCGGTCATGCGTACACACCAAGTGTGGTAGTGAACGCTTGTCATCCCAGCATTCTGCAGGCTGAGACAGGAGAATCTTGAGGTGAGGTCAGCCCTTGGGGTTCCAAAGCAGGAAGGCAATCAAGCAAAAAATGAGAGACAGCAGTGGGGAGTGCAAATGACCACATTTCATTTTATACATGTGTGAAATTGTCAAGGAATTTTTAGGAAGAAAAAGGTCATGTTTGTATGCACAGCCGAATTTTGTTCATGGTAATACAGCTAGGCTAGGTTTTTAATCCTATTGTATGAGCATAAACATGAGTGGAGGCCACTTCCCCTAACATTTGGTTTATTTGGAAGGGGGTTGTTTTGAAAGATGTCTGTCTGTGCAGCCCCAACTGGCCTCAAATTCATGCTCATCCTGCCTCAGTCCCCCCAATGCTCCACACCCAGCTTCTCCAAGTAGTTTTTGAAGCTGTAGATGACAATTATTTAATGAGTAGGCGAATCATTTGTGTGGGTCATGACCAACAAATTTCATTATCCAGAAGAACAAGAACCTGAATAAGAGACCATCCCCTATAAACAGGAAGGACAACAGGGAAGCTTGCAGCTTTGTGCTACATTATAGCAAATCAAAATGCCACCAGATACAAACCAGGACATTATTGTATGTAGTACTAAGAATGATAAAACCAGGGCTCGGGAAAGGAGAAATGACTCAGTGGCAAAAAGCAGAGTCAATTCCCAGCATCCATGTGGCAGCTCACAGCCATCCATAGCTCTAGTTCCAAGATATCCAACACCCTCCTCAGGCACATGGTACTGTGCAGACATACGTGCAGACAAAATACCCATGTACATTTTTAAAAATCTCACGAGGTGGTAGTGGCACACTCCTTAACTCCCAGCACTTGGGAGGCAGAGGTGAGCAGATCTCTTTTCGAGTTTAAGCAGTCTAGTCTACAGAGTGAGTTCCAGACAGCCAGTGCTACACAGTGAGACCCTGCCTCAAAGAAGCAATAAATCTTATCACAATGTCTCATTGCTATGTTCTGATTTCAGAGCTGTGGAAATGAACACAGCATTGAAGTATAGGGCATTGGATCACAGTGTGAAATGAATTTGGTTTTTGCTCGTTATTGCTAGGAGAGTTTGAAGGTTGTGGAAGTGTGCAGGAGAGGCTGAGTATGGCTGAAGGTGGCAGACTCTGGGCACTTTCTGAGCTGTGATGGACCAGTCACTAAGAGCTTGGGACATCAGGGAAAGCTCAACTGAAAGAGAGGGCTTTGCCTGACAAAGTGGCAGGACAAAAGACATTCCCAAATGAGAGAACAGACGTAAGAAGGCCTGAGCCTGCAGACCACTGCAAAGCTCAAGTACAGGAGGCCTGAGGGAGTTGGTAGCAGATGGCTTTGGTGGCCCTGCCAACAGTTTTAGACATTAGTCATACTAATGACATCAGGCAAGGAATTTCCGTGGTGCAGCTAATTATGGATGGTGGCAATGATGGTGATAATGATGATAACAGTATATGTGATACAGGCCATAGAACCCAAGGCTTCTGAATGCTTAGCAGACTCTACTGCTGGGCTCCCTGCCGCCCCAACCGGGACCTAGTTCTTTGAACTGAAAAGGCTGAAAGCCTGACATCAGTGGGAAGGCAGGTTGATAAGCAGAACACAGAAGACCCTGAAAGGGCAGGAGAATTGATTGTTTCTGCCTAACTTTCCTTATTCTGTTAACGACACATGCTCAGGAAGGTCGTACATGGAACTCTGAGGTAAGGCTCTGCCTTGTGACTTTCCTAATAATTGCTGAGACAAAGGAGCCTGGGGTGAACAGATGAGACAGAAGCCATCTGTCCACTGTATCTCACCTCTCTTTAGAGCTCTCTTCACCCACAAGCACAGGTTTCTAATGGAGCTGCAGGCATCTCAGTTCATGGCTGATAAGTCCAAGGGAAGTGAGTGAGGAGGGAGCTTGCACCTCCCAGAGGCCATGCTTTCCAGCAAAACCAGAACTTGAAACACAAAGAAGCAACCAACATGCTGTGAGACTCACAAGGCTGAAGTACACTGTCTTGGCCACTCTTGCTTTGTTTCCAGTGTTTGCCAAATACCTATCCTGATTACACCTTTAACCAGTCTCTCCTCTAGCTCCAGAGACTCTTGGTAGAGTGTATGTATCAAGAGGCAAGACAGTAAGGGGTGAGTACGTGTTGTGCAGCTTTTCTGCTGCCCTGATCAAAACAAAACGTACAAAATGTTTGAACTCTGAGATAGAGATTGTGTCATGTTGGTAAATACATGGGAAGGAAGAGTGCTTAGGTTTGTGTGATGGTTTGTATATCCTTGGACCAGGGAGTGGCACCATCTGAAGGTGTGGCCTTGTTGGAATAGGTGTGACCTGGTTGGAATGGGTGTGTCTGTGGGTGTGGGTATAAGATCCTCACCCTAGTTGCCTGGAAGTCAGTCTTCCACTAGCAGCCTTTGGATGAAGACAGAACTCTCAGCTCCTCCTGTGCCATGCCTGCCTGGATACTGCCATGCTCCCACCTTGATGATAATGGACTGAACCTCTGAACCTGTAAGCCAGCCCCAATTAAATGTTGTTTTTTTTTTTTTTTTATAAGACTTGCCTTGGTCATAGTGTCTGTTCACAGCAGTAAAACCCTAACTAATACAGAAGTTGGTACCAGGAGTGGGGTATTGCTGTGATAGGCCTGACCATGCTTTTATTTGAAAGAATGTGGATTTTGGGACTTTGGATTTGGAAAGCAGTGGAATGCTTTAAATGGGGCTTAATGGGTCATCCTAATAGGAATATGAAAGACTTTGTTGCTGGGAGTGATTTAAGCTGTGTTGACCTGGCCCAAGAGATTTCAAAGGAGAAGAATTTCAGAATGTGGCATAAAGACTGGTTTTGTGGTATTTTGGTGAAGAATGTGGCTACTTTTTGCCCTTGTCTGAAAAGTTTGCCTGAGGGTAAGGTGAAGAGACTTGGATTAATTGCATTGACAAAAGAAGTTTCAAAAAAGCCCAGCAGAGACTTTGTTCTCTGGTTAAGTCTTATGAAGAAAAGTTTGAACAAGCATAGCAAGCTTAGAAAGGAAAAATATAAAATATATGGTTTGAGTATTAAAGGAGTACCAGGAAGTGAAATGGAGCAAAATCTTGTGTTCTAGGAGATAAAGATTAAGGGAGTGGGACCTTGGGGCAAGATCCTACCCAGCTAAATTTGATCCAGGCATGGTGGTACACACCTTTAATCCCATGAGACAGGCATGCTGATCTCTACATTCAAGCTCAATCTACAGAGCAAGAACCAGGATAGCCAAGCTTAGGCAGTGAAGGATTTAGAAAACATAAAGCTAGTGATAATGTAATAATACAAGGGGATCATGTTCTAGTTCCTGTAAGCAGTAGAACTCGGCAGCTTCAGCCATGTGCCTCTGGCTCTAGAGTTAAGAATGGAAGGAACTACTGGGAAAATTAATGCTGGTTAGCTGGAGCTAAGGAATTAGCGGTGATTAAGAAGAGACCAGCATCGTTGAGGTGAAATCTTCTGGAAATTGTTTTCTGGGAGCACAAAGAAGCTGTGTTCCAGAGATACCCAAGGTTGTACCTCATGCTGCGGCTGGACTTGGTAATGTGTAAGAGTCACTCAGGTGGTACTGCTTGTGAAGGAATGAAGGGATCATGGAGAGAAGCTGAGGCTTAGCACTGTGAGAGGCCAGGGAAGGCCATTGGAGAAGGTGAAGCCTCAGCTGTAGTTGATGGCCCAGGATTGAAGGGGTCATGCAAAGGATTTGAGGCTTGGCACCCTGAAGAGAGCCTATGAGAGGCTATTGGTGAAGCCTAGTTGGAGTGGAACACCCCAGTGTATTGGAGATGTCAGTACCATGGGATGATCACCAAGAACAGCAGCCGTAATGGAGTGTATCAACCTGAGCATAGAGTGCTACAGAGGACAGAGATGGAGAAGTGATGCCAGTCCTTAGGAGGAGTCCAAAAGATCAAGTGGAATCCCAGACACTGAAAGAAGAAGCTGTAACATTGAAATTGCCTTGGAGACTCAAAGATGTTAAAGATGCCAGAGCCATGGGATACATGCTGAGGAAAGCTGCTAACAGGGAGTGGAACCAGCCCAGGAGGAAGCAGTTTGTTGCAGTCAAAAAAGATGAAAAAGGAGTGGAGATCTGAAGACCACTTTGACATCAGCCATGGAGATGCAGAGTTTGGAGTTTGCCCAGTTGGTTTCCTGCCTTGCTTTGGGGATTACAGTTAATTAAGTTGAATGAATCTCAGAAGAGACCTTGAACTTTGGACTTTTAACATTGTTACAACTGCTATAGACTATGAGGACTTTGAAAGTTGTACTAAATGCATTTTGCATTATGCTATGTTTAAGTATGGCCCCCATAGACTCATGTTTTTGAACAAATCTATGGGGACCAGGGAGTGGAAAGTGATGGTTTGTATATCCTTGGACCAGGGAGTGGCACCATCTGAAGGTGTGGCCTTGTTGGAATAGGTGTGACCTGGTTGGAATGGGTGTGTCTGTGGGTGTGGGTATAAGATCCTCACCCTAGTTGCCTGGAAGTCAGTCTTCCACTAGCAGCCTTTGGATGAAGACAGAACTCTCAGCTCCTCCTGTGCCATGCCTGCCTGGATACTGCCATGCTCCCACCTTGATGATAATGGACTGAACCTCTGAACCTGTAAGCCAGCCCCAATTAAATGTTGTTGTTTTTTTTTTTTTATAAGACTTGCCTTGGTCATAGTGTCTGTTCACAGCAGTAAAACCCTAACTAATACAGTTTGCATGTCGAATTTCTTTCCTACAGCATAAAAATAATTAAAGCTTCTTTCTCTAGAATCACATTAACAAATTGAAAAGAAAAGAGCTTTATGTTTAATACATAAAACAGCTTAGCAGCTTTAAAAAAAATTGTAAACACTGACCACCATATCCAAGCTTAGCTTTTCATTTTTTATGCTGTTTGAACAAAGGGCTTCAGAAATTCACCAGCATTGCTAAGAAACCATCTCCCCATCCCCCAGCCTGGCATCTCCCCAACCTCTGAAGAAGGTGGGTCAAAGAAAGACGCCCCACCCACCCGCTAGCACTCCCTCACTTCCTCTGCTCTGCACAGAGATCCACTGCTGCCTCCAAGCCAGCTGCCCCTCTTGAGGCACACTTCCTGTAGTAAATACTCACTGGGCTTCATTATTTTGAGAGTTAGATAGTATATTAGTCAGGGTTCTCTAGAGTCACAAAACTTATGGGTAGTCTCTATATAGTAAAAAAATTTGTTGATGACTTAGAGTCTGCATTTCAACTCCCCAACAATGGTCAGCAGCAGCTGTGAATGGAAATCTAAGGATCTAGCAGTTGCTCAGTCCCACAAGGCAAGCAGGAGAGGAAGAGTCGGTCTTCCTTCTTCCAATGTCCTTATGTAGGTCTCCAGCAGAAGATGTGGCCCAGATTAAAGGTGTGTAGCACCACGCCCTTAATCCCAGATAACCTTGAACTCAGAGATTCCCTTTGTCTTAATCTTCTGGAATTCATAGCCGCTTTGAGAAACCCAGTTGGTATTTATAACATGGTGGCCATAGGAGACACAAATTAGAAATCACATCCTAGGAAGTGATCTCAGCCACAAGTAAAGACTGTGTGGCTTCCAAGCTCAGGAAAGCCAGTGCCATCTATAAGGGTGTTAAGGCTGGAGCAAATACATGCTAACCCAAAGTTTCTAACAGTGATAACTTTCTCCCCAGGGAAGAGTTCAGCCCTCTAGAGTTACAGCTAAAGAGCTTGATTCCTCCAAGGCTGATGAGCTCTGTTGACCAGTGCTGGCCAGACTATAATAATTAAGAACTCAGAGATAGCAGACAATGGTGGCCCACACCTTTAATCCCAGCAGAGACAGATGCATCTCTAAGTTCAAGGCCAGCCTGGTCTACAGAGTGAGTTCCAGGACTGCCAGGGCTACACAGAGAAACCCTGTCTCTGGGAGGATGGGGGAACCCCTAAAGATGACTTTGCTGAGCTGGACCCAAGATTCAGCCCTTCCGGTATTTTCTGGCTGTGTGAATAAAACTTCTGGGTTTGACTTGTTGAGACTCTGGTGAAGGCTTTCAGTAAGTGTTGAAAATTGTTTATGAATATTACAGTTGTCAGCTGTGATCCAAACTTAGGGACTTAGCAGCGGTGATTCTACCAGAACCATTCACCAGCCAGTCAGTGTTTCATGGTTGTAACACAGATCCTGACATAAATCATGGTTTTATTTTTGGCTCATGGTTTCTAAGGTTCCATGGTCATCTGACTATTGCTATGGGGCTTTGAAAGACAGAACGAAGCAGCAAGGGATAAGATAGATCCTTGTAGTGACACTTCTATCCCAGTGGCCTACTCATCCTAATTAGGCTCCATTTGTAAGGTCTCTAACACAGCACACACTGCTAGCACCATCTAATTTTGCTCCCTCTGTGGGTAGCCTTGTGTTGACATCAGAACCCTCATAGCCTAGGCACCTTCCAAAAGCCCAAAGCACCAGAGCCTCGGGACCATTCTCCATTTGTGATGGTTTATATATGCTTGGCAACAGGGAGTGGCATGATTAGAAGATGAAGCCTGTTGAAGTAGGTGTGTCACTGTGGATGTTTGTGGGACGCCTGACTCGCCAGCAAGACACCACAATAGGATTCTTCTGCACACGTTTATTGGGCTGCGCATTGACTGTGTAGGCGAAAGACCCCGAGCCTCTCACTCTTATATACTATCAGTTCCCATCCACTCACAGCAGGCCACGCCACCTCACCAGGCACGCAGCTTCAGCTAATCAGGGCAGCAGGGGCATATCTCCACCAAAATGGCTTCGCCAGTAACCTGGTACACCTGCGCAGCTCTCACGATGTTTGTGGCTTATATGAGGAAGTCAGGTGCAAGTCATACGACTTAGCTGCAGTCCTTGGTGCCTTTTTGGGACTGCTGCCACATCTGCTCCCCACAGTTTTGAACATGTATTGTTCTCACAGAGAAGGCAGAGTTTGGATCCCAGCACATCAGGTGGCCACAATCACCCATGGCTCTTGAAACAGGGAATCTGATGCCCTCGTCTGGGCTCCACAGGCACACTTCCATACTGCTGTTCATCACCAAGGAAGTCAGGACTGGAACTCAAGCAGGTCAGTAAGCAGGAGCTGATGCAGAGGCCATGGAGGGATGTTCTTTACTGGCTTGCTTGGTGATGAACAAATGGTGCCGAAACCCTCATCCTAGTTGCATGGAAGTCTTCCACTAG
This sequence comes from Mus caroli, assembly GCF_978045245.1. NCBI lineage: Eukaryota > Metazoa > Chordata > Mammalia > Rodentia > Muridae > Mus > Mus caroli. The sequence continues at coordinate 74,096,595 of NW_028227266.1, forward strand.
CAGCCTTCAGATGAAGATATAGAGTTCTCAGCTCTGTCTGCACCATGCCTGTCAAGATGCTGCCATGCTCCCACCTTGATGATAATTGATTGAACCTCTGAACCTGTAGGCCAGTCCCAATTAAATGTCCTTTATAAGACTTGTGTTGATTTTGATGTCTGTTCACAGCAGTAAAAAGCCTAACTAAGATACCCATCTGAGCCGGGCGTGGTGGCGCACGCCTTTAATCCCAGCACTCGGGAGGCAGAGGCAGGGGGATTTCTGAGTTCGAGGCCAGCCTGGTCTACAGAGTGAGTTCCAGGACAGCCAGGGCTATACAGAGAAACCCTGTCTCAAAAAAACCAAAAAAAAAAAAGATACCCATCTGAACTGGTGGGAATCTGCCTTGTTATTTTATAGCCTTGGTGAATCTGTTAAGACCCTCTCTTAAGGTTTCCCAGAAAGAACTCAATGCATGCTTCTGAATGATGCTTCTTCACTCTCTTGAACAAGATAATGCTTTCAGCTGTTATATTAGTCAGGGTTCTTTAGAGTCACAGAACTTGTGAGTAGTCTCTATTTAGTAAGGGAAGTTATTATGATGATTTACAATCTGTAGTCCAACTCCCCAACAATGGTCAGCAGCAGCTGTGAATGGGAGTCCAAGGATCTAGCAGTTGCTCAGACTCACAAGGCAAGCAGGAGAGGAAGGGTCTTCCCTCTTCTAATGTCCTTATGTAGGTCTCCAGCAGAAGGTGTGGCCCAGATTAAAGGTGTGACCACCACGCCTGGATCTGCAACTTGTATTGTCCCAATTGACCTTGAACTCAGAGCTCTTCTTGCTTTAGTCTCCTGGGATTCATAGCCGCTATGCCTCAAGATCTGGATCACAGGTGAGAGCTTTCAATTCTGGATTGTAGTTCATTCCAGATATAGTCAAGTTGACGACCAGGAATAGACATAATAGCTGTGTAGTCTGCTTTCTTAGTATGGAGGCTGTTGTATTCAGCAAATAGTACTAACTCAGACTCTCTTCTTGGAACCAAGTACAGCTTCCAGCTCATCTCAAGCACACTTCACACTAACTGCCGTCCTCCTGTCCACTCGCACAGCTTTGTGCGGTTTCCCTTTTCTTCAGCTTAGATACATGGGTTTGGAGTTTATCACCCTGCCGGAGAGCTTCAGGACATTTTCAGCCCAGTGACTGTGCTACATGAGCTCATCTGCCTTCTCAGAGTCTCACGCTCTCCTGCAGCCGTGATTCATGAGAGCTCTACTCTGAAAGCCCCAAGGAGCTGTTGCTATCCATCTGGTGTCCTGATGCCACCAGCATCATCCATGAAACCTGTGGATTGGCCCACTGCTGCCACTAATTGCCTTCAGGCAAGTGGTCTCACCCCATCTTAGGACAGCTCTCTCCTGCAGAGCCGTTCTGAGGTGTTTCAGGAGCTACTGTGTGGAAAGCACCTGGCAACATAGAAGGCATCTGGGGCGTTCAGGTCTCCAGCCAGAAGCCTATTCTTCCCACCATGGCTTCCTGAAGTTGGCCAGGTCTCCTTCCACTCCCTGTAGTCATTCAGCAGTTACTCTTTAAGTACCTACTTTATCTAAGGTAGAGCAGTTTCCCGGAGCTGGGAGCCAGCATCTGTAACATACACGTGGCCTGAGTTTGATGCTCAGCCATGGGAGAGGGCAGGTAAAACAACGTTCTCCAAACTTTCTGGGTAATGTAGTTGGGAAGTGGTTGTTTTCGGTGTTTAATGCATCAGTTGACTTTTAAAGTGGTGTGTGTATTGTTTAGCACTTAATTATTTCTCAAAGACATGATGAAATAGTGTAGCCTGACACATACGTGCCCAAGCTTGTTGCTCAGGGACAAAGGGCCAAGCAGTCTACCTGCACCTCTCCCTGGACGGAAGGTGTGTTCCTGCTCCCTGGGAAGCACATACGCCTTTTGCTCTCAGCCTGGAGAGGAAGAAGGAAGGTCACGATGGATGGGGCCCAGAAGACCAGAAGAAGGGCACTGGGGTGATGCCAGGGTGACTGGCTCTTCCTGTTCTCAGCATCCAGCACCACCATCATGTGTTCATTTATACAAAGGCAGCTTTTCACGCTCTGTAGCTTAGCCTGAGGTCCATTCGAGGAAAGAAAAATCTGTTCTACATTTAGAAGCCTTTGTTGATATCACTTCTGAAGCAAAGACAGAAGGCTAAGTATTCTTGAGGGAAAAGAGAAAGGACACATTTGCAAAATGACTTAGCTGGACAAGAAGGCAGGAAAGAATGACAAGAAAATGGCTCCTTCCTGTCTCCCTCTGTGACTCAGTCTCAGGCCCAGTACAGGGATGCTGAGGAAGACTCAACGTCACACTCTTAAGTTCCATGATGGTCAAGGAAGGGAAAGGAACAAAGAGAAGGAGGTAGAAACTAATTTTATATTTTTGCCAGCTGAGAAGGTGGTGGTAGGTTTTTGGTTGGCTTTTTATTTTTGAGACAGGATCTCACTTTATGGTCTAGATAAATCTCAAACTTCAGATCCTCCTGCCTCACCTTCTCAGTGCTAGAATGACACATGCACAACACCTGCCCCACCTTTCCTTTTGAAACAGAATCTCTAGTAAGTTTCCCAGGCTGGCCTTGAACTCTCTCTATAGCTGGGTCAGGCCCTGAATTTGTGATTACTTCTTCAGTAATTGAGATTACAGGCCTGCGTCCCAAGGCCCAGTGGAAACTGTGTGGTGCTGGAGACGAACCCAGACATCACTCATGATTGCCAAGTGCTTTTCTCCACTGAGCTCTGCTTCCGCCCAAGAACAGTAGCATAGTGTGGAAGTTCCAAAGACTGACATGCTCATAGGTGAGGCACACCTGAAGGCTCATCTAGCTATAGTGACATCAGTGTCCCTACTCCTATCTAGCTGTAGTGACATCCGTGTCCCCACTCTTCTCCACCATTCCTTGTTCTTAAACACATATGAGTGTTTAGCCTGAATAGCTTTGCGCCATGTGCATGCAGTGCCTAAAAGAGTCCCTTGGGACTGAGGTTATAGATGGTTGTGAGCTACCATGTGTGGGGGAGCTATGCTGGCTAGTTTTTTTTTTTTTTTTTTTTTTTTTTTGGTTTTACGAGACAGGGTTTCTCTGTATAGCCCTGGCTGTCCTGGAGCTCACTTTGTAGACCAGGCTGGCCTCGAACTCAGAAATCCGCCTGCCTCTGCCTCCTGAGTGCTGGGGTTAAAGGCGTGCGCCACCACGCCCGGCTGCTGGCTAGTTTTACGTCAGCAAGACAGGTCACTGGAGAGGAGGGAGCCTCATTTGAGAAAATGCCTCAATAAGAGTTGCTGTAAGCCGGGCGTGGTGGCACACGGCTTTAATCCCAGCACTTGGGAGGCAGAGGCAGGCGGATTTCTGAGTTCGGGGCCAGCCTGGTCTACAAAGTGAGCTCCAGGACAGCCAGGGCTATACAGAGAAACCCTGCCTCAAAAAACCAAGCAAACAAAGAAAAGGAGTTGCTGTAGGCAGGCCTGTAGGACATTTTCTTAGTGATTGAGGCTGGGCCCATTGTGGATGGTGCTATCCCTGGGCAAGTGGTCCTATGTTCTATAAGGAAGCAGTCTGAGCCAGTCATGGGGAGCAAGCCAGTAAGCAGCACCCCTCAGTGGCCTCTGCTTCAGTTCCTGCCTAGTTATGGCCATGCTTGAGTTCCTGTCCTGAGTGCCTTTGATGATGAGCAGTGCTCTGGAAGCTTAAGCCAAATAGACCCTTCTTCCCCAAGTTGCTTTAGGCCACAGTGTTTCATCACAGCAATAGAAACCCTAAGAATTGAACCCAAGTCCTCTGGATAAGCAGCCAGTGCTCTTAACCACCCAGCGATCCCTCCATCCCATTACCCCATATATTTTATTGCCTTAGGAAAGATGAAGCTTGACTTGCTGTTTTCAGGCTTGTCTCCCACTGGGTCTCCTGGAGAGCCAGGACTGCAAACCCAAATGCGTTTTCATCTTCTCAGCATCAGCAGCGGTGACTTTCCTGTGCTGCTTCAATCATTCCGTATTCTTTTAGGAAAAGCTTATTTTAAATGTAATTCAGACTTACAGAGAAGCTGTATACTTAGGCTGGGGATGTGGCTCACCAGTAGAGTATTTGCCTTGCATGCAAAGAAACCCTGGGTTCAAATGATGTTACTGGAAAAGGGGCAGGGGCCCTGGAGAGATGGCTCAGTAAGAGCACTTGCTGCTGCTGCAGAGGACCAGGGTTTGGTTCACCCACATGATAGCTCACAGCAATCCATAATGCCAGTTCCAGGGGATCTGACACCCTCTTTTGACATTGCCTGTACCAAACATGCACAGAGTACACATACATATGCAGAAAAAAAAAAAAAAAAAAACGCTGGGCAGTGGTGGCACATGCCTTTAACCCCAGCATTTGGGAGGCAGAGGCAGGCAGATTTCTGAGTTTGAGGCCAGCCTGGTCTACAAAGTGAGTTCCAGGACAGCCAGGGCTATACAGAGAAATCCTGTCTTGAAAAACAAAACAAAAGAAAGAAAAAAAAAAAACCACTCATGCACATAAATATAAAAAGAAACGAGGAAAAACTGATCACACATAGCATAATGATATCCCACCCCATGAGCGCTGCACTGTTTTGCTACCAGTCAAACGTGAGTTTTCACCTGAACAATTAGAGAATAAGTTGCTGGCCCAACCCCTGTGGTGGGTATCCAGACCACTGGCTAACTTTTCCTTTGAGCTGTCTGGGCCCTGGTTGTACATGGCTGTCACAGTCATTTCCTTTAGAGTTTGTCTTATCTGCAGAGAGATACACCTTTTTGTTGTTTTTTGTTTTTCGAGACAGGGTTTCTCTGTAGCTCTGGCTGTCCTGGAACTCACTCTGTAGACCAGGCTGGCCTTGAACTCAGAAATCCAGAAATCTGCCTGCCTCTGCCTCCCAAGTGCTGGGATTAAAGGCATGTGCCACCACTGCCCTGCTAGATACACCTTTTCTAGTGGCCCAAATCCATTGACAAGTCGCAGCAAAAATAGAGCCAGGGATGTCTGCCCTGCCAGGGTAGTAATGGGGCCTTTCTGTTTAAAGGCTCCTTGGTGGGGTTAGCTCAGGCCACCAGTCTGCCCTCATTTCAACCCCTCCTGCTCAATCCTGTTTCCTTCCCCTCCCTCCCATCCACAGATGTTGATTCCAAAGTTCTCTCTAATAAAATATCCTGAGCACTAAAATCTGTCTCGGTTTGCTTCCTGAAAAATCCAAACTCACACAGTTGGAGCCAGAGGAGATCTGACAAGTCAGAGAGCAGATGGGGATTGGAGCTGGCCCACTCACTGGCAAGACCACAGGTACCATGAGTGTTAGAGAGAGCACAGATAGCCTTTAATACAAGATAAGCAATTAAAACGATAGTTTGAAAGTATCTTTTCATTTGCTTAAAAAAAAAAAAAGATGTATTTGTAGTTGTGTCTGTGCATAATGAACGCTGGTGCCCACAGAGGTCAGCTGTCAGGTCCCCCACTGACCAGGGTGCTAGAAACCAAACTCTGGGCCTTTTCAAGAGGAACAGTCTTTACCCCTCAGCCATCTCTTCAGCCCCCTCACCTTTTTTATTTTATTTATTTTTTAAGATTAATTTATTATATGTAAGTACACTGTAGCTTTTTTCAGACACACCGGAAGAGGGCACCAGATCTCATTGCAGATGGTTGTGAGCGACCATGTGGCTGCTGGGATTTGAACTCAGGAACTTAGGAAGAACAGTCAGTGCTCTTACCCGCTGAGCCATCTCACCAGCCCTATTTTATTTTTTTAAAGACAAGGTCTGAAATAGTTCAGGCTAGCTTCAAGCTTCCTATGTAGCCAAGGATAATCTTGGACTCCTCATCGTCCTGCCTCTACTTCCTGGGCACTGAAATTATAGGCATGTATTATCACACTGTACTGGCTGTTCCTGGTTGTCAACTTGACTACATCTAGAATGAACTACAATTCAGAATTAGAAATCTCGCCTGTAATCCTGATCTTGAGACTGAGAGATAGAAGTTTCTGACCTGGATCTTGAGGCATGGTGGCTATGAATCCCAGGAGACTAAGGCGAGGAGATCTCTGAGTTCAAGGTCATCTGGGACAATACAAGTCCCAGATCCAGGCAGGGCGGTACACACCTTCTTCTGGAGACCTACATAAGGACATTAGAAGAGGGAAGACTCTTAAGACTCCTCTCCTGCTTGCCTTGTGGGGCTGAGCAACTGCTAGATCCCCAGACTTCCAATCCGAGCTGCTGCTGACCATTGTTGGGAAGTTGAACTACAGATTGTAATTAACAAATTCCCTTACTATATAGGAACTACCTATAAGTTCTGTGACCCTAGAGAACCCTGACAAATACATCTTGAAAATACTTTTTTTTTTAACACAAAGAAAGGAGTAATGGCGAGAGAGAGGCCACACAGATCCCAGAAATAGCAAAATGGTAGATATAAGATGACACAGCCAGTTGAGTCAGCCTTTGTCACCAACCACACCATTGCTGGCACAACAGATCCGTGAGTGAAGTGAGCATGTGGCAGAGTCAGGCTCTTCTTAGCCCAGTAGCACAGGCTCCTACTTACCAGAGCTTAACCAGTTATTGCTTCTACCAGTGTCCAGCTTGAGAGTGAGAGACCAGTGCTGGACTCCTGGTATGCTGTTACACCCCTAAGACACCATTTGGTAACACAAGCTGGAGACTTTGGAATTCTTCTTTGGTGAGTGATTCATTCTAACAGGAATGGACAAGTGTTTGGGTGAGTGTTTTTGATTGTCTCACCCCTCAGGCATCACCCTGGGGTTCTGGAATATTCCACTAGCATAGAATCTCACAGAACATTGCATCAGACCAGAGGATTCAACTTGCAACAAAGAAGCTATGATGGTGAGTTCCTGCTATGGAATCTGTCTGTATTGCTCACAGGCTGCATCTGCACCTGCTTTGGTGCCTTACTCTGCAGAGATGGAATGCCTTTTTCCAGGTTGCATAGGGACAAAGAATAAAAACCTTTTATTATGATGCTATGCAAGGAGAATACGTGGTCCTGGGAAGCAAAGTATGGAAGTAGGGGCAAGCCTGCTAGCATTCCTGGGTCCCAGTCCCACTCCTGTCCTGATTCTGCAGAGCTCAGGGACCTGGTTCCTTAAGTAAGATGATCGATCACCTTTTTCACCATCAGGTGATGCAGCACAAGTCCCTTTGTCATCCTGGGCATTCTGTATGCCTGGTATCTAGAGAGAAGGGGAACAGCCTCATTGGGAATATTACCCTCATCTTCAGGACCCTTCACATCCAATAGCTGATTAAGGTGTGGCCAGGGAACCGGTTCGGTTCGGTGGTAACAAGCTTGCTTTCTGGTTTTGAGCCTCAGAATCCATGTAAAAGGGCAGGTGTGGGAGGGTGTGCTTATAATGGTGAGACAGGATGATCTCACAACACTCACTGACCAACCAGCCTATCCTACTTGGTGACTTCCAAGCCAGTGAGATACCTAGCTCAAAAACTAAGGGAGAGGGAGTGGGTGGCACTCGCCTTTAATCCCAGCACTTGGGAGACAGAGACAGGTGGATTTTTGAGCTCAAGGCCAGCCTGGTCTACACAGAGAAACCAAAACACCAAAACAAAACAAGTCTCTTGAGAACTTTTGCTGGATGGTGATGGCCCACACCTTTAATCCCAGCACTCAGGAGCCAGAGGCAGTCAGAGATGTCTGAGGCCAGCCTGGTCTACAGAGCAAGTTCCAGGAGAACCTGGACTACAAGAAGAAACCCTATCTTGAAAAACCAAAGAAAAACAGAGATCAAAACAATAAGGTCAATGGCTCCTGAAGGACAAACCTGAGGTCCCCCAACCTACATGTGCATGTGCACACATGAGCATGTAAACTTGCACACACAAACGACACAAAGACAAGCCCAGCCCCTCAGTCCAGTTCGGGGCAATGCTGAGAGGCAGTGGAGTTCCGGGCCTCATGGGTCAGCTAAGGCTGCTGGCCTTCCTTACAGCTTGTGTTTCCTTCCCCAAGCTTGCTTCCCTCTCTTCCCTTCCACAGGTGTCCATTTCAAAGGCACGCCCTCATAAACATCCTGGATGCTAAACTCTGACTCAGAGGCTCCTTCCTGCAGAGTCAAAGCTCTGAAGACGCCCTGTTGCCCCTGTAATGTGTTTTTCTTACTAATGAGAACGCCCAAGAGAATTCCAGAAAAACCATCTAAATAGGGAATTTAACAGGTTTGCAGCTGATCTCCAGACTCCATTGAAGTTGTCACAGGTCTCAATAGTATCCTGTGTGTTCATGTGATGGGGTGTGTGTGCACACTCTCATTGCTCTGGAATTCTCCAAGTGGGGAAGGCTCAGGATCTCCAGCTCTGAGATTACAAGTGGGCACCACCATGCCTGACTTTTCCACATGGGTCCTGGGGATCGAATTCATATTTGTATGCTTTCAAGGCAAGCACTTTACTGGCTAGTTTTCAAGACTATGGGCAACTTCTTTTTGCAGGATTTATTTTAATTTAGGCTTATCTTGCAATGTAGAAACTGTGTGGTCAGAACTGAGTCCACTAGTTGTACCACCTGCCATACCTGGGTCGCTTTAGGTGCCATGGAATGCCATCTTTCAGGGTACAGAAACAAAGAATCAAAAGCTGGAGTTTTATCACAGTTAGAATCGGGTCATGCACCTTTGGACAAACTATCAGAGAAGCCACTACTCATCACACTACTCATAGCAGGTGACACATGACACTAATTTGTTCCATCACAAATGTGGGTAACTGTGGTCACTTGATTAGCTGGTGACTGTCAGGCTTCCCCACTGTGGAATTTATTTTTTTTCCCTTTGTAATTGTTTGAGGGAACATTAAAGCTATGTGAATGCCCTACACTTCACGTCAGTGAATTTATCCAGTCCTTCACATCTGCATTGGTTGAAGGACTCCTATTTCATTCAGTAGGCTATGATCAATCCATCACTTCATTATTGTGTTGCCTATTTATTTGTTTATGGGACCAGGAAGAGCAGACCTGGAGCAAGAGTGGAGTCAAGGCGTGTCCCAAACACTGGAAATGTCATCCTGAGGTCAGCAGGAGTAAGATGGATAGCCCCCTGCCTTGGACTTGCACATCCTGCTGAATGCAGTCCTTTGTCCTGTCCACTCACCTCACTAGAGGAGGTTAAGTAGCCAATAGGCAGGCTAAACTTCCTTAGCGTCATCTGAAATTCTTCCTCATGTAAATGAGGCATCTCCAGCACCTTGGTTCCCCCCACCCCCACTGCAGCCAATGATGTACGCTCACCCTGACACCCCTTACTCACCCATCAAGGCGTTAAATCACCTTTGTTCCACACAATAAACCAAACCCGTTCTCCAAAGCTGTTCCTGGGTGTGTGTGTGTGTGTGTGTGTGTGTGTGTGTGTGTGTTTTACTGTCACACTGACCTGTTGACAGAGATCCTGCCTGCACCCACACTCACCAGCTAATCTTCTCTCCCTCCTGTCTATCCTGGTGCAAAATGAACCTTGCTATCCCAGTTGGGAGAATTGGACACAGGCTGGCATTTGGGTTTGTTTTACCTTGTTTGTCAAGACAGAGTCTCTCTGTGTAGCCCCAGCTATTCTGGAATTGACTGTGTAGACCAGGCTGCCCTTCAGTTCACAGAGATCCACCTGCCTCTGCCTCCTGAGTGCTGGGACGGGATCAAAGGTGTGTGCCAGACACCATGCCTGACTTCACTTTCTTAACTTTCCAGAGTTCCTCTCTTGGCCAGTCATAGCTCCTGCCTACATGTTGGCCTCCTTAACCTTTTAACGGATCTTCTTCATTTCTTTTACACTTTCTTGCTCACTATGCAAGACACTCCAAGCTTACTTCTTCCATGCTGCAACCCTTCTTCAATCAGCCATTTTCTAAGGAGCCATCTCTTAGAAGCCAAGATCCGAGCCTTCAATGTGTTACTTACCCTTCTTACTGTTCTTGGGCCCCACGAACACATCTAGCTAGAGACTATATGGAGCACATGTGTGTAGTTTTATAATAAATAATAATGTACCCACTTAGAGCTATAGTTATTTCTAGACTCATCTGGGTACATCCAAAATGACATCACTCTTACCTCCAATTCTAGTCCCACCCTGAGCAGCTTCACTCCTCTCATTTCCTGTGCACACAGTGACTCTCTCTACTGGTGAGAAGCTTGGGTCCCCATGACTTATCTAATCTGTTATTCCCCGTGTTAATAACCTCCTCTGACAGCCTGTGATATTGTGAAATATAGATTTGACCATTACAGAGAGATCCGCAAACCTCTGTAATTTCCTGAGTAACATGGCTGCTGGAAGAGTCCTTTGTTCTTAATAGTTAGTCATTGACCCTGGTTCCTGAGAGATCTTTAGGCCTGTGTAATTTCCTGAGTTACTGGCACATCTAACTCAGGGCCCCTAAATCCTTGGAATTTCCCTGAGATAGGGGCATTCTCTGCTGTAAAGAGGCAACTCTTTGGCATGTTCCTGGAAAGCCTCAAGATGGAGCTGGTTGCCAGGGGATCCAGCCACGTGATCAGATGGGACAGGAGCTGCTGAAGGCAGATCTCTTGGTCATGAATGGCCAGGACTGTAAGCAATACTGATTCCTAATGAAACCTCTGTAAAACTTCCAAGGGTGAGGTCTGAAGAGCTTCCAGGTGTGGTGGAGAGAGAGTATGGAATCCCTGCAGCCTTCCTCCTATCTCCTGTCTAGCTGTCAACCACACCTCTGATCATCAGTGTTTTCCTGAGCACGCGAGCTGCCCTGGCCAACAAAGCGAACCTAAGGAAGGTCTGTGGGAACTTGGATCTGTAACTTGAGTATGAAGCAACCTTTCACACAGCTTGAGAAGTGGGGACAGTCTTATGGTACTGCACCTACAATCTATGGGTTCAGCCTCTTCTGGGTAGATAGTGTGAAAACTGAATTGTAGACATCCCAGTCTGAGTCCACTGATGAGCCTGGTGTCATTAGTTTTGAATATGTGGCTGAGAGTCAGAAGGACACGCCTATGTCTTGCACTGTTGTGTCCCTGTCGGTCATGTGCCCCCCCCCCCCCCCCCGGGCCCATCCTGTCACTGTGATTTTCCTCCTTACCCGCTGTACTGGCTATTTTTGTGTCAACTTGACACAGCTGGAGTTATCACAGAGAAAGGAGCTTCAGTTGAGGAAATGCCTCCATGAGATCCAACTGTAAGGCATTTTCTCAATTAGTGATCAAGGGGGAAAGGCCCCTTGTGGGTGGGACCATCTCTGGGCTGGTAGTCTTGGGTTCTATAAGAGAGCAGGCTGAGCAAGCCAGGGGAGGCAAGCCAGTAAAGAACATCCCTCCATGGCCTCTGCATCAGCTCCTGCTTTCTGACCTGCTTGAGTTCCAGTCCTGACTTCCTTTGGTGATGAACAGCAGTATGGAAGTGTAAGCTGAATAAACCCTTTCCTCCCCAACTTGCTTCTTGGTCATGATGTTTGTGCAGGAATAGAAACCCTGACTAAGACACCCGCACTGCGGGAGAAATGACAGATATGTCGATCTGCCTTAGACCAGTGCCCTAGGTCTCCTTAGGCAGCTTGACCAATGCACAATGCAGGCTTTCTCTTTTCTTTCCCTACCCCTTGCTTGCCCCTTGTGTTACTTCCCTTAACTTCCAAAGCCTGACACTAGGCTGCCTCTCTAAAGGGACTCCATTCTCCTGTCTCAAACTATTCCACTAGTGTCCGTTTCTTGTGAGGATGCTCTCTCCATCACAATAAAGCCTCCTTCTATGCAGAATCCTTCTTATCCCTCTTGACCTTCATCTCCTGTTCTTGACCAATTTCCCACCACTATAGCTGGGAAACCTCCACGTCCTTCTGCTCCAGCCTCAGTTTGTTTTCTATGGCTATAACAAAAGAACCGAGGCTGGACACTTTAAAGAAACAAGGTATTTAATTAACTCACAGTACTGGAGACTGACACTCTGAGACCAGATGGTTTCTGGTGAGGAACTTCTTGGCTACCTCACACCAAGCCAGATGGCATCTTGGCAAGAGTATAATGTAATGCACAGAGAGAAGCCAGGCAGCAGGGAGACAGGGCCCTTTTATAACAGCATCACATTCTCCTGAAAACAAACTCCCTAATTCCTTCCACCAGCAACACCTCTGCTGATTTAACAAGTGCCCTGAACTCTAGCTCTGAAAGGTTCCACTTCCCAACATCTCCTCGTGGAGGACCGAGCTTCCAACAAATGGAGACACACCCAAACCACAGCAGCCCTGCACATGCTTTGGGTTGTGTAGGAAAGGCAAGGAGAGGTGACACACAGTTAATCACTTCTCAAGGTGTTTTTTTGTTTTGTTTTGTTTTTTAATTTTGAGACAGTCTCATGTAATCCAGGTTGGCCCCCGATTCTGTACATAGCTGAGAACCGACATAAAACTTCTGATCTTCTTGTCTCTTCCTCTTGACTGCTGGCATTGCAAGTGTACACCATGCCTGGCTCATGCAGGGCTGGGATCAAAACCCAGGCCCTCCAGCATACCAGGCAAGCACGCTACCAACTGAGCCACATCCCCATTCCTTGGGTTCACTTGCAGTAAACACTATCTTGAGATTCAGCTCCATCGTGGCGTTTGCCCATATCTATTTATCACCACGTTGGCCAAATTTACGTTGGCCAGGGAGCTAGAGCTGCCTGCCCAACTCATTCTTTTAGTTCTTGGCTTTGTTCTTTTGAGACAGGGGTTCCTCTATGTAGCCCAGGCTAGCCTCCAACTCATAGTGTTTCTCCTGCCTCAGTTTCCCAAGTGTTGCAATTACAATCACAGACCACCACATTGCTTCCACCGCTCTTTATGGTGCCACCACCTATTCTAGCAGAATTTCCACGGCTCATGCAGGGCAACGGCTAGCAGTGGACCCCCAAAGTCCCCCTCTCACCATTTCTGTCAGCAGGTGCTTTAGAATAACAGATAGGGGGCTGCTATTTTGGGAATGGGCAGCTGCTTTAAGCACTTGGAGCCCCACCCCCTTTCTGCTCTCCTGTTTCCCTGCTAGAATGTTTGCTAATCTTTCTAGATTATATTTGTGTGCATGTGTGTACATATGAGCCTGTGCTCATGTGTCCTGGGGACCAAACTCAGGTCCCTGTGCTCATTGCAGCACTTACTGACCCCTCTCTCTGGAACCCCAACTGCCTCCAAACGTCTTAGATTTTTGAATTGTATGTATTTATTTACTTGGGCAGGGTGTGTGTGTGTGTATGTGTGTGTCATCGAGTAAGTGTGGAGGTCAGAGGCTAACTTCAGGAGTTAGTTTTCTTCTTTTACCATATGGATCTAAAGATCAAAATTAGTCAGGCTTGGCAGCAAACTCATTTACACACACACACACACACACACACACACACCTAAGCTATCTCTGTTCATAAATTTATACCATCCCTCCCCCCCTCTGCCGCCGTGGGCAGATATTTCAAATGTCCTAAAGGTATACAGGCCCAGGATCACTTTTCCTGGTGCTCATCCCAAGCTATATGTACCTTGTTCATTCAGATTTTTCTCTCAGGCTGCATCCCTAAAGGCAACCAACATAACATCCAAAGCCTTGCCAGTCTTCCAACTCTGGACCCTGGCATCTATGTCATATGTCTTTTTCTGTCTTATATTCTAACCACAGCTGTGGTTTGAATAGGAATGCCCCCCTTAGACTCATGTGTTTGAATGCTTGGTCCATAGGGAGTGGCACTACTAGGAGGTATGACATTGTTGGAGTAGGTGTGGCTATGTTGGAAGAAGTGTGTCACTAAGGGGGAGCTTTGAGGTGCTCAAGCCATGCCCGGTGACACAGTCTTTTCCTGTTGCCTGTGGATACAGATGTAGAACTCTCAGCTCTCTCTCCAGCACCATGCCTTCCTGTGTGCCACCATGCTTCCCACCATGATGATAATGGACTAAACCTGTGGACTGCAAGCCAGCCCCAATGAAGTGTTTTCATGTATAAGAGTTGCGGAGACCCTGGTGTCTCTTCACAGCAATAGAAACCATAACTAAGATAGTCACTCCTAAGAAACGATAAGCTCCTTCCTGGAGACAGGTAGTAGGTCTTTCTCATGGCCTAACTCCCTGGAGGCCTTGTACATAGTAGAGGTAGACATATTTGTTACACTGTGTCTTAGAGTTTCACTGTTGTGAAGAGACACCATGACCAAGGCAACTCTTATAAAAGAAAACATTTCATTGGGGCTGGCTTACAGCTCCAGAGGTTTAGTCCATTATCATGACAGGAAGCATGGCAGTGTGCAGGCAGGCATGGTGCTGGAGAAGGAGTTGAGAGTTCCACATCTTGATCCTCAGGGAGCAGAAGGAGACTGTGTCACTGGGCGTAACTTGAGTTTATAAGAGACCTCAAAGCCCACTTCCACAGTAGCACACTTCCTTCAATAAGACCACACCTACCCTAACAAAGCCACACCTGCTACTAGTGCCACTCCCTATGAGCCAAGCATTCAAACACAGGCGTCAATGGGGCCATACCTATTCAAAGCACTACAAATTGGAACATCAAAAAAGTTTATATATTTTTTTTTCTTTCTCTGAGACAGGGTCTCACTTTCAGGCTATCCTGGCACTATGTAGATCAGGCTGGCCTTGAACTCACAGAGATATGTTTGCCTCTGCCACCTTAGCGCTGGGATTAAAGACATAAGCTAACATACTTGGCCAAGTCTATATACATTTCGTACTAGCCCACTTCTTGTAGCCAGCATAAGACCTCAATTTTTTTTTAAAGATTTCTTTATTTATTATGTGAGTACACTGTTGCCGTCTAGAGACACACCAGAAGAGGGCATCAGAACTCATTACAGATGGTTGTGAGCCACCATGTGGTTGCTGAGATTTGAACTCATGACCTTTGGAAGAGTAGTTAAACGCTCTTAACAGCTGAGCCATTTCTCCAGCCCCTTAATTTTCTACCTTAGGGAAGATAAAGATACTTATTTCCCTCATCTAAAGGGCAAGAAAGTTACAATGTTTGCCTTCCTCTCCCAGGATGCAGTGCTCTGTGTTAGTATACCAAGAGCTAAAACCCATCCACACTGCAAATCCAGACTTGCCCATGTAAGTCTACATTTTTATCTTGCCTAATGTGGTGTTCCATTCTAGCCTCTTAAAGTTATGAAATATTGACATATTTTTTCATTTCCCCCAGAATATATTATTCGTTACTTTCCTATTGCATAAAATCCTATTTTCATCTGCAGAGACATGGCCCCAATTCCTCACTCCTGGTAGGAATTATATAAGGACAGCAGGAGAGTGGCTGCTTCCTTTGTGCTGGTCTGAGCCTGGAATCTCATAATCTGTTGCAAAGCAGGGCATTATGGGAAACCTGGCTAGGCCGCTGTGGCACACACTCTCTCCATTTAACCATTTAAAGCAAGAAGACTCACTTGGTTATAAACCCCAGTGGTTATTCCCCAGCAGTGTCTTCTAATGCTCGAACTTTCTTGCCACTCTTGGGGTGATGGGAGTACCATGGATCTGCAGAGCGAGACTTCACCAAGTTCGACTTTGAGTGTGTCACGTCTCTCAGTGCCATCTGCTACTGATCGTGCTGGGTTCCACAGCTGAGAATATAGTCTTCTGGTATTTTCCTCATGCCCAATCACACTGCTTTAAACGTCTGTTTGTCTCAAGTGACCTAGTCATGAAGTTATTAGAATCAGCTGTTTTAGGAATTTTAATCTTTACATAGAAGAGAGGGGGCTGGAGAGCAAGCCAAGACTTTCCTGCGATTCAGAGAAAGGCTCCATGCCAAGGTTCTTACCCTCGTGATCTGTGAATGCGACCTACATATCGAGAAAAAAACCACTGCAGAAGTGGTTAAGTCAAGAGTTTTGAGGTGGGCCATAGATACAATGGCATATACCCTTAGGAGACAGAGGCAGAAGGAGGTTTGATACACTGAAGAAGCAAAGGCAACGAGACCGCAGACAGAGCGATTCTACTGATGTGGCCAGGAGCCAGACATTGCTGACCTTATCAGGAGCCCAACACAAGGACCATGTTCTTCTGAGCTCTGCTGGAAGGCAGGCGGCTCTGCTGTAGTCGTTTTCCACCAGGGAGACTGAGCTTTCAGCCTACATACTGTGAGTGGTCACATTTCTGCTGAATTCAGCCATCAAACTGTGGTCAGCCACAAGCAAATAAAACAGCAGCGTATTCCTGAAATGTTTCTATCTTTGCTGCTTTCTTTTTTGAGCCTATGTATTTTTAAAACCCCAACTTATCCTTTGCAATATGTTTTCTCTAAGAAGATAACTTTTCATGTTCTTTTCAATTTCCTTAGATGTTGGATTTCAAACTAATTTTTTTAAATGAACAATTTTGATTTTCTTTTTCTTTTCTTTTATTTATTTATTTATTTATTTATTATATGTAAGTACACGGTAGCTGTCTTCAGACACCCCAGAAGAGGGCATCAGATCTCACCACCGATGGTTGTGAACCACTATGTGGTTGCTGGGATTTGAATTTAGGACCTTCAGAAGAGCAGACGGTGCTTGTAACCGCTGAACCATCTCTCCAGCCCGAATTTCAAACTAATTTAGCAAACCTTTAGGAATTATCTATTGTGGCTCTGGAATGTTTAACAGACACAAAGCAAAACCAGACAGCCTCTCCTTAAGTTTTAATAATGCTTATACCCAGTGTATGATAAAACCCAAAGATAAGAGCCAAAGTCAGGACTGGCTGGGGCAATCAAGAAGGAAGGGAGAACTGTGAGGGGCCTGGGATTCCGGGGTGGGGTGGGGTAGGGCCTTGAGTGAACAAGCAGACCTTGGTGGGAGACTCCAGAACAAAGAAAGAAGACTTCAGGATTCATTGTCTTTCCTGACTGCCCCCTCTCCCCTCCATTTCAGTTCTTTCTGCATTGTATAAGTAGCCTAGATTCTTTTTGTCCGGTGCAGTGGATCCAAGCTAGGGCCTCATGAATGCAGGCCAGTTTTCAACCTCTGAGCTACAATGCTGGCTTCTTTTTCTTTGAGGCACAGTCTTGCTATGTCACCCAGGCTGTCCTCAAAGCTGGGATTCTCGTGCCTCCCCTCACCTCATGGATGGCTGGAGTCATAGGTGTGTACCGCCAGGGCCCACAGGATGTCTCCTGAAACATTTCAGAAACAGAACAATTGCAACATAAGATGTCTCTGTAATCTCATATCCCAGAGGAAAGCTTTTCTGACAATTCAAAGTATATTCTTCAGGTCAGGACCCAGCACTCAGTGGATGAAGCTCTTTCAGAGGTCCTGAGTTCAATTCCCAGCAACCACAAGGTAGCTCACAACTATCTGTAATGGGATCCAATCCCCTCTTCTTCTTTTATTTATTTATTTATTTTTTTTTTAAATTTTTTTCGAGACAGGGTTTCTCTGTATAGCCCTGGCTGTCCTGGAACTCACTCTGTAGACCAGGCTGTCCTCGAACTCAGAAATCCGCCTGCCTCTGCCTCCCCAGTGCTGGGATTAAAGGCGTGCGCCACCACGCCCGGCTTAGTTTTTTTTTTTTTTTTTTTTTTTTTTTTTTTTTTTTTGCAATCCCCTCTTCTTGTCTGAAGACTTGCTTCTGTCTAGAAAAACAACTTGTAATGATTAACATATTTGGGCTGGTGAGATAGCTCAGCGGATAAGAGCACTTGACTGCTCTTCTGAAGGTCCTGAGTTCAAATCTCAACAACCACATGATGGCTCACAACCACCTGTAATGAGATCTGACGCCCTCTTCTGGTGTATCTGAAGTAGCTACCGTGTACTTATTTATAATAATAAGTAAATCTTTGGGCCAGAGGGAACAGGGACTGAGTGAGCAGAATTGACCAGAGCAAGCAGGGTTGACTGGAGCGAGCAGAGGTCCTAAATACAATTCCCAACAACCACATGAAGGCTCACAATCATCTGTACAGCTAGTGTACTCATACATTAAATAAATAAATAAATAAATAAA
Organism: Mus caroli; assembly: GCF_978045245.1. NCBI lineage: Eukaryota > Metazoa > Chordata > Mammalia > Rodentia > Muridae > Mus > Mus caroli. The sequence goes on from NW_028227266.1 coordinate 74,114,620, forward strand.
TAAATCTTTAAAAAAAAAGAATAACATAGTTTCCAAAAGACTTATGGGTTTGGTGGGATCATCTGTATTCTATTTTCCTTTGCTTAGTTTTTCTTGGCATTTTAAGTCTAAGATCATAATCTATTCCTCCACTAAGTAGTAGATAATGGTGTGTGCAGATGCAGCCTGTTCAGGAGAGAACCTTCCTTTGCTTGAGGCCCTGGTTTGATTCTCAGTATTCACACAATGCAGCAGCAAGACAAACTCATATGTTCCCACATTTGAAAGCTGAGAATTTACCCACACATCAGTGTGAGTCATGATTAACCTAAAATGTCACACCCGCTCAAGGTAAGGGACTATCCCCCACTGTCATTTCCTGCTAAGTAAGAGAATAAATTACAGTCGAGGAAACAAAACCTTCAGTGGACTCTTTAGGGGAAGTGTCCCATTTTACATTTTCCTAAAACGGTAGCAGCTGTTATTTAAAACTGAATCAACAGCCAGGTGTAGTGGTACTTGCCTGTAACCCCAGTTTTTTGGAGGTTGAGGCTGGAGGATCTTGAGATTCAGGTTAGCCAGGGCTCCCTAATGAGAGGGCTCCCTTAAAACAAAACTTTAAAACCCACCAGAAAACCAGCAACAAAACCAATAACTATCACCCTCTTGTGGCCTTTTGCCACATTACTGGTAAAGCCTTCCGTGCTTTTGTAATTGAGGCCTGAAGCCAGTCTCCTCCTAGTGACGCCCATGAGAGAGGAAATATACAGGGCCAGCGGAGCAAGCACAGGAGCTCCCACCCTCTGCTGAGATGGCATTCTGTGTTTACGCAGGATTCTAAAATAACCAGTTAAATAAGGAAATACACCAGACAGATTTAATCTGGGCAGTGCCACTATAAGGAGACTGTTTCAGTTTTGTCTTTGGGCCAAGTCTATTTTATTTTATTATCTATCTATCTATTTATTTTTGAGACAGGGTTTCTATGTGTAGCCCTGGCTGTCCTGGAGCTCTGTAGACCAGGCCAGCTCTTTTAACTCAGAGATCTGCCTGCCTCACCTCCTGAGTGAGAGAACTGTCTCAGGAGCTGGATAGGAGTATGCCTGGGCTACATGAAACTGCCTTTAAAAACAATCATGCTTGCCGGGTCGTTGTGGTGCACCACGCCTTTAATCTCAGCACTCAGAGACATGATTCGTAATGCTGTTGCATGATGGGTGTGTGTGTGTGTGTCGGGGGTGCCTTAGCGGGCCCATGCTGGGCCATCTCCCCTGAGGTATCAGCCATATGACAGGTCTAGTATAAAATGAAGTTTATTTGGGACAAGGGAAGGGGGTGTGGGGAAGGGAGTAGAGGCAGAGAAAGAAAGGGGACAGAGAAGGACAGAAAGAGAGAGGAAAGAAAGAAGGGAAGAGGCTGGCCAGGAACACATGAGAGGAGAGGAGGGGAAGAGGGAGAGAAGAAAGAGGAGAGGGAGAGAGGGAGAGGCCATACAGTCCTTTTATAGAAAGCCAACCTGGCTGTTGCTAGGTAACTGTTGGGCGGAGCCTAGAGGAAAAGCTAAGGTTCAGGATGGATCTCTCTGAGTTTAAGGCCAGCCTGGTCTACAGAGCGAGTACCAAGACAACAAAGGCTACACACAGAAACCCTGTCTCCCTTCAACCTTCCCCAAAGCACATACATTGCAAGGGAGTAGATTTTCCTGACTTTGACATTCTCCTTCATGTTTTAGAAGTTGGGAAGTGTTCTCCCACTTTTGTCTCCATTTTGGGAGCGGGAGTGAGACAGGGTTTCTCTGTGTAGCCCTGGCTGTCCTGGAGCTTGTTCTGTAGACCAGGCTAGCTTCGAACTCAGAGATCTGCCTCCTGAGTGCTAAGATTAAAGGCGTGCTCCACCAGTGTTCAAGACCAGCCTAGTCTACAGAACCCACAGTCAGAGGGGTAAACACACACACACACACAGAGCGCTACCTTCTTTTAACCACTGAGCCATCCCTCTAGTCCTCTCCCTGTCCTCCCTAACACCACGATTTCATTAGGCACTTTAAAGACGTCCTTTCATCTCCTTTCCCCTATCTATTGTCCTCTGGTCTCTCCATCCGGGTACTGGGTATTCTTACAGCTGTCACTCTCCTCCCGTCGGGTCCCGCCTCCTCCGCGGGTTTATGTCTTCTAAGTCCCCTCCCCTTGCTACTGCAGCAGCTGACCTCATCCTGCCTGCTGGCCGAGGTCTTTCCAGGACATAGCTCCCTGGTAACCCTCAACAGGCAGGAAGTAACTAAAGCCAGCCTCTTCCCAAGCCCCTTTGCGTCGGAGGGGAAGGCTCCTAACCAACAAAAGATCCACCTTAATTTCTCTCCTAAGAAACGCTTTCTGATTTAATAACGTTCTTCTGTTTGATGTGGGTTTTTTTTCCCCTCTTTTTCTCCAAATAAATACACATTTTCATAGGAAGTGTACCCAGACACTTTCCACATTCATCTTTTCTTGTCTAAACTCTCATTTGCATAGGAAATTTACCAGGGCTTTGAAGTAGACAATCGAACCTCCTAAAAACCCAGTTGATACATGGCAGTGGGAAAAAAATGAGGGTTAAGGACAGAATAGTTGTCATTATTTTGGAAAAAAAAAGCTTAAACTTAATTTCCGGAAGTGTCTGTTTCTAAACACCCAGAAAACTCTTCTATATGGAAACTAGCTTCATATCCAAATACATTTTATAGTACCAAGTGTACACACACACACACACACACACACACGCGCGCACACACGCACGAGGCAGGGGTGGGGAAGGCAACTAGTGTGACTTCGTTTATACTACATTATGCATTTCTGGTACAATTATAAAAACAATTGTCAGAATCCCCCATGCCAAATGTCAGTTTGCTTTCTCTTATAACATTGACTCGAAGCGATTTGGGAAGGAAAAGAGCCTATTTCACCTTGCAGTTTACATTCTATCTTGAAAAATCAGGGCAGAAACTCAAGGCAGGGGCTGTAGCGGAACCACGGAGGAGTGCTGCTCCCGGGCTTGGCATATGACAGAACTACCTGCCCAGGTAGTATTACTTACTTACGTTATTAAATCAGAAAGCGTTTCTTAGGAGAGAAATTAAGGTGGATCTTTTGTTGGTTAGGAGCCTTCCCCTCCGACGCAAAGGGGCTTGGGAAGAGGCTGGCTTTAGTTACTTCCTGCCTGTTGAGGGTTACCAGGGAGCTATGTCCTGGAAAGACCTAGGCCAGCAGGCAGGATGAGGTCAGCTGCTGCAGTAGCAAGGGGAGGGGACTTAGAAGTAATACCACCTGCACAGGTGGTGTTACTTACCACCCAAAGTGCACTGGGCCCTCCCACATCAACCATTAATCGAGAAAATGCCCCCACAGCTTACCTACAGGCCAGTCTGATAGATGCATATTTTTACTTGAGAGTGTGTCTTTCCAGATGACTCTAGCTTATGTCAAGTTGACAAACAAAACCCTAACCAGCTTGCCACATTAATAGGAAAAACACAACACAGTCTGTCCTACAAGATAAAAATAAAAATGCCCTTGCTTATTCTAATATATTCCCATTGTAGGAAAGTGTAGAAAACAGAACAAAAGAAAATCTCTGCACTCAGAACTAATTACGCACCACTGGCATTTGGTAACTTTTTAGTATTTCTAAATTTGACTTTAATTTTAGAAGATACTTTATACAAAAACCATAGGGTATTAAAAAAAATAAAGGCAGTAGTGGAGCAGGAGAGATGGCTCAGCAGTTATGAGCTAGTACTATATTGAAGATTTGAGGTTGGGTTCTAGCATCCATTTTAAGTGGTTCACAACTCCAGTTCCAGGGGATATGATGCCCTCTTCTGGCTCCTGCTGGTAGTACATGTAGAGATAAGCAGGGTGTGTGTGTACATAAAAATAATGAATCTTTTTAAAAAGTGAATGAATGATGGCATTTCTCCCCTGCCTATCCTACGGTCCTCAGGTTTCTTTCTCAAGAGGCAACCACCATTTCCTGCTTCTACTGATGGGCTGGGTCTCCTGGAGACAATGGGCCAATTTTGTGCCATATGGTGTTAGCATTCTGTCTAAACTCCACCCAACAGTTAGTTACCTGACAACAGCTAGGTATGCTCCGTCCCACGGTTACCTGGCAACAGCCAGGTAGGCCTGACTCACTATAAAAGGGGCTGCTTGTCCCCCTCCTCCCTCTCTTGTTCTCTTGCTCTCTCCTGCTCTTCTCTTGCTCCTGTTTTGTCCCTTCCCCCTCCCTTCCCCATTCCCTTTCCCCCTCTCTCCACGTGCTCATGGCTAGCCTCTACTCTATTTCTCCTCTCTCTCTCTCTCTCTCTCTCTCTCTCTCTCTCTCTCTCTCTCTCTCCCTCTACTACCCTCTTAACTCTCCTCCCCATGCCCTGAATAAACTATGCTATACTATATCCTCATGTGGCTGGTCCCTCAGGGAGAAGGGATGCCTTGGCATGGGCCCGCTGAGACACCCCCTTCCCCCATACCTGACTACTACCTGCCCCCCCCCCAATAGAACACATCTCTTCTCTCTTTATCTTTATATAACACATCACACAGAGGTATGGGCTTTGTTTCCTTCTTTACTCTTTTGAGACAGGATCTCAGTATGCCATCTTAACTGTCTTGGAACTTGATCTGTAGACCAGGCTGACCTTGAACTCACAGAGAGCCACCTTCCTCTGCCTGACAAGTGCTGGGTGTTTTTCAATACCATCTCTCTGTGTAGCCCCAGCTGTCCTGAAACTCACTCCATAGACCAGGCTGGCCTTGAACTCAGAGCTCTGCCTGCCTCTGCCTCCCAAGTGCTTGGATTAAAGGCGCTCAGCTGACTTATTTCTTCCCATTTGCTCTCCTGAGAAGCCTAACATCATATTAAAAATTCAATGTGGATATGTATTTATTATGTTTTAAAAGTCAAACACCAAACCAGGTGAAGTGACTCTAATCCAGTCTTTTCACTTAAAGAGGTAGGAAGATCTTAGAAGTTCAATAGGCTGGCCGGAGAGATGGCTCAGCAGTTAAGAGTATTGACTGCTCTTCTGGAAGTCCTGAGTTTAAATCCCAGCAACTACATGGTGGCTCACAACCATCTATAATGAGATCTGATGCCCCCTTTTGGTGTGTCTGAAGACAGTTACAGTGTACTTACATATAATAAATAAATCTTTAAAAAAAGAAGTTCAATAGGCCAGCTTCAGCCACAAAGAGAATTTGAAGCCAGTCTGGGCTACATGAGATCCTGTCTCTAAAGTGAAATAAAATAAGTTAAATGTGAAATGCTTATGGTCCCAGCATTCAGAGCCATTTCAAATCCCACACCCCTAACACAAATCTAAAACTGCTGATGAATTTTAAGTGATTATTTACATTATGGCCAAGCAGATCATATTGGGTAGGCTATCAACAGCCACTTAGTCTATTTCCTCCCCTTTTTCACACATAAAAACAGTAATATAGTAGAATATATCTTCTAGCAGTGGTTCTCAACCTCCCTAATGCTTTAACCCTTTAATATAGTTCCTCATGTGTGGTGGTCCCCAACCATAAAATTATTTTGGTTGCTACTTCATAGATGTTTTTCTTGCTACTATTGTGACTCATATTTTTGGAGAGAAAGATTTGTCAAGGAATTTGCAACCCACATGTTGAGAACCATACCCATCTTATAGGTTTGTTGATCCACAATCCCTTATCTATAATTTTAAAATCAAAAAAGCTTAAAGATGGGCTGGAGAGATGACTCAGTGGTTAAGAGCACTGACTGCTCTTCCAGAGGTCCTGAGTTCAAATCCCAGCACGACACAGTGGCTCACAACCACCTGTAATGAGATCTGACACCCTCTTCTGGTGTGTCTGAAGACAGCTACAGTGTGTGGGACTGGAGCGAGTGGGGAAGGAGCAAGCAGAGGTCCTAATTTCAATTCCTAGCAACCCCATGATGACTCACAACCATCTGTACAGCTTCAGTGTACTCATATACATAAAAAATAATCTTTTTTTAAAAAGCTTAGAAATGGAGACTTGGAGAGATGGCTCTGTGGTTATAACACTGGCTGGGTTGTATTGGTTGCTCTTCCAGAGGACCCAGGTTTGACTCATAGCACTCACATGGCAGGTAATGTAAGGCCCCTGATGCTGGGCCTCCGCTCAAGTCCTGGGATGAGCTGGCCAGCACTCCAGTGTCCCGAGAGAGAAAACCACACCTGATGCAAACTGCAAGAGGTTTTATTATCAGCTAGCTGAGGACGAAGTCCCTCCACTGTGCAGGGCAGGGGAGTTCGACCCCGAGTGGTGACAGTAGGGGGTTTTTAACAGCTAGCTGAGGAATTGGGAGGAGTTGAGAGGAGCTGGGAGGAGAGTTGGGAGGAGAGTTGGCTACAGCTCCTTTCTGGTGAGGGGGGCAGTGAGCTGCAGCCTCCTCTCTAGCATCTATCTCCATGTCCTTGGCACAGGAAGGCAGGCATCTCCGGTTGTACAGTATAGAAACAAAAAGATCTTTTGCTGGCTATAGAGAACAAAGAGCTTCTTTCTAGCTGTATTTTTAAAGATCAGGGAAAACAAGCTTGGGGAACATTCATGGGCTTTACCTTCCAGGGAGAAACGCACTAAGTCGGGGTCTCACAGTAACAGCTGTCTCTAACTCCAGTCCCAGGTAATGTGATTGATGCCCCTTTCTGATATCTTCAGGTACCAGGTATGCATGTGGTGCACAGATATGTATGCAAAGTAAAGCACCCATGCACATTTAAAGAAATAAAATTAGCCCGGCAGTGGCGGCACACGCCTTTAATCCCAGCACTTGGGAGGCAGAGGCAGGTGGATTTCTGAGTTCGAGGCTAGCCTGGTCTACAGAGTGAGTTGCAGGATAGCCAGGGTTACACAGAGAAACCCTGTCTCGAAAAAACAAAACAAAACAAAACACACACACACACAAAGAAATAAAATTAAAAATAAATTTATTTTAATAAATGTAATATAAAGAGATCAGAAATTAGCAAATACTGTCAGAAACTAACCTAAAACTACTTAAAGCTCCATCCTTCTTAGTAATCCAGGCTGTCTTTGTGGCCCCAGCTGGCCTCAAATTCTCAGTTGTTCTTACTGCCTCAGCCTCTCATATTGGGATTTCTAGTCCTAAATCTTTTATTTTTCCCCAGTGCAGATTGAATTTGAGCCCTCACTCATAATAGGCAAGCTCTATACAGAGCTACTTTCCATGTGCCTAGAGGCCAAAGGCCGATTTCCAGTGTATTCTTCAGTGTATTCTTGAATTGCTCTTCACCCCACCAGGCAGCACCTTAATTTTTTTCCCAGACAGAGTCTCTATGTATAGCCCTGGCTGTCCTGCTGTCCTGGAACTTGCTATGTAGACCAGGCTGGCCTAGACACCACCATCTAGCATCTGTATTTTAAGACAAGGTCCTTTATTGGACCTGAGAGCTGGGATTGCAGATGTTGGAAGCTGTGCCTGAGTTTAAGTAGGCGCTGGATTTTCGGAAACCAGATCTTTAGTCTTTAAGGGCAAGTCATTTGCCGACAAGCGATCTCACCAGGTCTTTTTCACCAGGTTTTTGTTTTGTTTTGTTTTGTTTTTTTAATTTTTATTTTAAGGGTGGGGGTTCTCAAGGATTCCACGCTGCTCTTGAAGTTACTATGCAGTTGAGGATGAATTTGGGTTTCTGACCCTTTGCTTCTAGAGTGCTGGATTACAGGCGTGCACCACTAACTACTCCAGGCTAGAGCTCTCAATGACTTATTTCTTATTCTTCTGCCACAGGGTCTACGAATGTAGCCATGGCTGGCTGGAACTCGCTTTGTAGACGAACCTGGCCTGGTATTCACAGAGATCTGCCTCCTCAGTGCAGAGCGACCACACCCGCCCTCAACTATTTTTAAGAAACCTGGCCGCAGCTGACAGGTCGTAAACAAGTCTGCCCGGCATCCCAAGCTCCGCACCGCGTGCGAGCCGGCTAACGGACTAGCGGGCGAGCGCAGACACCGGGGCGGGGGTGGAGTGGGGTGGGGGCGGAGCCAGCCGAGTGCTGGAGAAAACTAGGTCACAAAAGTAAAGTAGGTCTTTGTGCGGCTCTTTACGACACGTCGTGTTTGGACGGGTCTGGCCGTAAAGCAGGCTCGAGCCGAGCAGGCCAAGGCCGCGGACCAAGCTGCTATGGCGGACATGGAGGACCTCTTCGGGAGCGAAGCTGAGAGCGAGGCCGAGCGCAAAGGTGCGGCGGACGGGCGGGCGGGCAAGCTCCGCGGATGGGCGCATGGGGCGTCGGGTTGCTTTTCGGCCGGAGGCGCGGCGCCGGGCAACGCGAAGTCCCTAAGCTCTTGCCCAGCGCCCCCTGCATGCCCGGCGGTGCCCGCCTCTCCCGGGGAGACCGCCGCGGAGTCAGTGCCTGGAGAATCAGGGGCCGGCCTGGACTCGTGGGGGAGCAGAAGGGAGGACGTGTGGCCTGCGCCCCTCCGTGCATACATGGCCAATTGAAAGGGTGGCAGTGAATGAGTGGAGACATGTTCAACTGCCCATCGGGCGTGATAACGCCCCGTGTGAAAGGGCGAGTTGATGGGAGAGTGCAGATTCCCCTGAAGGGTCTGGGAGGGATCAGGTTGGAGCTCTACAGAAGGACTACTACGCACTGGCGATGGGTGCCCTTGGAGAGCCTGTGCGGAAAGCCAGTTTCCTTGTCTGTGATGTAAGAATGGGGAAGCTTGCGGAGTGTTTGGAGAGGAGTGACAGGATTTGGTGATGAATGAATGAATGATGGTTCATGGGGGGCATATCAGGTACAGGTCTACGAATATCTGAATTTGAGATGTGAATAGAAGAATGAGGAAAGATCCGAGATGAACTTCAGAATTCTTGCAGCCCCCCAGGCCCAAATTTACTTCTATACATGTCATTTTCCTTGCCCCTCCCCCCATTTGTCACCAACTCCAGTTTGTATGAAATTACTCCAGTTGTGGAGGGAGCACTAGGTAAAAGTACAGAGAACTAAACTCTTCCTGTGCCAGCTCTGCTCTGGATAAGCCTGGAATATGTACACTAATTCCCGTCCCACAACTTTTGCTTGTGTGTTTTGCTCATAGTTTATTCTCTGTGTCTTCGAGGCACAATTCTGTGTACACCTTTCCATGTTTTCCATGAAGCTTTTCATTCATTCAGTAAACAAGGATCCCTATCATCGCCTGGCTACCTTGCTAGGGGCTGGGGATGTAATCATGAGAAGACAGGTTCCCGCTCCCCAACTTAGTGCTTAACGCTTAGTGCTTTTTTTGCATCCACTGGTGAAAGCGTCGTTTAGTAAGATGTACCTGTAGTGCATAGCCACCCATAGCATAGGGAAGTGGAGTGTACAGATGATTGCAGTTGTACGCTTTCTTCCCCTCCCCTTTCTTCCCTTTTAAAAACTTCTTTTAAGGTCATGGCAGTTTTCTTCCATTTTACCATTGAGTTAGTGGATGCTCCAAGACTGACTTCCAGGGTCTGGTGTCCTGTCTTTGACAACTGCTCTTAGTCTTGAAGTTGCTATGGATGTGACAGGGTAGAACTTGGTAGGCCTGCCTGCTTGTCTGCTTACGTGTCTGCGTGCTTCCTTCTCTTTCTTCCCCACTCTTTCTTCTACGGGATCTGCTGTGTATGTTGCCTTTGTTGGCTTTATACTCCCGATTCCGCTTCCTCAGTGAGTGCTGGTGTTAGATGTGTACCTCCACTTCCAGCTAGTAGTTACTTCCTGTTTTCTATTTCTGCTATACATTGATCTTGTCTATCCTGATGCTGATATATTTACTGTCATTGTTTTTGTGGCTCCTTTAGGGTTTTCTACATGTGAAACCATGCCATGGTGATTAGAGATAGTTGTACTGTTTCTTTCTCTTGCCTATTTATTTACCTTGCTCTGGCTGGTACTCTCTTTATGGTGTCGAATGGGACTTGCAGAAGTAGATGCTGTTCTTGACCTCAGAAGGAGTATGTCTAGGTTTTTAGCATTGTTTATGGTTATAATCATTGACTCTGTAAGGTCTATAACGGCATCCCCACTTGCGTTCTTGACTTGAGTAATTTGAGTCTTGCTTTTTTTTTTTTCTTGTACAGTCTGCCTAACGGTTTAATTTTGTTAATGTTTTTAAAGAATGAACTGTTAGCCAGGCATGATGGTACATCTCTATAATCCTAAAACTCAAAAGACAAGAGGCAGAAGGATTGGCACAAGCTTGAGGTTTGGTCTACATACCAGTTGCAGGCAGGCCAACTGAGACTACAAGAACTTATTTAATGGAGGAAAAAAAAAATCCAACTACTGGTTTTATTGATTATCTACTTTGGGCTTTCTTACTTTCTTTTTGTTTTTGTTTTTTCAAGACAGGGTTTCTCTAGCTGTCCTGGAACTGGCCTTGAACTCAGACTGCCTGCCTCTGCCTCCCAAGTGCTGGGATTAAAGGTGGGCGCTACCACGCCCTGCTCAAGGGTGTTTTTTTTTTTTTTTTTTTTTTTTTTTTTTTTTGACAACTTGGTATGTTTAGCTGTGGATTCCTTAAGATTTTTCAATGTGGCATTAATTAAACTTCTTGGATGTTAGATTCATTCTGTTTGGGTCATTATTTCTTTAGCTATTACCTTCTTCTGTTGGCATATTTGTATTACTATTTGATTGGGTTCTTATACCTCTACCTCCCTTCCAACCCTTCTCCACTCTGATCCCTTTCCACACCCTACTCTCCCCTCCCCCGCCCCCCCAGCACTAGGTAGGAGAGAAAGAAGGTGAGAAAGAGGGAAAAGGGGGTGCAGACCTCTGTAGGCGACTTTGTGCTGATTAGGGTCATAGTGGTCCTTGGATCCATCCGCACTCTGTCGTCAGGATATCTACAACTTCTTCTTTTCATCTCTTTGCTCACTTTGTTCATGATTACTTGATAAACCGCAGCAGCAATCAGGAGCAGCAGCTTTCCCAGTGTGCCCTCTGCTCTCTCGGAGCTCTGTGTCTATACCCTCCCCAGAGTCCCCAGAGTTAAACTATCTGGCAAAAATCCCACCCCTCCTAGAGCAGGAGACAATCATGGTTAATGGCTGCAGGCAAACTGAAGCAGCTCCATAGTCCACTCTTGGGATTAAACAAAAACGTACTCATATGACATAACTGGGGTTTGTAAACAAACCAAACATGACATTCTTCACTCCATAATGCATAGGTGGTGCTCCGATGGGACCGTGTACAATTGTTTTTCTATACTTCTGCTCTAGGCTCTGTTTGTTTTTCTCTTCCTGCTGCATTTCCGGTACAGGGACCACTACCTGCTGGTCAAGAAAGTGATCAAGATGAAAGAGGTGATTCAGGACCACCCAGTAACAAGGAACTGTTGATAACAGTGAGGAGGAGGTGGGGGGGCTCTCATCATAGTGGCAGGGATGTCACTCTGAACCAAGTAGTGCTCTCTGTACCAGAATGTAGGGCTGCTCACTGTTTTATTTCATGTCTAAGAAGGAGGCAGTGGTGGGGTCTGAGGTAAACATGAAGGGTTCTACTTTGTTTATTTATTTATTTATTTCAGCTTTTTGAAACAGGGTCTCACTCTGTAGCCTAAGATGGCTTGGGAGTTACTGTGTAGCCCAGGGTGGCCTCATATTTGCATGAACTGATCCTTTTGCTTCAGCTTCCTGGGTTGCTGAGATTATAGGTATGAGCTACTGTGCCTGCTTAGTGCAGGTCTGCTAAGTTTTCCTAACTGGACCTTCTGGTACTTGAACCTTTTTTGTCTCTGGAGCAGTGAGAAAATTGGCTTCAGCAGTTTTGCCAGTTTCTGTTTGTCTTTTAGCAAATTGAGATGGACTTCTAGAGTTCCTCGCTCTGCTGATATTCCTCTGTGTTTACACGATCCCACAGATTCCGAGTCTGAGTCCGACTCGGACTCTGACCAGGACAACGGCGCTTCTGGCAGCAACGCCTCTGGCAGCGAAAGTGATCAGGATGACAGAGGTGACTCCGGACAGCCCAGTAACAAGGAACTGTTCGGAGACGACAGTGAGGAGGAGGGGGCCTCTCATCACAGTGGCAGTGACAATCACTCTGAACGGTCAGACAATAGGTCGGAGGCTTCCGAGCGCTCTGACCACGAGGATAATGAGCCCTCTGACGAGGACCAGCACAGTGGCTCTGAAGCCCACAACGATGACGATGATGAGGGCCACAGGTCGGACGAAGGGAGCCGTCACTCAGAGGCAGAAGGGTCTGAAAAAGCCCAGTCAGATGATGAGAAATGGGATGGAGAGGATAAAAGTGACCAGTCAGACGACGAGAAGCTGCAGAACTCTGATGACGAGGAGCGGGAGCAAGGGTCCGATGAGGATAAGCTGCAGAACTCTGACGACGACGAGGAGAAAATGCAGAACACAGATGACGAGGACCGGGCCCAGATTTCTGATGATGACAGACAGCAGCTGTCTGAGGAGGAGAAGGGAAATTCTGACGATGAGCATCCAGTAGCTTCTGATAATGACGAGGAGAAGCAGAATTCAGACGATGAGGACCAGCCACAGGTGTCCGATGAGGAGAAAATGCAAAACTCAGACGATGAAAGGCCACAAGTCTCAGATGAAGATGGAAGGCATTCAGACGGTGAGGAGGAGCAGGACCAGAAGTCAGGTAAAACGTTCATGGGAGTACAGATCTGGGTGCATCTTGTGTCTTTTTAAAGGGTTTTGTTTTTCATATGCAGATGGGTATTTTCCCTTCATGTATGTCTGTGCACTGTGTGCATGCAGTGCCCATGGAGGCCAGAATCAAGTGTTGGGTTCCCTGGAACAGGAGTTACAGCCAGTTGTGAGCCACCATCTCATTGCTGGGAATTGAACCCAGGTCCTCTGGAAAAGCAACCAATACTTTTAACCACTGAGCCATCTCTCTATTCCTTTTTATTCCCATCTTTATTATCCTGTTTTTCATTTTTGTTTTCTCTTCTTCTCTTCTTTCATATTTACCTCGACTCTTGTTTGTGTGCAGTTTAATTTGTGTTGACATGTTTATAGACTTACGTGGCTACCACTATCATGACACAGGACAGCGTGTTATGAGACCTATTTTACAGCCACGACCCTGGACTAACCTTATCGCATACTGACCTGTTCTACCACTATGCTCTTGCCTCCTTGGGCCTCGGCCTCTTTAGGTCTAGGATGACAGGCACTGGCTTTGCCAGGTTAGGTTTTCTTTTTTGGAGTAGCATAATGTGTGGTAGCCGGATCCAGCCTGTTCGATGTATTATTGTCCTTTTCTGTTCATTGCTGCACAATTTCCCTGGGAAGCTAGGATGCGATTATGTACATCTTCTTTTTTTTTTTTTTTTTTTTTGGTTTTTCGAGACAGGGTTTCTCTGTGTAGCCCTGGCTGTCCTGGCACTCACTTTGTAGACCAGGCTGGCCTTGAACTCAGAAATCCACCTGCCTCTGCCTCCCGAGTGCTGGGATTAAAGGCGTGTGCCACCATGCCCGGCTTATGCACATCTTCTAACTCTGCTCTTTTAGAATCTGCAAGAGGCAGTGACAGTGAAGATGAAGTTTTACGACTGAAGCGCAAGAACGCGATTCCATCTGATTCCGAGGCAGACAGCGACACCGAGGTGCCCAAAGGTAGCCCGTTTACCTTGTATGCAGGTCTGGTTCATAGCTCTCTGCTTGTAACTGTCGTGCCCTGGCAGACCTTGAGACTGCAGGACTCACAGAAGACTGTGTGTATGTGTTCAGTGTACTCTGTGCAGCTCATGCTGTTAGGAACCCGCTTCGTTATTACAGTTTGAGTGAATTTATCTGAGCCTCTGGACGGTTTGGAAGTGACAGTGTGCCGCAGCCTGATTAAGGATAACCCTCTTATCCTTACCCCAGTGCTCCATCCAGCTCCCCAGGGTTTTCACTAAACTCATTTTCTAAGGTGTAAAATGGGGTGATGCAGACCCTCTTACAGAGCGGTGAGACTTGGGTAGGCTGTGTCCGTTGTTCACTGATGTTTCCTGAGGCTCTGCAGTACACGGCTGCCGTTCTAAGCCATGTCCTACACCTTGCCGTCTGGTGGTGAGGGTGTGCAGACTCTGAGACAAGTGAACCACGTACGTGTACAGTCGCTGGCTGGTGACGTGAGCTAAGGGAACTACGGGAAGACATGGCTGTGCTCACCTCCTAAACAGGAAGTCGTATAATGAGCGTCCAGTACTCTGGTCACCTTTGCTTTGCTGTCCAGCTGCATGTCTTTTGCCACGTCTCTCTAACTCAGCCTCATAGGTTTATCCTAGAACATGTGACTACCAATAATTCTGGCTTGGTTAGACAGCTGGCTCTGAAACAACTCTTCTGTCTTCCTGTTTCCTTGCTGTGGTGCCTCACCTTGCTTTGCTGGCTTACACACATTATTGTCTTGATGGGTGCATCAGTGACTCTGCCTGTGAGAATGAGACCTTGCTAGAAGGGGAAACTGGAAGAAGGATGCAGAGATGGAGGGGGGAAAAGAGCTTCCTGTGCAGTGTGCAAACCTCTCCACACACATCTTTCCATATGTGTGCCACAGTGACTTTCTCTCTCCACGCACATGCCACAGTGCCTGTCTGTCCACACATGTGCCACGGTGCCCTTTTCCTCCCTACCCAAGCTCAAGATCTGGATTTATGCCATTTCTTGGAGCTGGCCCAGAAATCTTGGGGATGTTCAAATGAAGACCAGATGTTAACACTCTGTGTTTTTCCCTCTGCACTGAAGATAATAATGGAACCATGGATCTGTTCGGAGGTGCAGATGACATATCTTCAGGGAGTGATGGAGAAGATAAGCCCCCAACTCCAGGACAGCCTGTGGTAAGTGAAAGTAGCGTGAGCTAGCCCATATTCAAGTGAGACTGTCTTAGAGGGGAAGGACCTCTTTCTCTCTTAAGAAGAGGAAGTCGTTATCTAAATTACAGTATGGAACTATAACGAGTAGACTTTCTTAATTCTGTAGGAAGCATTTGGTTCCATGGAGGAGAAGTGAGTGCGGCTACCATGAGGTGCCCAGCCTCACGGGGCAAGACCATAAACACCCAGGATTTGAGATCCTTTCACCTAATTGTTTTTCTTACTCATGCAAGTAAATGTGTGCTTTGTTAATAATTTTTCTTCATTCCTTTTTACTTTTTAAGTTTAGTTTTGGAAGCAGGGTCTTGCTATGTAGCCCAGGCTGGCCTCAGATTCACCATGTGTGAGTAACCTTCTCTGATGCCATTAGAGTGGCTACATAGGCGCCAGCTGATTGAACATTTGTCAGGGACACTCTGGGGAGACAACTGATCATAGAAGCTCTGCCCCAAGGCAGCGAGACTCTGCTTGCTTTTCCTGAGATGTTTGGAGGTTGATGAATAGTATCTAAATATGATTCTTGCTAAACTCATAATCCAAGTACTTGGAAAGTGGAGGCAGGAGGGTTTCTGTGAATTTGAAGCCAGCGTGGACTAGGTAGTGAGTTCTAGGCCACCCTGGACGACAGAGTGAGCCCCTGTTTCAAATGAAACAGAGGACAAAATAAAAACCAGACAGTGTTTCTTGTTCCCTTACGTAATGAAATGTGGGACTTGAACTGGACGTCACCTGGTCCCCGCAGCTCTAACTTTGCATTTTCTTGCACTAGGATGAAAATGGCTTGCCCCAGGATCAGCAGGAGGAAGAGCCCATACCTGAGACCAGAATAGAAGTGGAGATCCCCAAAGTGAACACGGACTTGGGCAATGACTTATATTTTGTTAAACTGCCCAACTTTCTCAGTGTAGAGCCCAGGTAAGGACATTAGGATGTCTTCTGGGCGTTGGCTAGAAATACGTGGGTATTAGCTGGTCATGATGGTGCATGGCTTTGATCCTAGTGCTTGAGAGGTAGAAGCATGCAGATCTCTGAGTTTGAGGCCAGCCTGATCTACAGAGTGAGTTCCAGGACAGCCAAGACTGTATGTAATACAGAGAAACCCTGTCTTAAAAAAAAAACAAAACAAAAGTTAAAAAAAAAAAGAAAAGAAATATGAGTATACATGAACATGTTTTGCTTACTTTCATTCAGTCGACTAGCAGAGAAATGTGTCTGAAAAAGTCAGTCAAGCATCCCACAACAGGAAAGCCTCAGGGAGACCTCCTGCCTGTGGTTAGGAGTTTGATACTCTCTTAGGGATGCATAGACACACAGTAACTCCTACAGCCCAACAGCACTGCGGTGGGAAGCCTTGAGGTCTGCTGGCCACGGAAGCAGCTCTTGTCACACTGTAGTGAAGCCATGTTGATGGAGGTTCCTAAGTTAACCCTCTCTGAGGCCATTTACACAGCTCCCCCACAAGGAAAATGATGTAGGAAGCTGCAGCATATATGCTTTTTTCTTTGGAAGAAAGAAAAAATGAAATAATATGAAATGAATGTAATATGAAAAATTGAGAAAAAAATTGTTTTTTTCTTTTAGACATTGTCTCATTATATAACCGTGGCTGGACTAGAACTCAGTCGGAGACCAGACTAACTTGAAACTCACAGGTCTGCCTGCCTCTGCCTCCCAAGTACTGGCATTAAAAGCATATGCCACCACACCCAGCTATTTGGAATGTTTAGCCTTGTTTGTACTTTATTTCAAGTAATATATAACAGCATCAGAATTTTAAATTCTAGTATATTTTGAATACTTCTTTCAAGTTGAGCTTCACAATATATTTGATATATGGTTTATAACTATATTATGGCAGTATTGTTTATGGAATGTTAATAGCTTTTTAAAAATACACTTTGTAGGCCTTTTGATCCTCAGTATTATGAAGATGAATTTGAAGATGAGGAGATGCTGGATGAAGAGGGGAGAACCAGGTTAAAATTGAAGGTACCATGCAGACTTTGCTTTGCTTTTTATAGAGTCAATGTGGTAGACACCAGGTACCCGAGACTTGAGCTTTGAAGATTTTTTTTTTGTGTGTGTTTCTTGTTCTATCAACTGAGTGAGCTGTCTTAGAATCCTTTTGGAGCTGGGGACTGAACTCTGAGCCTTTGTGTATACTGTTCATGGAGGTGTATCTTTGGTCACTTACATGCCGGCTGGGGATTGAACCTAGGCCCTTATACTTGGTTTTGTTTTTGTTCTTGTTGTTTTTTGTTTTTTAACTTAAGGCGGGGACTTACTATGGCCTTTATCACATGATCTTCCCTCCTGCACCTCCTAGTGCTGGGATTACAGGCATGAGCTACCTGCCTGAGGTTGAGCTTCTTCATTTTCTGTAGTACTGTATTCTTCACACAACAGCTTCATAAGTGCCTAGGTAACATTGGTGGTTCACATTGGTAGTGGTAAAGATGGTTCCTGTCTAAGGGCACAGGTGTCTAGAGCTGTTCCATGACCTCTGTGGAGATGTGGAGCAAGTGAGAACCGGGATGGAAAATGCCAGTAATTTGTTCAAGATCATCCAGTGAGTAGGTTTCGACTGATGGATGGTTTGGACTGTCTCTGCACTGCTATCAATCGTCTATCACTATTATTTGCTTGGAGCGTGTGTGTATTGATTTAGAGTTAGCGCTATTAATTTTTCGTGGCCATTTTAATGCCTCTGAGGTAATTGTTCTGTTTTTCATTCTTTCCATCATTTATATAAATGAATGTGGTAGTTCTTTGCTCCTTTTAACTTAATCATTTCGGCATTTTTCTGTTTTCTGTTATGGTTCAGCAGTAAATAGCAGTATAGCCACCATAGGTTCCAGTGTAGAATCACAGTTTAGACATCACTGTTTTGCTCCAAAACCTCAAGTGCTTCCAAGTGCAAAGTGTCAGAGTTTAATATAGCGAGCTCTTCTTCAGACTTCGGGCTGTAATTGAGAGTATCCCTGGATGCTGTGTTTCTCAAGTGATGCTTGAGACAAGGTGAACAGTCTTAGTTAACTGGTGGCACAGTTAGTTCATTGATGAACCAGGGCCGAGCTGTGTGGCTCTGTGAGGTTTTGTGTCTTCAGAAGTATTTCCATGTGCTTCATTTCTGTAGAATGAGACCTCATAGTGTGTTCTCAAAGGCAACTTTCAAAATGTCTTCTCAGCCACTGATACCTGTGCTGGTTTGAATGAGAATGGTCCCCAAAGCTCTTCTAGTTAAATACTTCGTCCGTAGTTGGTGGAACTGTTTGGAAAGGATTAGGAGGTGTGGTCTTGTTGGAGGAGTTATGTTGCTGGAAGTGGGCTTTGAGATTTCAAAATCCCACACTATTCACAATAAACTCTGCCTTGTGCTTGTTTGTCCAGGATGCGAGCTCTCAGCTATTGCTCCAGTGCCATTACTGCCTGCCTGTTGCCAAGTTCCCTGCCGTGATGGGCATGGACACTTAGTTCTTTGAATCTGTGAGCCCCAAATAAATTTCTTTCATAATTTGTCTTGGTCATGGTGTTTTATCACAGCAATATAGAAGCAACTAAGACAATGCCTATATATATATTGTATATATATATGTGTTTGTATATTTATTATATGTAGCTAACTGTCTTAGTTAGGGTTTCTATTGCTTAATAAAACACCATGCCCAAAAGCAAGTTGGGAAAAAAAGGGTTTATTTCATCTTAGTCTTTCATAATCACAATCCATCACTGAAAGGAAATGAGGGCAGGAACCTGGAAGTAGGAACTGAAGCAGAAGCCATAGAGGAGTGCTGCTCACAGGCTTTCTCCTCGTGGCTTGTTCAGCCTGCTTTCTTATACAACTGAGGATCAATCAATCACCTGCCCCAGGGATGGTATTGCCCAGGATGATCTGGGCTCTCCCACATTGATCATTAATCAAGATAATACAGCACAGACCTTACCACAGGCCAGGCTTATGGAGGCATTTTCTCAGCTAATATTCCCTCCTCCCAGATTTGTCTCTGAGCCAAGTTGACAAAACCAACTGTTACTCTAATGTATTGTACATAGAGGGGAAACAGAACTAGTGGCACATTTTTCATTCTAATTCCTTTATTTATTTTTGTTTGTTTTTGCTGCAAGGTGTGTTTTATTTTCATTAATCATACAAGTAATTTTCTATAATATCCCAGGGCAAACCAGTGAAATTTGACAGTTCAATTAGTGGGGGAGTCCCTCTTCAGAGACTCCTTTTTTCTAGGTCAGTGGTCTCTTTGGTCTACAGGCTGTTTTCCTGTGTCTCAGGATTTTTTCTCTTCCCTTCCCTTCCCTTCCCTTCCCTTCCCTTCCCTTCCCTTCCCTTCCCTTCCCTTCCCTTCCCTCCCCTCCCCTCCCCTCCCCTCCCCTCCCCTCCCCTCCCCTCCCCTCCCCTCCCCTCCCCTCCCCTCCCCTCCCCTCCCCTCCCCTCCCCTCCCCTCCCCTCCCCTCCCCTCCCCTCCCCTCCCCTCCCCTCCCCTCCCCTCCCCTCCCCTCCCCTCCCCTCCCCTCCCCTCCCCTCCCCTCCCCTCCCCTCCCCTCCCCTCCCCTCCCCTCCCCTCCCCTCCCCTCCCCTCCCCTCCCCTCCCCAGTTGTGGAGCTGAGGCAGATGGGAGGGGGCAGGGAGAATGCGTGGACCAGCGTGGTTGCTTCTCC
The DNA here is from genome assembly GCF_978045245.1 of Mus caroli. Lineage (NCBI taxonomy): Eukaryota > Metazoa > Chordata > Mammalia > Rodentia > Muridae > Mus > Mus caroli. The sequence goes on from NW_028227266.1 coordinate 74,134,170, forward strand.
TTGCCATCCCCATTTTCATTCCAACCCTGCCCTTTTAGCCCAGGCTGGCAGGCTGGACTCTGACCTGCTGTCTTCCTTCCTCAGCATCCCATACCCTGGAAGCAAAGGCCTGCACCACCACACCTGGAATGTTCTCATTCTTTTAATCCTTGTAGTGAGCCTGTGTATTTCCCCCTTCTGCTGTTGTTTTAGTGTTTCCAGGATGTAGTGTGACAAAACCCACGCATTTGATGTGCTGTGTTCTCCTGGAAGGCCCATCAAATCTTTAATTTCTGTACTGGTGACTCATTTTCTAAATCTGGCATTTCCCCATCCTGCAGGTGATGAGCCCCTGCGTGTGTGGTGAGGGGGCCAGAAGGCAGAGGGTCTTGGTCTCACTTTCAATGGTTTTTAGATCTGTGAGATGGATTTCTCTCCAGATGTGTCTTTCTTTAACCTCTTCAGGGCTCAGGCTTTGTCTCCTGTGCCTCAGAGTTTTTTTTGTGTTTGTGATTTCCCAGGCGTGTGCAAGAGCAGGCTTTGTGTCTGTTCAACTGCTCTGGCTGTAAGCTATGATCGTAATACTCACAGAACCAAAGTTCATTTCAACACTGTCTCCTCCTGTCGTTAATTACCCCAGGAGGATCTCACTGTTGTCTGTTCTGTCACCACACACACTTATTCTCTGGCTGCGTCTCTCCAGGGGAATCCTACAGGCTTGCTTTCTAAGGTTTGTATTTTAAAACAGGTAGAAAACACTATAAGATGGAGGATACGCAGAGATGAAGAAGGAAATGAAATTAAAGAAAGCAATGCGCGGATAGTCAAGTGGTCAGATGGAAGGTGAGTAAGAAATGCCTGGCACTGAGTGCCCAGAGCAGGAGGAGAGGAGGTTCTGGACTGGGGTGGGGGTGGGGGGGGGGCTCGCTCTTGTTAGAGACTCCCCATCAGTTACTCCCTGTGACTGCACAGAAAACCTGAGAGAAATGGTCATTTGAGCTTGTTGGTGTCGGGGTCCAGGAGCCACTCCACAAACCACATGAGCAGCAGTCTCAGACAGGGATGGTTTATTGAAGGCATGCTCTAAGACTGACGAGTCAGGGCCGTAGCTCAGAATTTGCGCACAGAGGCTACAACCCTGAACATATTTTTAAATGTCAGATACGAAAGCTAAAACTGCAAAACCACAATGAGCTCACACGCAGGTGCTGGAAGGTCTGCCTGGTGGTCCGCCCTGACTCAAGCCATTTTAGACAGAACAGTTCATGTTGACCTTTAACTTGATGGGTCCTACGTGAAGCTTATAGTTGTGGAATTTAAGGTCAACAAACTTCACAACATACAGAACCTAACAGGGTATGTGGTCAGCATGACCCTGTTCTGTGTCAGGTTATTTTTCTGCATCAGTGACTGGCAGGCGCACTACAGTAATAATATGAAATAGCTGGTGGGTATGGAACAAAATGGCTACAGCTCTGCTAGGGGGGCAGGTGGGAGACAATAAACTAAACATAATGTAGGTTTAGAATCTTAACCCCATTGAATACTACCTGCAATATGAGGCAAAGTATCCTTCCCTGGGAACACAGTGGGGCTGGGCCCGAGTCCCAGCAGGTGTGACTTCTGTCAGGTCATTTTCCCAGCATGGAGGGTTTCTTCATTCTGTGTAAAGAGGGAAACTGATTGAATCACATTTTCAGTAATTAAAGCTGTGCAGTGAAAGCCTTGGATTTAATTTGTGAGGTCTTTTTTTTCCTCAGCATGTCCCTACATTTAGGGAATGAAGTGTTTGATGTGTACAAAGCCCCACTGCAGGGCGACCACAACCATCTTTTCATAAGACAAGGTACTGGGCTGCAGGGGCAGGCCGTCTTTAAAACGAAGCTCACCTTCAGGTAAGCGCTCTTGGTACTGCTGCTTGGTTTGTGAAGCCTGTCCCCTCCCCGCCCCACCCCGCCCCCCAGTGGAGCTCTGTAGCTCTGTGGCCCAGAGGTTAGTTCTCAGTTGTGGAGGCGCAGAGGCTTTAGTCAAGGACAGCTGAGGCTGCTTTCTTGGAGGCTGTGATTTAACAGAAAGTTGGCATTTTAGTTGCCTGCCGGAATCCTAAAGGGCTTGTCTGTGCTGGCCAAATGTATCCTTTTGTTTTCAAGAAAACTGACTTAGAGACAAACTGATAATTAGGGCTTGTGTGTGCTAGTGCCAGAGGAAGGGTGCTGAGCTGGGGGATGTGAATACTGGGGCTGTTGGGGCAGGCCTCTGTGGGAATGTGTCCCCTGGGCACATGTAGTCATCCTCCCTTGGGGATAAGCAGGCCCCCTTCCTGGGTGACACTGCTCTGCAGGGAGCACTGACCTTCAGAATTGTACTGCTTCAGCTGTTTCTGCTCGTGACCTTGGACAACTTTGATTTTGTGAGATTGTCTCAGTGGGTAGCTGTGTGGTGTGGTGTGCACAACACTACTGGGGCCTGGCTGTTTGCTGCCTTGGGGGTCGTGCTGTACAACGGTCTTCACCCCACACCCCACACCTTTCTCTTTCCCAGACAGTTTCTCCTTGTAGCCCTGGCTGTCCTGGAACTCACATTGTAGACCAGGCTGGCTTTGAACTCAGACATTTGCGGGGCTCTGCCTCCCAGGTGCTGGGATCAAAGGGGCGCCACCCTGCCTGACGAGCTGGCCCCATTTTTTCCTTTTCACTTTTACCATCTCATTGCCACCCCTGCCTGACTAGCTGGCCCCAGCTTTCTCCTTTTCACTTTTCCTGTCTCATTAAGCTCATTAAGCTCGAAAGGTGCCTTTCAACCTTCCCAGTCAGTTCTCACGGTGTGGTGACCCCAACCATAAAACTATTCATAACTGTAACTTTGCTACTGTTATGAATCGTAATGTAAATGTCTGATATGCAGGATATCTTATGCATGGCCCTGTACAAGGGTCGTGCAACTTCTGTGAAAGTGTCATTAGACCCCTAAAGGGGTCACAACTGACAGGTTGAGAGGATTGACAGTGAATTAGAGGAAGGAAGGTGTTCTGTCCTCCAAGGAGAATATTCAGGTTAGAGGTCTGGCCTCTAAACTCTTCTTTGGTGACTAGGAAGCGGCTGCTGGCTTTGTTATTTTGTGATGTGGGTCTGACTGGCTCACAAATATCCATGAGAAACAGTGGGAAGTTTCTGTTCTTTTCCCACAGGCCTCACTCTACAGACAGTGCCACACACAGGAAGATGACCCTGTCACTTGCAGATAGATGCTCAAAGACACAGAAGATTCGAATCTTACCAATGGCTGGTCGTGACCCTGAGTGTCAGCGCACAGAGATGATTAAGGTTTGTTGACTAGGCTTTATCCTGGAACAGCTTTGCATATTAAGAACAGATTGCTCCAACCGCCTGTTTTTTCTGTTCACCGTCTCTTGTTGGACTTCTCTTCCCTCCTCCAATGACACGAGCTATGTTACTTTCCTAAGCTTTTATCAAGTGGAAAGATGTGTGGATGCTGATAAAGTAGATGCACGCTCTTGGGTTGTCTCCCAGCAGGGCTGGAAACTTCCACAAAACTGGTCACTGAAATAGCAGAGTCTTCACATATCAATACCACTAAATCATCTACAGCGTCAGAGCTCAGTGGGCAGGCTAAGGAGGGTGCAGCGGACCTAGAGCAGAGCCCCACAGAGTAACTGTGTGAGTTGTGTTCTGTGGTGCCGAGGATTAAACCTAGAGCCTCAGTCACTCTTGGATTGTGAGTTCTCGGCCAGCCTGATGTCTGCTCAGACCTTGTCAGAGAAGCAAGGTATGAAGTTTATTCCACCTTAAGCCTAACGACCCAAGTTTAATCTCCAGCACCTACATGATGGAAGGATAAACCCAGCGCTCATAAGCTGACCTACTCCCAACAATCAAAATAAATAAGATGCAATTAATGAAAAAAAAGGTTTCATGACTAAGAACATCCAAGAGCTAGGGAGCAGTGGCGATGAAAGGCCTTCTTCCTGTGTTCCATCATGGTAGAAACCCTCCATGGCGGTGCAGAGTGAAAGACAGCAGGCTCACTTCTGTATAGTGGTCAGTTCCACAATAGCTCATCACTTCATTAATTTACCAGTTAACCCATGAATTAGCTAGCTTGGGATTTAGCTTCCAGTGGAATCGGGGTCACTTTCAAACCATAGCAGAAGGGCTTATTGCTTTCTTATAGAAAGAAGAAGAGCGCCTGAGGGCTTCCATCAGGAGGGAGTCTCAGCAGCGCCGGATGCGAGAGAAACAGCACCAGCGGGGGCTGAGCGCCAGCTACCTGGAGCCTGATCGCTACGATGAGGAGGAGGAAGGCGAGGAGTCCGTCAGCCTGGCTGCCATTAAAAACCGCTACAAAGGGGGCATCCGCGGTGAGTGTGGTGTAAAGCTGCTTCATGCGTGTTCACTTGCGCATGCGCTGACCACCGGTCATTGGACAGCTTAAAGAGTCGGTGTTACTGTCTCTGGTGTTACTGTCTCCGGCTAGGTCTCAGTAAGACCATCATTGTTAGTTGTTTGAGGCCATCCTGGAAGGGCAGGACCTCCCGAGGCTCCCTTCCAGCTGTTTTGTCTTTAGAGTCCTTCCTTGCATGGCCCCCTGCTGCCTGTGTCCTGGGTGCTGGGGTTGCAGGCATGTGTATATATCAGGCCTCATCCAAATTTACCCCTAGACCTTCCGGTTTTCAGTTTGAAAGGTTGACAGTTTTTGTTTTGAGGAAGGGTCTCATTCTAGTCCGGCTGTCCTCAAATTTTCAGCAATCCTCCTGCCTCAGCTTCTCAAATGCTGCTGTATTCTAGGCATAAACTTCCTTACTCAGCTAAGTTGACAGTTATAAAGAAATCAAGCTATTGAGAGCACATGGTACTTGCTTCTGCCCATCAGCTTTGCAGGGCCCTCCTAGCAGTGTTCATTTCATTGTGCTTGGTGTTTATGTAGCACACACTGAACCCAGGCACACCTGAGACAGCCTGCTTGATCTCTGAGCAGTGCTCTGATGTTTTCCCTCTTATTGATGAGGCTCATGGTTGTAATTATAGTCCCAGAAGATATGATGTCCTCTTGTGGCCTCTGCAGGCACTAGGCACATAAATGGTGCAGAGACATGCATGCACGCAAAACACCCACACATTAAATAAAGGCAATAATGTATTTAAAAAAGAAAGGAAGGGCCGGGCGATGATGGCACACACCTTTAATCCCAGCACTTGGGAGGCAGAGGCAGGCAGATTTCTGAGTTCGAGGCCAGCTTGGTCTACAGAGTGAGTTCCAGGACAGCGAAGGCTATACAGAGAAACCCTGTCTCAAAACAAAACAAAACAAAACAAAACAGAAAAAAAAGAAAGGAAGGAAGGAAGACGAGAGAGAGAGAGAGAGAGAGAGAAGAAAGAAAGAAAGAAAAGCAGACTCAGGAGATGCCTGGATTCCTGAACTTGCTCTGCCTCAGGTCCCTGAGTGAGGTTACAAGCATGCATCACCATGCCCAGCTCATTCTGACACATTTAACAGTGACTTCAGAAGGGCTCCATACCCCTGTGAACTTCTCATACGTCTTCTGGAATAAGTCAGTCTACTAATGGTGCCTGGAGCACGGGCTGAGGAGTGAAGGAGTATGCTCGGCGCGTGACGCTGGTGTGTTGTGCATGATGCTGGTGTATTGTGCATGAGCCTTCTTAAAGCTGCTTCTCTTACCTCGTCAGCTTCAAGCAAGCGACTTCTCATTTCTGAATATCATTTGCCTTGTCTGTAAAATGAGAAATGAGGGTTGCTGATGCTTTTCGTTGTGTGCGTCACTGAGTATAAAACTCAGGGCCTAATGTTTGGTCCCAAATGAGTGATAGGTTTACCAACACCTAAGTTTCCCTTATCTGACTATTATCTTACAGGGCTATAGTTGTTCTGCTGCCCTGTTATACCTTCCCTACTTATTTTGAGAACCTAGTACAGTGGCTTTCTTTATGTTGCCAATGCTAATTTATCACAAAAATCTTTTTAAAAAATTTTTATTTCATGTATATGAGTACACTGTAGCTGTACTAGTTGTGAGCCTTCATGTGGTTGCTGGGAATTGAACTCAGGATCTCTGCTTGCTCCGCCCCGCTATTTATTTATTATTAAATGTAAGTACACTGTAGCTGTCTTCTGACACACCAGAAGAGGGCAGTCAGATGTCATTACGGATGGTCGTGAGCTACCATGTGGTTGCTGGGATTTGAACTCGGGACCTTCGGAAGAGCAGTCAATGCTCTTAACCACTGAGCCATCTCTCCAGACCTATCACAAAAATCTTAACTTTAACATTTTTTATGTAGAATGTTAGAGATGCATTCAAGGATTAGGGTATTTAATATCCAGTTCATCAGAGATTTAAACCAGGTAGACAAGGTCATTGGTTCTTAGCATAGTACAGTACTCACCTAGCAAAGATATAGGGAGCTGGGAAGGCATTCTATTAGGAAAGAATAGTCTTGGTTCTTTTTATTTTTATTTTTTTATTTTTCAAGACAGGGTTTCTCTGTGTAGCCCTGGCTGTCCTGGAACTCACTCTGTAGACCAGGCTGGCCTCGAACTCAGAAATCTGCCTGCCTTTGCCTCCCAAGGGCTGGGATTAAAGGCGTGCAACACCACTGCCCAGCCTGGTTCATTTTAAAACATATTTAAAACAAAAGGAAAGTTAAAACTGGTACAGAGGAGGCTCAGTTACACTTGCCACACAGGCATGAGGACTGGGGTTCAGATTCCCTGAACCAGTGTAAATACTGGGTGGTGCCCATCTGGGGCCACCTGTAACTCAGCTTTGGAAGGCAGAGACAGGAAATTCCCAGAGCAAGCTGGCTGGCAAGATGAGCTGTATTGGTGAGCTCTAGGGTTGGCAGGAAGACCCTGCCTCACTAAATAAGCTAGAAGAGTGGCGGAGGGTGAGTCCTGACACCTCCACATGCATGTGCACGCATGTTCATAGCACATGTGCACAACACAGAAGAATGGGACAAATAGATACTATCTTGTTCCTCTGTGGACACAGAAGAATGGGACAAATAGATACTATCTTGTTCCTCTGTGGAAAATGTACAGAGAGAACTGAAGGTGTTATTGGAGGGAAAATTCAAAAATGAATAGATTCTTTAAAAATGACTCTGTGCAATCCCTTTGTTTTCAGAGGAACGAGCCAGAATCTACTCCTCGGACAGTGATGAGGGCTCCGAGGAAGACAAAGCTCAAAGGTTACTTAAAGCAAAGAAGCTCAATAGTGATGAGGTAAGCCACTCGTCCTGGATTCGAGGCTTACCCTGTACTTAGGACTGGGTTCCTGGGGTGACAGGAGCTCCAGGACAGACACAAATGACTTCTTCAGAAAGGTCCTAGTCCACAAACTGCCTGGGATAGGCCAGGCTCTGGGCTCACGTTTGTGTAAGTACCCACTCCTTTCATGGTTACTCTGTGTGAGAAAACCTTCCCTGGAGAGACACAACTCCTCACCCCAGATAGGAAACTCATGGCAGACCAATGTGCAGACACCACCAAAGCTCAATTTGGTGAACTAGGGAGCTCTACTGGGGTTACTACCAGGACCAGATGTGACTCAAAGACAACTCTACCACCAAGGCCCACCCACAGATGCTGGGATCTGGGGCAGCACACTGCTTGGTCTGCAGGCAGCTCAACAGGTTGGAGTGTCCTTTCCAGGGGCCTCCGTCGGTCTAAACTTCCAGCAGCTTGCCTGGGTTTTGCTTCTTCCAGGTGGCTGGTGTGGTCTTAGAGCTTGTCACAGTCTTGGCAGCTCTGCTCATCTCAGAGTCACTTCCTCTGAGAGGGACTCAGCTCTTATTGCTTACTTTTTAGGAATGGGTATTGTGAATCTGGTCAGTTTCAGGGGCTTCCTGAAGTTGCTTGGAGTTGTTCTTACTTAAGAAGTGTCCTGTGGGATGGAATATTTCAATCCTAGGGAGAGACAGTTACTACAACCCTCACCTTCCAAGATCCCTCCTCATCTCAGAGGCTAGCATTTCAGCCTGTGGGTCTTGAAGCCCAAGACAGACCAGGGCATTTTTCTGGCAGTATTTATTTCTTCCTTCAAAGAAATAAGGTACCATATTTCTTTTTATATTCTCTGATCTAATGATTAATTTGGATTGGTTTACTGAGTTGATAGTCATGAGAATTTTTTTTAGACTTATTATTATTTATGTCTGTATGTGTGAGTCTCTGTGTATGTGAGTTTGCACATATATGTGGGGGCCCACAAGGGCCAGAAGAAGACATCTGATCCCCTTGAGCTGGAGTCACAGGTTTGTAAGCCTCCTGACATGGGTGTGAATTTAGGTCCTTTGCTAGACCAGCAAGTGCTGTTACCCTCTGAGCCTTCTCCTCCAGCCCCTCCATGGGAGTTTTTGATGCCTAGATTCATTTCTCTGAAGATGATTTCCTCGGTTTGATTTGGTTTGGGGTTTGGTTTTTGGATTCTTGTGTAGTTCAGGCAGGCCTTGAGTTTACTTTGATCTCCTGCTAGTGCTGAGACTCACACTACAAGTTTGCACAGCCGGGCCTGGCTTATTTGTATGTGTCTCTGCAAGGTGCGTTGCACGGCAGTTGGCTAAGACCACCTGAAACTGTTCCCAGAATGAAGTCTCTCTAGATAACTCAGACAATGAAAGTGCTTGATTTGGCTGTGAAGCCTGACAACCCAGTTTGGTCTGTGAAATCCACAGAGTGGAAGGAGAGGGCTGACTGCCACAGCTTGTTCTCTGACCTCTCCATGCACACTGCAGTACAAGTGGACCTGCCCCCTGCCCTAATGTACTACACAAATACTTTAAGTTTGTAGACCCCTTTCTCAGAGAACCAGCGCTAGGCTTCTACCCCATTCTGCTTTTACAGGGAAGGCTTGGGGCCCTTGTCTGCTGTCCTGGCCACCCAGAGAGATCACATAGCTCAGTGTCTCCGAGGAGGAGCCTGCTTTTTTTTCTTGCTTCCGCTTATGTTTTGGCCTCTGGTGTGCTTTGTTTTGCCTTGCCATCCTCGCTCGCTGTTTTCAGTGAGAGGGCTGTTCTGAGTACTGGTCTGCCATATGTATGTAGCAGTGGATAGTTTCCTGTTTTGCTTTAGGGCTGATTTACTCATTTTGGGATTTTATGAACTCTTCTCATGTGAAGCAAAAGTATGTTCTTAGGTTATTGTTGCGTACCGCATCTATGTTTTGTGATGTTCTTGGGAGTAGCTTGCTGCCGACAGAGTTTCTTCGCGTTATTCTGCACCATGTTTGTTGTGAGTTAGATGAAGCAGCATCTCAATCGTGTGTTTATAGTGGGATGAACAGTTGGCAAACGGGGGCTCTCCTCTAAGCATCTGCTGATCCTTGGCAAGCAGAGCTGTGAGAATTGACAAGTGCCACGGAACTGTCTAGTAAGCAATATGCCTGACAGCTTACCCTGTGGCTGGCTGGGCTGAGAATGTGCAGACCTGTGGCTTAAACACCCTGGGTGACCTTCAAGCTCTCTTACAGCAGCCCCTCCTCCAGGTCCCCCCAGCACACTCTCAGAATCTCTGCACTCTTGTACCTTTCCTGACAGACACACACCTCTTCCTCTTGCTATGAGGCAGCTCAGTGGTGGGTGACAGTGAGGACTGAGAGGAACCTTCCTGCTGTTTTGCATAACAAATCCCTCTCAAAGACCAGGAACAGGCTGTGCTTCTAAGCTGTAGGGGAATGTTCAGGTGTCATGGTACCCACATCAGGAACTACTGCTTTGCCAGAACAGGCCTTGGAGGCTAAGGGCAAGTTAGGTTGTTACCCTGTGGTGGTTCGTAGCTCCCTAGAGGCTACACATAGTGAGTTCCAGGACAGCTGTGCTATGAATGAGAGAAATTCTGTCTCAAAAAACAAATGTGGGGGAAAAAAGGTTATCATCAGCTGCATCATTGAATTTGAGGGCTACCCATCCTTCCAGTTCTCATTTCCATGCCACGGGGCAAGGCAGCTGTCTTCCCTGAGTCTGTCCTTTTGCTGAGTGCCTTCTAACTGTACTGTAGTCAGTACTGTAGGATGTGGGGACATGGTGACATTGAGACTGACAGGGAACACTGCCTTTCTTTCCCCAGCCTAAATGGAGAGCAGTGTAAAGGGAGGTGCTTTATTTAGTGCCTTCCCCTTTGCTCACAGGGAACCCTGTGGAAACCCTGCTTCTCCCTTCAAAGGCAGTGAAATGGGGAGAGTGGGATTGCCTTGTTCTCGGTTCCCCGGGGAGGGGGTGGCTAAGAAAAGGGGACACTGAGTTGAACTGATCAGATGGAGGCTGGAAAGTGAAGGTGGGAAGGGTTCGTCGGAAGGGCCTGGCTCCCCTCTTCCCTCTTCTGCTCTCCTTTCTGAAACCCACTTCGTTGCTCTGCCTTATGTCACAGCTGCCTGTGTCTGTAAGAACCCGTGTTCGTGGCTGCATTATCAAGCTCTAGTTCAGTCTTGTTCTTATTGTTTCAGTATGTACGGCACAGGGGCATGTTTCAGCTGTGTTCAGTAAGACAGCTTTCTGCATGCTTGAAGTAAGGTCATCCTGATGGCTCTGTTGTAGTTCTGGGGCCCCCATGTTGCATGTAGCTTCTAGGGAATCAGTCGGTCTTGGCAGGCTTTCCACAGCTGCTCAGCCCTGACAGTGAGCTGGACCTGGCACTGTTTAGACTTCCTTGGGAGGCCCTGACCTTGGGCTGATGCTGTACCTTTTCTAAGAGCTTTTGGAAAAACCTTACACATTTTTGGAAGTACCATGCCAGTTCTTTCAGCCACTCAGATCTAATGTCTACCATTAAAGAGTTTTACAGCTAGACACCAAACACCCTGTTTATGTGCAGGCTGTAATGTGTTTGCAAGATTTTCCAGTGGGAAGAGAAGTCAGTGTTGCCTCTCTCGATGGGGGCCCAAGAGAAGGAGCTGGGTCTACTCTAGGCTGGAGAGTGGAAAGGAGGCGGCTTGTCACATCCTGGAGGCATGATCCATCTTCTTACTGAGTTTGCTTTACTGCCGCCAGCTCTTGTGAGGCCTCCAGACTTTGTTGAGCCCTGCTGTGGCATGCACAGTCTATAGGAATACATTTGGGATAGAAAGGCAAGAAGTAAGTGCAGGGTGTTGCCTGTCTTCAGAAGCTCAGCCAAGGAGATCAGGAAATGAGTGTGCATGCCACGTTGCATCTTGAAGCATTCTGCAGCCGTCCCTGACTGTGTGTCCATGGAAGTTGGTTTTGTTCTGCTAGGGACCCAGTCCAAGGTCGTGTTCATCCTGCCAGCAGCCAGCCTCTGGTCTATGTAATCCAGCTTCTCATGTCTTTAACTCAGGGGTGTGTGTGTGTGTGTGTGTGTGTGTGTGTGTGGTTTGTGACAGTTCTGAAGTGTCAGCCAGTGTCAAAGTTGTTGAGGGGGTGTTGACTTAAATGTGAAGCTGAATTCTGCCTGTCGAAACTGCTTCCTTAGAAAACCTCCTACGTGATGTTGCTGTTAGAGGATTGTGCAAATGAATTTAATAGATTTTAATAGATTTAATAGAATTTAATAGATTCTCTGTGTATATAGGCCTTCGATGTCTATAAATATTTTCTCAAAAACCTTTATGATTTTAATATATCCAAACAAAAATTATTTTAAAAATTGATACTTACTAAAATAATAAATTTTAGATAGGGAAAAGAAGTGGAATACTGAGAAAAGAGAGATTGTTGATTAAGTACCTGATCATGGACAAAATGTTCCATCAGGACAAGTGAATCTTCATTTAAGAAACTGTGTGTGTGTGTGTGTGTGTGTGTGTGTGTGTGCTTGTGCTTCTTTGAGGGAGTCCTAAGGGAGTCCTAACCTTTTCTAGGGCAGACCCCATAGCCCAGGTTGTGGTGGTTTTTTGTGTCTACAGTGGTTTCCCTGTACAAGATAATATGCTGGGCTTGAACTCTGCAAAGTTATCTTTTTATTTTATCACCATTTATTTATTTATTTTTACCACTTGTAGAGTTGGCTGGGCTGGAACTCACTCTGTAGACCAGGCTTGTTTGTACTTCACAGATATCCTCCTGCCTCTGTCCTAGCCTCCTGTATTCCAAGTGCTGGAATCAAAGGCATGCCCCGCCACGCCCCGCACCGCCATGCCTTGCACTCTTTTTTTTCTTTTTTAGAAATATGGAACCCTTCACTATTTATGTGTCATCCTTGCCCAGGGGCCAAGCTAATCTTGTCTGCAGTTTTAGATTCCAATTTTAGTACACGTGCTGCTGCTGAAACAAGCAACTGCAAGATATTTAAAGTTACTTTAGTAATGAGTCATTCAACTCAGCTATTTTGATAAACTTCCCTAGAAATGTTCTAACTTTCAGACTGTAAATGTTTTTATCTGTTCAGGAAGGTGAATCTTCTGGGAAGAGGAAAGCAGAAGACGATGATAAAGCGAATAAAAAGCACAAGAAGTATGTGATCAGTGATGAAGAAGAAGAAGAAGATGACTGAACTACAAACTGTGAATGCGTTTTATATATATATTGTACAGCTTGTCTATAAATACAATATAAACATGAGTTATTTTGATTGAGATTAATTGATCTGTGTTTGTGAAATTTTGATTGTAATAAAACATTTAAGGCACGTCCCTATGCTTAAGAAAACTGCTTTTCCCAGAAAAAAAATTTAAAAAGCAAGCTGACTTTGCAGGCATTTTAGAGAGTCCAGGTTTGGTGGATTTCTTTGCTCTGCCAACCATTCTCTCACTCCACACAAAGATCCGTTTCCTAGGTCACCCTAACAGGATCACAAGGTGGTTGGCTTCAAGCAGTAAAGCCTGGACTGGAGAGATGGCTCAGCAGTTAAAGAACGTTGAAAAGCAGTAGAGATGATTCTCCTCAGACTTGTGGGTAGTCTGTAGGACTGAAATTGAGGAGAATGTGTGGCCATTCTCCTTCCCAAGGACCCTTCCTTCCTTTTCCTGAATTTGTTGGCTGTGGCAGTATGTCAACATAGCTTACTTTCTTGTACACTTTTGTGTCTCTCTACTGCACTCTGTTGGCAATAACAAGAATCCCTATTCCCAGGACCAAGTTTAATCCAGCATCACCTTATTTTAACTGATTATTTTTGCAGAAACCTATCCCAAATAAGGTCACATGTAGTGTGTAGTTTTGGGTTTTGGTTTTTTGTTTGTTTGTTTGTTTTTTGTTTTTAATAACATGATCCATGCTAAGCCAGCTATGCACCAGCAACAGCAGTCTTGCCCACCCCCCATGGCTCCCATGGCCAGCTTGCTGTCTAGCTGCTGACACTTCCCAAGCCGTCCACCCCCTGTGACTTGCCTGCAGAAAGCCAGCTACCACTCACTCAGCTCCCCTTAGCCCAGTAAAATGATAACACTAGAGACTTGTAATAACCACCCACATTTATAATGGTAAATCTCCAACCCCAAAATGCCCACACAGAAAACCACAAAACTCAATTAATATAAATACAAGCTGCATACCTAGATTGGGCAAATGTACCCTACACTGCTTATCATCCAGCTATGAAATCCCTGGCTACCTGCAGCTTCTCCAAACCATTTGGCTCAGCTCCATCCTCTTCTTCTGGTTCATTCTCGTCTCTCTCCTGCCTCCTGTCTCTTCCTTTTTCCCCTCTCTAAAGCTTACAGCTTTAGCCTTTATTTTACCAGTTAAAAATGGGGAGAAGGTTCCCATGAAGTCACCCCAGTATGTCCTCATCCAAGGCAGCCCCTCAGGGGGAAACAGAATTAGCATCAAAATACAGACAGCACAAGGGCAATCTACAATAGTCACACTCTCAGATTCTGTGTGGACATGAATTCATTTGTAGGGTTACAATTCAACGTGCTTGAATAATTACAGTAAGTCATATATACTTAAAAAAAAAAGATTTTATGCCGGGCGTTGTGGCACATGCCTTTAATCCCAGCACTCGGGAGGCAGAGGCAGGCAGATTTCTGAGTTCGAGGCCAGCCTGGCCTAAAGAGTGAGTTCCAGGACAGCCAGGGCTACACAGAGAAACCCTGTCTCAAAAAACAAAACAAAACAAAAAAAGACTCTATTTTTAAAGATGTACTTATTCATGTATATGAGTGTTCTATCTTCATGTATACTTGTGTGCCAGAAGAGGGCACCAGATCCCATTACAGATGGTTGTGAGCCACCATGTGGTTGCTGGGAATTGAGCTCAGGACCTCTGGAAGAGCAGACAGTACTTTTAACTGCTGAGCCATCTCTCCAGCCCCATATATCTTTTTTTTTTTTTTTTTTTTTTTTAAGATTTATTTATTAGCCGGGTGGTGGTGGCGCACGCCTTTAATCCCAGCACTCGGGAGGCAGAGGCAGGCGGATTTCTGAGTTCGAGGCCAGCCTGGTCTACAAAGTGAGTTCCAGGACAGCCAGGGCTATACAGAGAAACCCTGTCTCGAAAAACCAAAGAAAAAAAAAAAGATTTATTTATTAATGTTATATGAGTCCACTGTAGCTGTTTTCAGACACACCAGAAGAAGGCATCAGATCCCATTAGAGATGGTTGTGAGCCACCATGTGGTTCCTGGGAATTGAACTCAGGACCTCTGGAAGAGCAGTTGGTGCTCTTAACCACTGAGCCATCTCTCCAGCCCTATACTTTTTAAAAATACATGTAAAATGAACAAAACATAAAAAAGTTAACCATTTTTATTTATGTGTGTTTGTGTATATGTACCGTGGTGGTGGGGCACCTGAGATGGCCAGAAGGGGGCGTCAGATCCCCTAGAGCAGGAGTTACTCGTGGTTGTGAGATGCCTAACATGGGTGCTGGGAACCGAACTTGGGTCCTCTGCCGGAGCAGCATACACACTTAACGACAGGGGCCGTCTCTCCTGCCACTAATTTTAATCTTTAAAAGTATGGTAACTTTTTTTCCTTTTTAAAGAAAAAAATCCTGACTAACCATCCCACCCCTTTTCTTACTTAGAATTTAAGTTCCTGTGTATTTTGTAGGTGAGCTGAAACTCCTCTGCCCGGTTTAAGAGCCCTTTTGTTGCCTCCATCCTTCCCAAGGCAACGTGTGTGTGTGTGTGTGTGTGTGTGTGTGTGTGTGTGTGTGTGTCCTCTAAGCCGATCGATCGAGTTTTGTGATGCTGTGTTCATCTTTGCCAACCAGCCTTCCCAAGGCAACGTGTGTGTGTGTGTGTGTGTGTGTGTGTGTGTGTGTGTGTCCTCTAAGCCGATCAATCGAGTTTTGTGATGCTGTGTTCATCTTTGCCAGCCAGCCTGTTGGGGGCGCTCTAGGGAGACTGGACGGCTGGCTAGCAGAGTGGGGTTAGCTCCTTCCTGTTTGCTCCTGGGCCCTTCAGGGGACTTCCTGTTCGAGTTTCTGTGAGGGCTCCACCAGCAGTTCAGGTGAGGAGTTGCAGTTCCTTCCCACAGCAGCCGAGTCCCCTGTGAAGCCAGGCTAGCCGAGCCAACCGCAGTGTCCCCAGAGTCCCCAGAGTCTCCAGGCCAGTGCTCTCCTCAGGTACGAGGCTGCTCTCCTCAGGTACGAGGGGTTTTTCTGGGAAGGTCTGTTCTTTTGAGGCAGCCTCACTTTGTAGTCCTCACAGACTGAAGCTACCCTAGAGGGTCTCCTGCCTCAGCCCCCCAGGCTTTGGGGTTGCAGACCTGTCCTGGCTCTCGGGGCCACTTTCTTGAGGAATTTTAAGTTTGTGTGTTTGGGGTGGGGAAGGTTTTTTGTTCTGTTTTATTTTTTTATTTTTTTATTTTTTTTTATTTGTTTGTTTTTTGAGACCGGGTTTCTCTGGGTAGCCTTGGCTGTCTTAGAACTTGCTCTGTAGACCAGGCCAGCCATAAACTCACAAGAGATCTGCCTGCTTCCAGGCTGTTAGTTAAAAAAAAAAAAATTTTTTTTTGAGACCACGTCTTATTCTGTAGCCTAGGATAGCTTCTAACTCACAGTAGTGCTCCTGTTTCTGTCTCCCAAATACTGGGATTACAGGTGTGAGCCACCATATCTGGCTAAATGTTTAAGTTCTAATAATTTTACCTCTTCCCAGTATTTTCTCAGGCCTGCATTTGGATGTTGTTCTCTGTATTTAGCTATCTTTCTAATTAAAATTCTATATTTTTATAGTAACCTAGCAAACAACTTTAAGCTTTAATGTAATTTTAAATGTATTAGATTTTGTTTTTAAATTTTTATTTATTTTATTTAGGCAGTGTTTTGCTGTATAGCCCAGGCTGTGCTTGAACTTAGGTTTTTTTAGGCTCCTAATTGCTAGGATTACTGACATGAGTGGTAGCCCATTCTCTCTCTCTCTCTCTCTCTCTCTCTCTCTCTCTCTCTCTCTCTCTCTCTCCCCCTCTCTCCTCCCCTCTCTTTACATTAAAAAAAATAAAAGGAATTATTTATTTTATGTATATGAGTATACTGTAGCTGTCTTCAGACACCAGAAGAGGGCATCAGGTTCCATTACAGATGGTTGTGAGCCACCATGTGGTTGCTGGGATTTGAACTCAGGACCTCTGGAAGAATAGCCAGTGCTCTTACCTGCTGAGCCATCTCTCCAGCCCCCTTTTTTCTCTTCTTTAAGACAGTTGTTAGTATGTAGCCTAGATTCAGGTATGCTACTATGTCTGCTTTGCCGAAATATTTGAAGGAAGAAAACAATTTAGGAAATGTTAAAATATTTTTACATTTTTTTTTCCTGTAAGGATAAGATACTAGAAAAGTACTTTAAAAAGTCTATCACCGCTCTGCTACGATAGCTGGTTAGGGCTTATATTAAGTATATCCAGCTATCAAAATCCAGTGGAGCCTCTAGATAAAAAGGTTTGTTTGGCTGGGCAGTGGTGGTGCACGCCTTTAATCCCAGCACTTGGGAGGCAGAGGCAGATGGCTTTCTGAGTTTGAGGCCAGCCAGGGCTACACAGAGAAACCCTGTCTCGAAAAACCAATACATACATACATACATACATACATACATACATACATACATAAATAAAGGTTTGTTTGTTATTGTTTTTTCTTGTTTTGAGATAGTTTTTCTGTGTAGCCCTGACTGTCCTGGAATTCCCTCTGTAGACCACACTGGCCTCAAACTCAGAGATCTGCCTACCTCTCCTTACCAGTTCTGGGATTAAAGGTATGTGCTACCATGCCCAATTTTTGAATTTTTATTTTATTATTTATTTAGGCTTTTTAACTACCAGTTTGGTTTCCTTAATAGAGACAGGGTTGTTTTGGTGATTTCTTCTGTAGTAAATTTCGGTGGTTTATAATCATCAGGTAACTGGATTATTTGTATTATCCCCTTGTTATTTTGAGTAGCTACATTTTGTGGTATAGCCCTCTTTTACTCAAGGTATTTGTCATTGTGTCTTCTTGGTCTTTCAGTCGGGCCACTGAGATGGCTCAGTGGCCTAGGATGCTTGGTGCCATGTTTGATGACCTCGGTTTGATTCCCGGAAGCCACACAGTAGAGAGAACTGCCTCCTGCAGGTTGTCCTCTGACTTCCACAACATAAACATGCAAATGAATGCTAAAAACCTTGTATTTAAAATCTAGGCAATGTTTCCGGGCTAGAATTCGGTCTTGCTATATTGGCGAGCTGTTCCGTTAGACTGTTTACTATTTAAGGTTGCTGGTCTTCGTGCGCACAGGTAACTAGTATAAGTATAAAGTGGCTTTGTTCAGTCATGGGCTATAGCATTGCTTTCCAGAGTTGATGGGGGCCTATAGAAGACCTTTTGGAATGGTGGGAACTTTGAGAACATCATTATCTGGTCCGTGGTTATAATGGCAGAGTTTAAAGTCAGAGGGTCTCAGAGGGCCTCATAGCTCCAGCGTCTCCTTTACTAGTCACGTTAATAATCTTTTTAAAGCTGGCTGTTGTAGTTCATCCTCTTGAGTGTGGAGGGCTCAAGTGTCCATGTTACGTATCCTAAGACTGGATGAGGCCATTAGGGATCCTGGAGAATAAAGAGAATGGGGAGAGATACAGGGGATGAGAGGAGAAAGTGTCTTTGTTCCATGTCCAGGCATCCCGGTGCACAACAGCTTAGAACAGCATAGGAATTCTCTCACTCAGATCCTTGCGCTCAGGAACATGGAAATGTCTTAGCTGTGAGGCTCTTGTTCAGGTACTCACAGGGCTGCACTCTCTGAAGGCCTGTCTGTAGCGGAAGGATCTGTTTATACATATCTGTTATACAGGAGCTAGCTTATACAGCTGTTTTTCACTATGCGGGTAGGAGTCCCCACAGGCAGGGTGTGTGTTTTCACATCAAAGCAACCGCTTCCCTCCTAGTGATGAGTGACCCTAGGAAAACAAGCAAGGCAGAGAACCCATGGCATTATTCATAGTGAGGTGATAGTTTGTTGATCCCACAGATAAGCATGACATGACAAACAGGCCATGAGAAAGTGTCACAGCCAGTGGAATCCCTAGAACCAGGGTCTCATGTAGTCCAGGCTAGTCCTAACTCCCTTTCTGCTTCCTAAATGCTGGGCTCACCACCACGCATGGTGTGCACCACCATGCCCAGTTCTGGGAACCCTCTTCAAGATGGCTCTCCTGGTGACACTCAAGGGAGCCTTGCTAAAGGCCAGGCTCGAGGAGCCAGCTCAAGATGGTTTGGTACAGATTTGGTTTGTAAATATTGGGAAAGTGTTGAGGATCTGCACTAAGAACATCAGTGAGGGGGCTAGAGGCAGGGAGGGGGTGCACTTGGTCTTGCAGGAGACCCAAATTCAGTTCCCAGCCCCTGTGGTGGGCAGCTCACAACCACTTGTAATTCCACCTCCAGGGGACCTGACCCCCATCTGACCTGCCCTCAGGTAACACATATCACTCTCCCCCATATACATAATTAAAAATCAAAAATAACTTTAGTTAGACCAATTAGTAATGTATATTCCTTCAACACTGAAGATGACAGTGGGAACATGGATCTGTTTGGAGATATAGATGACATTTCCTCAGAGAGCGATGAGGACCAGCAAGCACCTACTCCAAGACAGCCTGTTGTGAGTACAATCCCCAGTCACAACTGTTCACAGGACTGAAGGCTAAGAGAAAAGATTCTGGGGGTAATGAGTCTCTCATGTTGAGAGGGAGTGTGTTCAGAGAGGACTAATGTGACATTCCCAGCTGATTTAGTCATTTAGGGAAACAATTAGAAGGCACAGGAGGAACCATTAGAATGAGAGCAGTGCCAAACTTGAGGGGTGGGACTATGGGACTGTTACCATGGACACCTTTGATTGAAAAGGTCTTCTTACCCATGCTTATGATGTGCCATGTGAGCAACATTGCTGTTCTTTTCTGATTTTGGGCAGTTACTTAGTAATGATGGGTTGAATTATTTATACTCCTTAATGTCTCCTGCAAAATAGAATAATGGCTATGCCAACAAAATATATTCAGGTTAACATATCTTAATTTCCCCATGAAATTTATTGTTGCTCTTTTTCCTTGTGGGTGTGGTTGGGGTGATGTTTTAGGGAGAGGCTTGGAGGAAGGAGTGGCTGTCCCTAAAGTGTGTGTGACATCACTTCCTTTCAGACCTGTGTCTGCCACTCGCAGAGCACAGCTGGAACCTTTGGAGTGTCTTGGAAACAGCAGCTGGAACGCCGCGTCTTTGAAACCAGAGTGAAAATAGCAGTTCCCAGCATCAACTCGGACTTGGGAAATGAACTGTATTTTGTTAAATTACCCAGGTTTCTCAGGATAGATCCTAAGTAAGAGAACTGACTAAAAGGTTCAAGAGATTGAAAAGTGTAGTTTATCTGTCATGAGCCCATAAGATGACTGAGAACAAGAGAGTGTGAGGCAGTTGTGAGCTGTCATATGGGTGCTGGGAATGGAACCCAGGTTTTCCATGCTCTTAGCCACTGAGCCATCTCTCCAACCCCCCACCCCCACCCCCCAGAAATTTGTTTTAAAAAGAAATTTCAAGGAAATAGTATTGGCATACTTCCTGAAGGTTCTCATGAAGTCACTTTTCAGCAGTGATATATTGTTCTAGAGACGATCAGTTTATAGTCATTCAATCACTAATTATGACTAATATGGCAAAAATTTAGACCATTTGATCCTCAGTATTATGAAGATGAATTTGAAGATGAGAACGTGCTCTGTGAGGAAGACAAAGCTAGGTTAAAATTGAAGGTACTGTGCCATCTTCTGTTCCATTTCCTTGTAGTCCCCCCTCTCCTCAGCCTCCGAGTAGCTGTGGCCACAGGCATGCTCTACCATGCCGGCTGAGTTCTTCCTCACATTGTTTCTTATGTTTAGTTCATGAGTGAGTGCTTTGACTGCATGTGTGTGTATGTGCACCACATCTGTGTCTAGTACCTGCAGAGGTTGGAAGAGGCCATCAAATCCTCTGAAACTGGAATTTGTGGATGGGTGTGAGTCACCCTGTGGATGCTGGGAACCAAGTCTGGATCCTCTGAAAGAGCATCAGGTGCTCTTAATCTTAAGTCATCTCTCCATCCCCTGACTTCTTTTTCCTTTAGACAGTAAACACGGGTGATAATGTGAGACTAGAGCTTAAGAACGTTCCTAACGTTTCCCACTTACTCAACAGACACCGCTAGAACACGTAGGTGAACCGGCTTTCCAGATATCTTTAGGGGAGTAAGCATACACCTGTTCTCCCTCCTTTAGAATTGACACTTTCCTAATGTTTTCAGTTTTTTTGTTTGTTTGTTTGTTTTTTTGGTTTTTTGAGACAGGGTTTCTCTGTGTAGCCCTGGCTGTCCTGGACCTCACTCTGTAGACCAGGCTGGCCTCGAACTCAGAAATCCACCTACCTCTGCCTCCCAAGTGCTGGGATTAAAGGTGTGCACCTACTAGCCCCATCTCAGTTTTTGTTTTTGCTTTTTTTGGAGACAGGGTTTCTCTGTGTAGCCCTGGCTGTCCTGGAACTCACTCTGTAGACCAGGCTGACCTCGAACTCAGAAATCCGCCTGCCTCTGCCCATCTCAGTTTAAGTTTTAACTTAAATTAAACCTATATTATAATATCGGTATAATAAGTAAAGGTGGAAACTGTTGAGACTCATTAGCGTCCCCCAGGATGAACAGTGGAAGGTGTGGCCCCGCCCCACACTCCCTCCCAGGTATGTTCCAGCAACCTCCCACCACATGGAGACTGTGCCCAGCAGCAGACCTTGCCAGTAGGGGATTTCTCTTGAGAATGTTGGGATGACAAAGGACCACCATTGTTCACACACAGAGGGTAACGCTGGCATGGGCTGTTTTTAGTGGTCTCTTTTGACTTGCAGTTCTCGACTTCATGAGATAAATTTGGGCTCAGATTTTAATTTGCTGGTAATTGTTTTACCATTCTTGAACATCATCATCATTCTCATGTGTATCTGTCTGTCTGTCAGTAGATCATGTGTGTGTGTGTGTGTGTGTATCTGCAAAGTCCAGAAGAGAGTATCAGTTTCTCTGGAGCTGGAATTATAGATGGTTGTGAGCTGTCTAATATGGGTGCTGGGAACTGAACCTGGGTCCTCTGAAAAAGCAACAAATGTTCTTAATTGCTAAGTTATCTCTCTAGCTCCTAGTTATTTAGTCTTTAAAAAAAAAAAAACAACTTAAACTGTCATAGAGCTTTTGTCATTAGACTAAGAAACCCTTTTTTCTTAAAACAAAAACCATTTATCTGTGTGTGTAAGAACATGCACGTGTATGTGCACATGGATCAAAAACCAATGGGCAGAAGTTCTCACATCCTATTACATGGATCATGGGGATTCAACTCAGGTAGTCAGGCTTGGCAGCAAGCCCCTTTATCCAGTGAGCCATGGCACTGGCCCCGACACACACATACACACTTTTTTTTTGGAAAAGGAGGAATTTTATTTATTTTCTCATACATTACATCCCCACCCACAGTTTCCCCTCCTTCCACTCTTCCTAGTCCTTCCTCCCAAATTTGCCTCTCTCCAAGATCCACTCTTCCTCCCGGGGATACCAATTGAACAGGGCATAACAAGTTACAATAAGACCAGGCACCAACCCTCATATCAAGGCTGGACAAGGCAACCCAGTAGGGGGAAAAGAGTCTCAAGCACGAAAGAGTCCGCAGCATCCCTACTCCCACTGTTCATAGTCCCCCGAGAACACTGAGCTATACAGCCAGAATGCATATGCAGAGGCCTTAGCTCAGACCGTATGGATCCATGATTATTTGATCAGTTCCTGTGAGCGGCCCACAGTCCTTCCAAGAAATTGTGTGTGTGTGTGCGTGCGTGTACTGAAAACAACTAGGGACCTCATATATGCTAGGCAATTGCTCTAGCACTATGTTACACCCTCAGTTGGTGTGGATTTTGGCAGCCTACCTTGTGTGGACTAACCTCTCTGTTCCTACGGAGCTCTTAGGTGTGGTTTCAGGCAGCGTCCGTCTTAGCCTCCTCCCACTGCTCAGACCTAGGCCTCTGGAAGCGTGCACAGAGTGCCTGGTTAGCTACCACTCCTCCAGACGTCTGTCGTCAATGAGTGGCAGAGCTGCACAGTCAGCCTCTTTCTTTCTTTCTTTGGTTTTTTGAGACAGGGTTTCTCTGTGTAGTCCTGGCTGTCCTGGAACTCACTTTGTAGACCAGGCTGGCCTCTAACTCAGAAAGCCACCTGCCTCTGTCTCCCAAGTGCTGGGACTAAAGGCGTGCGCCATCATACCCAGCTAATCAGCCACTTTCTTATCACCCATCAATTTTTAGTGTATGATTATGCATTATTAGAGGAACAAAGAACATATAGCTAGGTAAATTGGTTGTCTAATACCTTTCTATTTTGAACCAGGTGGAAAATACTATACGCTGGAGGATCTGCCGGGATCAAGAAGGTTTTAAAACTAAAGAAAGCAATGCTCGGATAGTCAAGTGGTCAGATGGAAGGTGAGTGTTAGAACACTTGAGGGAGGCTTGGATACCTTGAAGTGTTCTGTAGGACTTAAGAATTGGGGAAATCTAGGCTGCTGCCTTTACCTAGGAAGCCTGAGAGAGAGAAGCAGTTATGGCCTTACAGCCCGGTAGTGGGAGAGCTTAAGTCTGGCTCGATTCCATCAGCTACAAGGCTCGCCTTTGAGAGATCAGGGCAACTTGAAATAACCTGTGCTGGGAATCAAACCCAGTGCTGCATGTTTGTAAGGCAAGCGTTCTACCAACTGAGCTAGATAGCCTGAGCCCCTAAACTAGGCTACAGATAGCCCGAGACCCTAGCCTGAGCCCCTAAACAGAATTTTTTGTTTTTGTTTTTTTGTTTGTTTGGTTTTTGTTTTTTTTGTTTGTTTTTTGTTTGTTTGTTTTTGTTTTTGTTTCTTTCAAGACAGGGTTTCTCTGTATAGTCCTGGCTGTCCTGGAACTCACTCTGTAGACCAGGCTGGCCTGGAACTCAGAAATCCGCCTGCCTCTGACTCCCAAGTGCTGGGATTAAAGGTCTGCCTCCACCACTGCCCGGCTGAAATATTTTAAAATTCATTTCAGTTTACTAATTTAAAGGTATATATGGGAAGATTTTTATAAGACGATTCTATTATAAGCTAAAAAGTAGATTTTACCACTTTTTACTCTGAACTACATATTAAGTTACTTTTCTATTGCTCTGATAAAAATACCATGTCAGAGACAACTTATAGAAGAGGTTTATTTGGACTTAAAGTTCCAGAGGGATAGGAAGCCATCATGGCAATGGCAGCAGGGATAGTGGCCCTCACCTCTCTCCAGCCATGCAGGAGGCAGAAAGTGTGCTAACTGGCATTGGCAGTGGCTTTGAAACCTCAGAAGCCACGTCCAATGACATACTTTCTCTTAAAGGAAAGGCCTCTCAAAGGCCATACCTCTTACCCCTACCCAAACAGCAGCAATTGGGGACCAAGTACTCAATGGTACCTCTGACCATTTAGGGCAACATTCTCATTTAAACCACCACAAAGAGAAGAGATTTCATTTTTTTTTTTTTTTTAAAGACAGGGTCTCATCTCCTGTAGTAGAGCACACCTTTGATCCTAGCACTGTGGGAGAGAGAGAGGCAGGCTGATCTCTATAAAATAGTGCCCCCCCCATCCCCCGGCTTACACACTCATTTCCAGGCCACCCAAGGCTACACAGTCTCAAACAGACAAACAAAAGACAGGGGTTCACAGCCCATCCTGGCCCAGAGCTCACTTTGTAGCTGATTCTGAGCCTGTGCTATGATCTTTAAGCTCCTGATCCTCTTGCTCCGCCTCCCAAGCGCGAGGATTACAGGCAGACTTTCCCCGTTTGGAAACAGGCTGTGTTTGTTTTCCTATGACTTCTCTGAGGACAGGATCCTGGGCTGTTCACGAAGCATCCTAATACCTGAATTGTTACCCCTTTCCAGCATGTCCCTGCATTTAGGCAAGGAAGTGTATGATATCTACAAAACCCCACTGCAGGACAATCGAAACCACCTGTTTATCCGGGAAGATACTGGTCTCCGTGGTCAGGCCATCTTTCAGTCCAGACTTACCTTTAGGTAACGTTGTTGTTGTTGTTGTTGTTGTTTTCCAGACAGGGTTTCTCTGTGTAGCCCTGGCTGACCTGCAACTCTGTAGACCAGCCTGGCCTCAAACTCAGAGATCTTCCTGCCTCTGTGGGAATAAAGGCGTGTGCTACCACTACTCGGCCCTTTTGGTAACTTTTGACATGCACATACATGCTGCTCCTTGCAGTTAAAGAGCCAAGCAGAGCTGTGCTCGGAAAGCCCGCCCCTTCCCTGACATCATCCCCTAGTGCAGTTCAGCAACAGGCACAGCTGGGTCCAGGATGACAATGTTTTGTTTTTTTTTTTTTTTAAAGATTTATTTATTTATTATATGTAAGTACACTGTAGCTGTCTTCAGACACTCCAGAAGAGGGCGCCAGATCTCGTTACGGATGGTTGTGAGCCACCATGTGGTTGCTGGGATTTGAACTCTGGACCTTCGGAAGAGCAGTCGGGCGCTCTTACCCACTGAGCCATCTCGCCAGCCCCGACAAGTTTTTAAAGATAACTACAGGTTTCTCAGGGAAATAGCTCATGTTACAGACACTTACAAGGGACTGGTGCATGGCCTGTCGCTGGTCAGTGCTCCTGGGAAAGGCTTACCACCATTGTAGCTTGCTGTCTGCTGGGTTCTCACTCTTTAGTGAAACTGACCCAAGAAAGCTAAACTTGTCAACAGAGTGTAGTGCTGAGGTGTGCTTACAACAGGTGTGACCAAAGTGCTGTAGCCTTTGCCCACTCAAGACATGGGCCTGGCTCTGAGGTGGCAGTGGGTGGGTGCTTTGGCCCCTTCTGGACACCTTTCCCTTTAGCCAACTTCCAGAGAGATAGAGAGAGAGAGAGAGAGAGAGAGAGAGAGAGAGAGAGAGAGAGAGACAGAGAGAGAGAGACAGAGACAGAGAGACAGAGAGACAGAGAGACAGAGAGAGATACAGCACTTTCCATTACAGTGGGCACATGCTTCCTTTGAAGATGCTTTGGTATTTTAAAATCAGATTGTGGGCATGGTTGTGCAACTTTGTAAATTAAAAAAAAATTAAAAACCCAATTACATAGGTTATATAGTCTTGAGGATCTCAAGCTCACAGATTTGCAGGCTCGTTAGATATCTAATGTGCGTGTCACAGGGGTATTGTGTTAACTTGGCGCATAAACCTGGCATAGGAAGTGAAGCCCAACCTTTCCATCCTGAAACATGTCTGGTTCTGGGTTTGTTTTTTACCACTTGCTCTGAGTTGCACTGGGGTAAGGTTTCTTTCCTCGGGTCCTTTCTTCACTTCTGGACCCAGTCAGGAGCTGCCTTCCCATGCTCAAGAAGCATTTACTGTGTGTGACAGTCTTGCCACGTAACCCAGGCTGGCTTTGGACTCACGACTCTCCTTCACCTCAAGCTTGCAATCCTCCTGCCTTTGCCTGAGTGGTGGGATTACAGGTTGTTTCCCCGCTGAGATTCACGACTTGGCCTGAGCTGTTGAGGCCCCCTCCTGCCACTGTGGCTCAATTTGGTTTTGAAACAGGATCACACACTTGGCTGCCTACATTTTATTTTTGCTTTTTTTGAGTAGAGGGAGCAACTCAGTTCTCAAAATGTTCCTGTTTGCGCATGCTCCCCTCTTGTGGAATGGAGATTTCATGTTCCTTGTCTGTCATTGTAGTTGGGGGTTTTCTTTGTAAAAGCACTCCATCTGGCCACCTGCCTCTCCTCCTGCAGCCTGAGTCACCCACCCCATTTTCCTGAGCAGTGAACAGATGGACCAGAACTGTAATCCTGCCTGTTTCCTCTGCCTAGTGTGAGGTCATCACTACCCATGGGCAGGTTTGGTGTTTTTGATAAATGTGAGACAGATATTTCATTTCCCGGCAGACCTTACTGTACAGACAGGGCCACATACAAGAAGATGACCCTTTCATTTGGGAACAGAAGTTCAAAGACACAGATCAGAATTCTCCCGATGGCTGATCATGATCCTGAGTGGCTATGCCCAGATTTGATCAAGGTATATTAACTCAGCTTTATATTGGGACCTTTTGTACATTTAGAGCTGTTTTCCTGAAGTTTGAAAAAAAAATTACCCTGTGTGTGTGTGTGTGATGTGTAGAAGTGTGCATCAGAGGACAATTTTTCAGGACTTTGTTATTTCCTTCATTGAGGACTCTGGGGGTTGAATTCAGGTAGTCAGATTAGTGCAGCAAGCTTTGACCCATTGAGACTTCTTGACGGTCCATTATTATTATTATTATCCATTACTATATGGTCCATTATTATTGTTGCTATTTTATTTGTTGTAATCAGTGGGGAACCATCCTACTCTCCTGCCTATAGTTACACTTACCACTACCAATGACTGCAGTGGGATTACAGATAACATCACTCTCATCTCTGTGTGACTCCACAGAAAACCTTCCAACATTAGAAAAAAGTACACAGCCTGGTCTACAAAGTGAGTGCCAGGACAGCCAGGGCTACACAGAGAAACCCTGTCTCGGAAAAAAAAAAAAAAAAAAAAAAAAAAAAAAAAAAACTATAGAAAAAAGTACAGCCAAGTTCAGTAGCAGAATGCTTTCTCTCGAGTGGGTACAGCCTTGGATTTGATTCCTGGTATCACAAGAAGTAAAAAGAAAATAAATAAATAGGGGATCTGGCGAGATGGCTCAGCGGTTAAGAGCACTGACTGCTCTTCTGAAGATCCTGAGTTCAAATTCCAGCAACCACAATGGTGGCTCATAACCATCTGTAATGGGATCTGATGCCCTCTTCTGGAGTGTTTGGAGTGTCTGAAGACAGCTACAGTGGACTTACATATAATAAATAAATATTTAAAAAGAAAAAGAAAAGAAAATAGGAAGGAAATAAAAAAGACTGTAGAACCCTCTGCCATGTACGACACTGGCTCAGCTAGCTCTTTTAGCTCCTAAGTCTGGCATGCTGAGCAGGTCTAATCGCCTCAGCCTGTTCTGGAAGCTGAGGTATAGTATTTGCATTGAAGGCTACACTAGGAATGTCTGGGAAGCATGGGAGCTTGGTGCAGTCTCAGCAGGTCAGGTGTCTGCAGCTTAGGGAAGAACACAGGTAGCTTCTACTGCCCCAGAGGGGCGTGTCTGAAGGGGCTTCTCCGACTGCTACTTCTGAGCTGTGAGTGACATAATCAGAGATGTACACAGCTCCCAGGTGCACTCTTGCACGTGTACGCATGTGTGCACACACACACACACACACAGAGATCAGGTGCCAGCACTCCTCCCCCATTCCCACTTGTGTGTTGCCTTTACTCCACCAAACCATGTGCTGTGTGGGCTTATAGCCACTCGGGTAGAAGACACTTGGCGTCACACAGCTTTAAAAGTGGGTTTGAATGGGCACAGAATAGCTGGCTCCCTTTTCCCTTTCTCTCCTTCCCCTTTTTGTTGGAAAGACTTTCACCACGTTGCATGCGCTGTTTTTGGTCTTGGACTCCTGGTTTAAGATATCCTCCTGCCTTAGTCTCCACTACCGGTGCATGCTACCACATCCTGCTGAAAGTAGGTCTTTTTTTTTTTAAGTTGAAAATTTGCCTTTTTTAAAAAAGAATTGTTGATTTTATGTATATGAGTAGATTGTAGCTCTCTTCAGACAAACCAAAAGAGGGCATCAGATTCCATTACAGATGGTTGTAAGCCATCACGTGGTTGCTGGGAATTGAACTCAGGACCTCTGAAAGAGCAGCCACTGAGCCATCTCTCCAGCCCCAGCCTTTTTTTTTTTAAAATAGATGCAGAAAAAAGAACTGAGGGTATCTACTCCCCGGAAAGTCCGTCTGCGGAGGAAGAGCCGGATGCAGAGGCAGAAGCAGCAGCAGCGTCCAGGTCGGAGTTCCACCATCCAGAAGCCTAACCATGTTGTCGAAGAGGAGGTGGAGGAAGAAGATGAGGAAGGCAAGGCCTCCAGCGAGGTTACCACTAAAAGCCGTTACCAGGGCGCAGCCAAAAGTAAGTCAGTGCAGCTGCCACACCTCATTGTAGGCAGGGCCTAGTTTCACTCTGGTGAGATCTTCATCTTGCTATTATTATTTCCTTATGACCGTAGAACACACACCCTCTTTCATTTTGCTTTGGTTAGGGACACTCACCATAGAAAAGGTTAATTGAAAGTAAGACTTCTCCAAAGAATACAAAACCTGTTCATAGGAAACACAAAACCCTGGCACCGCCTGAGACAGGAGGCGGCTCCCTGCTCCCTACCAGATTCCTGGCCTGGAACACATGCCGCACTTCCCACATAGGAAACATGACCTGTGGTTATGTAGCCCAGACAGTTGTCCATGCTAATGAGGTATCTAGAGGCCCTGAGGGTTTAGCCAATAAGCTTCCCTTCCCAGATATTCCTTCCTGCAAAAGGTATTTAATCTCTGGTTCACCCTAAAAAGGTGCATCCATTTTCCATGATGAACAATCAATAAACAGTTTGGGATACAAAAAAAAAAAAAAAAAAAAAAAAAAAAAGAAAGAGAGAAAGAAAGAAGACATAAAACAACGTGGCGTGCACTGTGAAGGGAAATGTATGCATTAGCACAATTAACTCTGTATTTAAACCTTATTATTTTTAAAGCTATTATGAATAACTGGACAGGGTGGTGTGCAAGCTCACCATCAACACTATGGAGGCTGAGGCAGGAGATTTTGAGTTTGAGGCTAGCCTGGGCTGCTACTTAATAAGTTCTAGGCAAGCCAGGGTAGACTGTCTCAAAAACAAAATAAAGCAGAAGAAATAAAACAAAACCCTAAAACCAACAATTGAAACCCACACTGCTATGTGTTTCTCAGGCTTCGGGGCACTTAAAGCTCAACCCGAGAATGTCTCAAGCTGCCATTCAGTTCATGTGGAAGACTAAATAAAAAAGGAGAGGCCTGGAGAGATGGCTTAACAGTTAAGAATACTGGCTTGTGGTTTTTTTCCTGTATAAACCCCCTTCACTTAGACCTGGGGGCTCACTCTCTTTCCTGTTCATTCCATCAGGAAGGTTGGTGGCCCAAGCTCTAGCTTGAATAAAAACCCTCATGTGATTACAGTGGGTTGTGGTTTCTGGTGGTCTCTGTGGGGTTTTCACAGTCTGGGCACAGCAGCAGGAACTCATATAGCAATCAAGACAGAGCTGGCTTTCACTCAAGGAAGGAAGTACCAATTGCAGGGAGCAAATCCTGATGGCGTGATCGCATCCTGCCTGAGATAGTACCACATCTGTACAGAAAGCTCCACAGCCGTTCTAATGGCTGTGGCCCTCTATAGTGTGCTAGAAAATAGTAGGGAAGGCAGACAAGGGTTACTCAGGGGCGAACATGGAAATTACAACTCAAGGTGGCTGCAGCCCGGGCAACCCCGTTCCTAAAGTCCTTTTGCTTTCAGAGAACCAAGCCATGTCTTCTTCAGATTGCAATCATGAGGGACCAGGGGAAGAAAAAGCCAGAGGATTACTCAAAGCAAAGAGATTCAGGAGTGACCGAGGTAGGTAAGCTACGATTACTCAATTCTAGGGTGGCCTTGTGTCCATGAGCCAGCTCCGTAGTTCACTGACACCCAGTGAGATGATGCCTGGCAGGGGTGGGTCCTGCGAGGCCACACAGACCCTGAAGAACGAAGAGAAGCTTTGCACAGGTGTGACAAGAGTGAGGCTTTCCAGCTCTACAGAGAGTACAGGCAGGACACAGGGCCCGAGACATCACCGTTCATCTAGAGACTGGCAGGCACTCAGTGTGGGTAGACAGGTGCCTGACATTTGGATAGAACAGCAAGCGAAGGCTGCTTCAGTCTGTGCTATTTCCCATGGATTCCTTGTTTCCCTTTCTCTTGTAAGATCACAGAGCAAAGACACTTTAAGTCATAATTATGTAAGGGTTCCTATGTTGTCACTCCTGGGACATACTAAGTCATTGTCTTCCTAGCATTTAGCATGCCCTGCGTTCCAGAGGGGGGATAAGCTTCACAGCTGCATTAATGTTTAAGTAGTGTTGTCAATTCATTTTTATGTGTGTATACAGATGTAAATAATTTTAAAACATACATAAGCATTCTGAAAATTCAGTCTTTTAAGATTTTTTTTTAATTTATGAGTGTTTTCCTTGCATGTATACCACATGCACGCAGCGCCTGTGGTCCAGAAAACAATGATGGAACCTTCCCTACCCCAAATAGAGGGACAGGTGGTTATGAGCCACCATGTGGGTACCGGGAACCGGACCTGAGGCCTCTCAAAAGAACCATCTCTTCAGCCTCTAAAATCAGACTTTAAAACACCGAATTTATAGAAGCATTTAAAGAAAATAATGTACTTCAAGTAATGTGATAGAAATGCCACACTGAATGAAGTGTCCCTCCTACCATGACGGCCACCCAGGGCAGCCAGGTCCCAGGGGTCTGTCTTCCCAGGTGTTGTGACCTGAACACAGGTCTCTGGCAGATTTCTCCCATCAGTTCAGAACTAGTGTGGACAAAGCTTCGAGGAATGCCTCCCACTGAATTCTATAACCCGTGCTTCATGTCTCTCCAGGAGACAAACCCTCCAGAAGAAGACAAAGAAGAAAGAGGAGAGCTGAGCTGTAGCTCTGCACTGGTGTCCAGCACAGTCGAGTTGTTAGACCCCTGTTTGTGCTGGGACTGAATCTCGGGCTTGGTGTGTGCTGAACTGCTTCCTACTACTTAGGTACATCCCTAGCCCATCAAATCTATCCAAGACAGAACAATCCCTTTGACCTACATGAAACAGTGAGATGGGCTATGCAGAAAACCCCTAGATTCCATTTTCATTTCATGTATGTATGTATGCATGTATTATGCATCTTTTGTTTTGTTTTGAAATGAGCTCTCACCATGTAGCCCTGGCTGGCCTGGAATTCACTAGATCTACCTGTCTCTACCTCCAGATGGCTGGGATTAACTGTGTGCGGCCCCACCCCCATCCCCTTTATTCTTTTATAACACTATTTTGTGGTTGTCTAGTAAAAGCATTTTGGCCACTACTAGCTCTAGAAAGCATTCAGACTTATCTAGAATACCCAGAGGTCCTTAACTTCAGTTTCAGGCTCAGGGCTCCTGTACATTGTGCCGATCTGGAGCCTCTGATAGATCCATGAACCTCTAGGCTAGCTCTACAGACCATGAAAGGAAGCTTAACATTTGAAGGGCAAAACTGTTCGGCAGTTTGGCATTACAGGTGGTTTAGCCATGCAGACTTCATCCCTGGGCTCTGCAATTTTAACTGGGATGCTTCAGGGAACACTCAGGGAGCACTGATCAGGCCCCGCCCATAGCACTCTCTGGCCTCTCGGCCTCTCACGATCAGGAGAGCTGCACCTTGGGCTGCATGAGTTTTCATGACTCACCATCCCCAGGAGGATAAACACGGCCATTTTTATTTATAAAACAGTGATTTCAGCCAGGTCTGGCTGACTTACAGCTCAGGCTTAATTGCAGCATTTGAAAGATTGAGGCAGGAGGACTACTTTGAGTCTGAGGCCAGCCTGGGGCCGTTAGTAATGTACTTCAAGTTGATTACTGAATGTACTTGAACCAAAAATAATTTCATATGGTCCAATTTACACACACTCTTGTCTGTCCATAAAACTAAATTGGCGTATACAAAAGACATGATTTGCAGTAAGGCAAAGGACATTGGGCGTTAGTCACCCCACCCCCCACCCTCAGAGTCAGTGAAACATGTTATGGACAGACCCAACTGCACACTGATACAAAGATGGCCTACTACTGACCATTTTGCATGGTTCAACCCTGGCAGTACAGGCTACAAATTGGGTGGCTCCAACAGACTTAATGCCTCACATCCTAACACCAAGGCTTAGTCCTAGTGAGGGCTTACAGATGGCCAGCTACCTTCTTGCTGGTCCTAAACCATGAGTTCTAGGATGAGAGTCCCACTTTGGGGACCTTGTATATTCTCACTTGCCTTCCAGATGTCCATCTCCAAATCCCACCACTACTCCCAGTCGGGGCTTCAGCACAGGAATTTGGGGAGGATAAAAATAGAGTCCATAAGGCAGGAAAGAGCATCTCAGGGGAATGAATAAGCTTTATCTTTTACTAATAAGTCAGCTTAGCATACAAAGCAGGGTTTCCCAGTGGCATCTTCATACACATGCTATACTCTGTTCCCATTCACTCTCCTCCCCACAGCAAGCTTGTTTCTGAAGGAGGAGGCATAAGGAGTGAATGTCAGGTCCTAAAACTAAAGAGATTAAAAAAAAAGTCTGAATATAGGATATTTGATGAACTTTATAAAGCTACTTGTTTCAGTATACAATGTTTAAATGCCTATGGTCTAGTCTTCAAAAGACACTTTATTGTGTTATAAGCTGTGCGGATAATACTTGTTATTTAAATGTCAGAAAATTAATTGCTTTTCTACTTATAAAACATTTCGAGTGTTTCGATATGTTAGTACAAGAAAAACTTTAATACTTGACTTCAAAGGACAGAGAAATATACAGGGCCATAAAGGTCTGTTCAGGCGTCAAACAAAACCAAGACAAATGTAACTCATGAATAAGACTGAGACAAATAAAGTGGGTATGTGGAATTGCAAGGGCTTTAAGTGTGTGCATTCTTTCTCTTGATCTGCCTTCCAAAGGCCCATCTTTAAATCCCACCACCCCTGCATACTGGGGCTACAGCATGAGGATTTGGGGAGGACACAATGACTGATAGGAAAGAGTAGCTCGGCGGAATCAACAAGCTGGTCGTTTTAAAAGAGTACGGCAAGGTTTTAGGTTAGCACACAAGGCAATGGGAAAGCTCAGACTGCATGCTGGGATTCCACCCCAGCCAGGGTAATGCTTTGGAATCAGGAAGTCCTAAGCACACAAAACTACTAAATAAAAAAGGTATTGCTCAGCTGGGCAAAGCTATGCTTGTCTGAAGTCCCAGCTGCTCAGGACGGAGAGCTCTCAGAATTATCTCCAACCAGGAAAAACCAGCAGCTAGGAGGAGCAACGGGGGAGGGGGGGAGGGGAGGGGGACAGTGGGAGGAGCAGCAGGTGCCTCTCATAGAGTTCCCCAGAAGGCCAATCATAAACTGTCTTCAACTGGGCAGAATCGCGTTCCTGCCAGAGCACAAGACAAATCACAGTCAGCTGCAGTGGACAATCCGAAGCAGCCCCATATCCCACACCTTACTCTTTTAAAAATTCTTATTTATTTATTTTATGTATGTGAGTACACTGCTGCTGTTTTTCAGACACACCAGAAGAGGGCATCAGATCCCATTACAGATGGTTGTGAGCCACCATGTGATTGCTGGGAATTGAACTCAGGTCCTCTGGAGGAGCAGTTGGTGCTCTTAACCACTGAGCCGTCTCTCCAGCCCATAACTGGGCTTAAAAAAAAAATTCTCATTACATTTCTCCTCTTCTGTTTCATGCCATTAATTGTACTGTGTTCAGTGAGAAGTTATAACTAGACATAATCAATGAACCAAATACTTTTTGGATCAGTTTTTCCTCCCCTATAACCTGGTGATTCTTGGCCACTCTAGTCTGAAAAGGCTTGCATGGGGTCTTGAGATGGCAGGAAAGCTAATGGTGGTGACCTCATAACCTGAGGCTGCCCCTGCGGAGGTACAGGTGGTTCCAGGCAGACCCTTTCCCTGAAACCCAGCGGGTTTTGCTTTTCCTGCATGGCCTCCCGCTCCCGGAGGCTGCACATCCTGCTCCCTGCCCGGTCCAGGGGCCGTGGGACTCAGTGGCAGGTTGAGATCTGCCTTCTGCCTCCATTTGCTTCCTTCTTTGATCCCATGGGAAGCTCTGACTCTCAGCCCCTGGGTCTGAGTCCCTTTGCTCCTTCTTTCTAGCACTGCTCACTTTCCAAGTGCTCCCACTTCTACCCATCACCTCCCCAGTCACACAGCCAACTATGCAACCCTTTCAGAAACAAGAGAATGGTTGTTGGTATCACGGTGGCTGCTCCAGAAAGACCACACCAGGCCAAACCATTCTACGTGAGGTTTATTGAGGAGAAAGGGCAAGGTGGCGGCAGAAAGAGAAGAGGGGGAAGAGAGAGAGAGAGAAAGAGAGGGAGGGGCATTCCATATATATATGTGTATATATATTCCATATATATATATGTATGGATGGATGGTGATGTGGTCACAGATAAAGGTGAGAGGTGAGCCCAGTGGATTCTGGGAATATAGTGGTTATTGTCTTGGCAACAGGTGTGTAGGTCTCACTGTCGCCTATGTGATGTCAAAGGTTTCAGAGGTCCTGGGACCAATGGTCCTCCCTTCTTATTATAAAGAGAAGAAAAGAGAAGGGAGAAGCCGATGGTGAAAAGGGAACAAGGGTGATGTGTCTCTTAAACTGCTTCCTGCTGTCTAGGGGTGTCGTTAATTTTGGGGTGTAGTTGACTTTCACCATTGGGATCCACTTGGTATGGTAAATGTTTGCATCAGGTTCCTCTGTGGACAGTGGCCGGTAATCCTATAACAGGAACTGACTAATAGTTTGGTTAGAAGTTTCTTTGTATTTGTCACTAGAGGAATGTAGAAACAAGATTAATGAGGTAGAGAGCAAATAATACCACCAGGAGGATGACTAGAAAAGCCGTTACAATAGGGAGTACCCACTTCCATATTGGGTTTTTGAAAATCCCAGAACTGGAGTTCTCACGGTCTCTGAAGTTCTTGATGTCTGACTGTAGCTCCTGGATTTTATTTCTCACTATCCCAGATTGGTTTACATAGAAACAGCATTCTTCTTGGAGGAACAGGCAAAACCACCTTCTTTAGCTGTAAGGACATCTAGCCCCGATTTGTTCTGAAGCACCATGACTGCCAAAGAATCGATTGCTTCAAGCACAATTCCAGACATTTCTTGAAGATCGCTTTTAAACTGGGAAGTGAACTTATTATATTGGGTCACGGAAGTCATTATCCCTGCATTTCCAGTGCCAGCACCTATGGCTATTCCCGTAGTGACCAAGAGTGGTACAACTTGAACTGCCCTCTTATGTTGAGCAGCTATCATATCTACAACTGGGATTGGCAGGGGCTCATTGCCCTGGATTACTCCCAGTTCAGGGAAAAGGAGTACCAACATGCAGGAGTACCTGACCAGCTGGCGGGTAGGCGATATGCCTGAGTGCCACAGAGGATTGACGTGATCTGGACTGCAGGGCATTGTGGCAGAGATGATATATCAAGGTTATGGTTCTATTGCAGTCTAGGGAGCTTAGTGTTCCTACAGTATGTCTCCTGGAGGTTTGCCATGCCAAAGAGATGGATAGAGGTAAGGTATGGAGTCATGGCAACATCAGAGTCAGGGCAGCTGACAAAAGGTGAGGTGAGGTTACTTGGCAGTATCACCGGAGAGGCTGTAAGTGACAATTGTGAGTTAATTCCAGGGGGTACCCATAATCAGCAGTCTTTAAAGCAACCGGGCCTGGTGACATTAAGGAGTTGGTATGTCGAGGTGAAGGTCTGAAGCAAAAGGAGAAATGACTAGTACCATTTATGAGGGGTGATGTCAAAGAAGTAAGGACCTCGGAGGAGGGTTTGATTATCTCCCCTACTTTTCTGATATCTAGGCGACATATTTTTGAGACATATTTTCTCTGAATATGGATAGTACTTACTGGGGAACTAGGCTGATATTTATGGTAGAGCTTACCGACAACTCCTGTCTCCCACCTGGAATCCCATGGGTCTTGTATGTACAATTGTGTGTCTTTTGGTGTTGAT
Source organism: Mus caroli (assembly GCF_978045245.1). Lineage (NCBI taxonomy): Eukaryota > Metazoa > Chordata > Mammalia > Rodentia > Muridae > Mus > Mus caroli. The sequence goes on from NW_028227266.1 coordinate 74,170,374, forward strand.
AGAAAAAATGATTGGTCTGTGATCCTAGCATATGTATGTATCTGACAAGACCAATATGGGCAGCCCCCATACTCATCTGGCCATTTTCTACAATAATCTTTTGTCTGGTCCAAAGAGAAAGCAAGTAGAGAGATCATAATATTTAGATGGGATAACAGATACAGGGATGATAGCGATTTGGATCTGTTCCTGGCATCCAGCTATGGATCAGTTTCCTGACCCTATTTGGAAACTGTTTATCATCTGTGGGGGTTTCTGAAACCTCGAATCTCCAGATGTAAGGGCTACCCCGGATGGAAACAAATAGTAGGGGGAAGATGAGAAGCCCGTGTCTAATCCAGTGAGGTGGAGCTCAGCTGCCAGAGTGGAGCCTCATTTTCTGGAATTGGGGACAAGGTGGGTGGTCTTGATGCTCTCCGAAGCTTAACAGAGCAGGGTCCTGTTAGGGTTGACATGTAGGAAGAAGAGTCATTTTTAGGTGGAGGGATGAAAGGTTTGAGGTGAGACAGGTGGACCCAATGAGAGAGTCATTCGAGTTTAGCAGCTGTAGGGGTCATGAGGATTACCTTAAAAGGGCTCTGCCATTTGGGAGAGAGGGGTGAAGGCTGATGATCTGGAGAGGATAGAGGACTTGGTCTCCAATGTTGACAGACAGTGGACAGGTGACTGTGAGGCTGTGGTAGATGGTGGTCAGCAAAGTTCCATCGGAGAGAATGGAGGTGGCAAAGTAATGGGATGAGTAGATGGTCTGGGAGGGGAGAGCGTTTAGGTGAAGTCCAGGAGTTAGGACCATATGTCCATACATGAGTTCAAAGGGCGAGATGAGGAGAGGTCACTTGGGGAGAGCTCGTAGCCTGAGAAAAGCCAGAGGTAGGAGTTTCACCCAATCAAGGTGAAGTTCCTGTGACAGCTTAACAAGAGTGGTTTTTAAAGAGCAGTTAGTTCTTTCTACCTTACCTGAAAATTGAGGGTGGTAGGGAATGTGAAAATACCAGGGGATGTCCAGGGCCTTAGATAGAATTTGAGAAATCTGGGAAGTAAATTCGGAACCATTGTCTGACTGGAGGGAGGCTGGGACACCAAACTGGGGGATGATCTCTCACAGGAGGAGATCACAGATTGTGAGCCCTTTTGTTAGTGTGGGAAATGCCTCCATCCACCCCGAGAAGGTGGCCACCAAGACCAGGAGGCACTTGGCACATGACAGTGGGCATGTGGGTAAAGTCAAGTTGCCAGTCAGTTCCAGGAAGGGAACCTCTAGGCTGATAGGAAAAGGGCACTACGATACCTTGAGTTGGAGTCTGACATCTAACAGATTTTGCAAGAAGCAGTGATAGATTGTAAGAAACTTAAGTCTTCAGGAGTAGGCTGTAGGTGGGTCTTAACACAATAGAACAATGCCTGGCTGTTAGGATGAAAGAGTTGGTGAAGATAGGACAGAGTTTGCGAGTGTCAGGGGGTGACGGTAGGGATGTGAGTTGCAGTGTAAGGATGTCCTGAGGAGGGGGAGATGAGTCTAGGTCCCTAAGGGCCGCAGCTCTGGCTGCCTCATCGGCTCAGTTGTTTCCCATAGCTGTGGAGAGTTGGGAGGCCTTTAGCATGGTCATAATGTGGTTTGAAGTAGTTACTGACCCTCCTTTTGTGGTAAGTAACCCATGCTCCTTCCAGATAGTGGTGTGCGACAGGAGGATATGGAAAGCTGATCTGGAAGCTGTAGATGTTGAGGGATTGTCCTTGTGCCAGTTGAAAGGCATGGGTAAGGGCTCTTAGTTCAGCCTGTTGATTGGTGGTATGAGCAGGAAGGGCCTGTGCCTCCACCACCTCGGTGTCTGACACTACGGCATAGCCAGCTTTTCTAGCCCCTTCATAGAGAAAGGAGCTTCTACCTGTATGCCAAGTATAAAAGGCTTGAGGCAATGTGCCCTCCTGTATGTGTGAAGGCCGAGGAAGAAGATTGGAAATATTAAGAGGCGGGCATGATCGGAAGGTGAGTGTGGAATCTTCCATTAGTGCTACCTGAAGAGAAAGAACTCTGGAGGGAGGTAGAGTCTGTAAGCCTTTGTAAAATAGGAGCTGTGACAGATTATAATAGAGAGGACAGTTATAGGTGACCCCAAGGTTAGGTTTTTTGGTTTTTTTTTTGGTTTTTCTAGACAGGGTTTCTCTGTGTAGCCCAGCTGTCCTGGAACTCACTCTGTAGACCAGGCTGGCCTCGAACTCAGAGATCCGCCTGCCTCTGCCTCCCAAGTGCTGGGATTAAAGGCGTGCGCCACCACGCCCGGCCTCCAAGGTTAGTTTTTTGACTCTCAAATAAGGAGTTCAGCGGCTGCTAAGGTACTAATACAAGGTGCCCACCCCTGGATGGTTAAATCTAGTCTTTTTGACAAGTATGCTACAGGTGCAAAAGAAGGTCCCAGTTGGTGACTTAAGACTCCAAGGGCAAATCCCTCCTTTTCAGTTACTTACAGGGCAAAAGGGCGAGTCAGGTCAGGGAGATGTAAGGCTGGGACCTTAAGGAGAGTCTGTTGGAGCCTCTGAAAGGGCTTGGTAACAGGTTTGAGAAGTGGTTCGTGGGTGGGGCCTAATGCTGCTTTCACATAAGGGGAGAGAAAGAAGGGAAAAGGAAGGAACCCAGGAACGTAAGAAGTTAGCCATTCCTAGGAATGATAAAATCTCTTCTTCTGTAGAAGGAACAGTCTGAGACTGAATCAGACGTTTTCTTGTGGTCTGGGGTAATTGTTAGTCCCAAATAGGTGACCTGAGGAGTGGACAGTTGGACTTTAGAAGGTGAGACCCTGTAGCCTCGACTGGAAAGGAAATTTAGAAGAACAGAGATATCAGCTTGGCTAATCTCTAGAGCGGGGCTACAGAGAAGGACATCATCTACATAAAGCACAATCTTAGCTTTAGGGAGAGAAAGAGAATAAGTCAGAAGCCAGGGCCTGGCCAAATAGGTGTGGCTGTCCCGGAATCCCCGAGGCAGATCAGTCCAGGTAAGTTGAGTAGAAAAGTGGGTGTCAGGATCTGTCCAGGTAAAGGCAAATATGATCTGTGACTGGGCGTCGGGAGGGATAGAGAAGAATGCATCCTTGAGATCTAAGACTGAGAAATGAGAGGGGACAGTGGAAAGAAGTGTGTAAGGATTAGCTACAACAGGATGGAGGGGAACCACTGCAGAATTAATGGGCTTGAGGTCTTGGATTGTCTTAGTCAGGGTTTCTATTCCTGCACAAACATCATGACCAAGAAGCAAGTTGGGGAGGAAAGGGTTTATTTAGCTTACAATTCAATACTGCTGTTCATCACCAAGGAAGTCAGGACTGGAACTCAAACCGGTCAGGAAGCAGGAGCTGATGCAGAGGCCATGGAGGGATGTTCTTTACTGGCTTGCTTCCCCTAGCTTGCTCAGCCTGCTCTCTTATAGAACCAAGACTACCAGCCCAGAGATGGTCCCACCCACAAGGGGGCCTTTCCCCCTTGCTCACTAATTGAGAAAATGTCTTACAGTTGGATCTCATGGAGGCATTTCCTCAACTGAAGCTCCTTTCTCTGTGATAACTTCAACTGTGTCAACACACAAAACCGGCCAGTACAAACCAGGTGATTCGTGATTCTTTTTTTTCCCCCCGAGACAAGGTTCCTCTGTATAGCCCAGGCTATCCTGGAACTCACTCTGTAGACCAGCCTGGCCTTGAACTCAGAAATCCGCCTGCCTCTGCCTCCCAAGTGCTGGGATTAAAGGCATGTGCCACCACTGCACGGCGAACCAGGGGATTCTTAACTGCTAGTATAAGGGTATTAAAGGGGGAAGAGGTGGGGTGAAGGAGTTTTTTCCTTAAGTCAGAAATGATAGGCTTAAGTCCCCTGAGGCTCTGGAGAGAGAGAGAGAGAGAGAGAGAGAGAGAGAGAGAGAGAGAGAGAGAGAGAGAGAGAGAGAGAGGGGGCATTGGGCTTGGGTGATGTACCTGGGAGAGTGCAGTAACTGGATGACAACAGGGGAGTGATGTTTAGCAACAGAGGGGCTCTGGACGTCCCAGACTTGGGGGTCCACCTGAGAAGCTGGTAAAGGAAACAACATGTTCGTGTTAGTAGGTTGACTGGCTAGGAGGAGAAGCAGAGGAACTGCTGATGAGCAGCAGTTCAGGAGAGTGGGTGGGGAGAGCAAAGGAAATAGAGGCTCCCAACTTAGCTAAAAGGTCAAGGTGGCAGCAGGGAGAGAGAGAGAGGGAGGGAGGGGCATTCCTCTTATATGTATGGATGGTGATGTGGTTACAGGTAAAGGTGGGAGGTGAGCCCAATGGATTCTGGGAATATGGTGACCACTGTCATGGCAACAGGTGTGTGTATAGGTCATGCTGTCGCCTATGTGATGTCACAGGTTTTGGAGGACCTGGTACCAACAGTGGTGTCTCTTCTAGTTTTCCCATTTCATCCATTTTTTTGTTTCTCCAATTCCTTCATTTCCACCCACCCATCCTCCTCACTTTCTTTCTTTCTTTCTTTCTTTCTTTCTTTCTTTCTTTCTTTCTTTCTTTCTTTCTTTCTTTCTTTCTTTCTTTCTTTCTCTTTTTTTTTTTTTTTTTTTTTTTTAGATAGAAATAGGAAGAAGAAATAGAGAATCCCTTTTGGGAGCAAAGCAGGGGAGAACCCCAAGCAGGGGAGAACCCTATGGCAGCAGCTGCAATAAGCTTTTTGCTGATATCCTGAGACAAGACATAAAGTGATGCCCAGTAGTAACACATGGTCCTGTTCTCGGCCACCTCTAACCACTGGAGAAAATACTGTTTTGAGGGCTACTGAGTACAGTCTTTCCCTTAACAAATCCAACCTGGAGAAACGAGGTGGACACATGGCACATGGAGGAGTAGCTCGGCCTCATACCAGGATCATGTGGACCAGTTGCAGGGGCTGTTGCTTTCCCTGGAAAGCTTCTGTTGCCTGCTGCAAAGAGCGAGCAAGGGGTGAAAGCATGATGACGGGAGGTGAGACTCACACAAGGGGCTTGGTTTTGCTTCTGTGTAGGGGAGTTGTGTTCTCTTAGGTGGGAACGGCTGTTGGATGATGTGGTGGTTTAAACGGGAATGGCCCCCCATGAACTCAGATTTGAATGCTGGGCCACCAGGGAGTGGCACTATTAGGAGGTGTGGCCTTGTTGGAGGAAGTATGGCACTGGGGGTGGGCTCAGAAGCTCAAGTCAGACCTAGTGTCACTCTCTTCCCGCTGCATTCTGATCTGGGTGTAGAACTCTCAGCTCCTTCTCCAATACCGTGTACGCCTGTGTGCCGCCATACTTCCTGCAATGACAATAATGGACTAAACCTCTAAAAGTATAAGCAACAGAAACCCTCACTAATACTGCAGGAAGCAAACCCAAGCATGGATCTCATTGGGAGAGCATAAGAAAAGACACAATGAGTATGCCAGGTAGACCCAGAAGGCGAACAAAACACACAGCGCCTTCTGCATCACATGGAGGGCAGGGGCCATCAGTGCCACAGACGGAAAGGCTAAGAGCGGACACTGGAGCATGCAGGCTGGAAGCCTTCCCGGGAAGCCAGACTAGCCCTGACTAGTGCTAGCACTCGCACGTTCTATGAAGTGTGCAGAGTGGCTCAAGCCTGCACATCCAGCTGCCTGACCCTTCATGGACTCAACTGTGTTTTCTTAGTAACCAAAGTTGAGGCATCTGAATAATTAGGAGTTACTGTCACTTTGTTTATTCAGTTGGGAGTATATATAGTCTAACTACTGGAATGAAAACAAGATAGGAAGAACATTCCCCTTGTGAAAACTGTAACTGGGCTCTCTGGATTAAGGGTTGGAAATACACAAACTGAGCTTTAAAAAGAACTTTTAAAAAGGAACTTTAAAAAGAGCTTTTAAAAAACTGAGTTTTAAAAACACCATGTGCGTGCACATACACATATAAATAATATTTAGAAAAGTATTGATAATTTGCTTTTAAACTTGTCTGAATATATGAACTATAATATCTGGAAGATTTTTATGGGAATTATTTGCTCTGTATCTAAACACTGACAACGTAGAAAAAGGCATGAAGTCTTTCTGGGTGAGGGGTCACCCTAAGGGAGGGAATGTGTGTCAGTTATAGTCTATTTTCACCCAGCTTGGAAAGCTGGGGTCCTAGGTCCAATTCTTTACAGTTATTGAAGGCTTTCTAAAACACATGACAAAAGAAAAACCAAAGATAATATGTGGCATCCATTAAAACGATTTACTTAGAAGAAGTGACTTTTTATAAGCTAACCTCCAAGGTTGGTCCTTCAAACGACAAACTGCAAGGTAAAGTTGAAAACTAATGAAATGTTATAAATGTTTACTATAAAAATCTGCATATTGTTCAGTTTTTGTTATTTGTCTGTGTATGGGTGTGTGCCTGCGTCTCTGCTTGTGCGCCATATATGTACAGGTGCCCACAGAGGCCAGAAGAGGGCACTATATCTGGAACTGGAGTTACCGGAGCTGCCTGCTGTGGGTGCTGGGAACCGAACCTGGGACTTGTGCAAGAGCAGCCAGTGCTATGTTGTTTGTTTTTTATCAAGACAGGGCTTCTCTGTGTAGCTCTGGCTGTCCTAGAACTTGCTCTGTAGTCCAGGCTAGCCTCGAACTCAAGAGATCTGCCTGTTTCTGCCTCCTGAGTGCTGGGACTAAAGGTGGCACCACCACAGCCTGGTGCAGTCAGTTCTCTTAGTGATGGAGGCATCTCTCCAGGTCCCATGCTTGATTTTTTTACAGGGAAGCACTCATGGAACCAAATAACAGTGCAGTGCAGGAAACACGACACCCACTGAAGTGAGCGACCTGTGAGAGCTGATGGAGAAGACAGTTCTGAACATGTTCAGATCTAAGAAGTCACACCCGTGCCTGGCAGCAACAGCAACTGTTGACTCTCAGATACCCACAGTTCGTTTCTCTTTGGTGCCACGTCTCCAGTGGATGCTGTTCAAAGCGAAGCTGCGCTGGAGGAGTACAGCCAGACACTGCAAGGCTCCAGGCTGGCGGTGGCTGTAATTCCAGGTGAGCCATTACTCATCTGCTGAGAGGTAACAGTGGTTCCTGACTTTATACAGAAAAATCAGCCAGCCCTGGGAACCATAAGGTTTTATGAAGCTTAATAACTTCTTATTTTAGTGGCAATAAAGGTTAAACATAATGTGGCATACAACTAATATTTTATTCAGACATTCTTCTTTTATAATTTTATTATATCACCTTTAAAGAAAACACATGAAGGGACTATCAGTTATAAAACATTTTTTAAAAAGATTTATTTATTGTTATATGTAAGTACACTGTAGCTGTCTTCAGACACACCAGAAGAGGGCGTCAGGTCTCATTACAGGTGGTTGTGAGCCACCATGTGTTTGTTGGGATTTGAACTCAGGACCTTCAGAAGAGTCGCCAGCCCATAAAACAATTTTTAAAGTTCTATTACATGTAACTTTTCAGGATTGTACCCCTTGTAAAGGACACAGCTCATTTCATTAGTGAAAACGTGCTACTTAAGGATCACAAACATCCTCCTTGAAATGACCAATAAATAGTCTGCTAATATGTTTAACACAAAATGTTTATTTGGTCTTTGAAATGATAGGCACTGTAAGAAAATGTATTTTATGTATTCTTTAAACCTACTTATAGTAGGTTCTAGCTATAAGTTTATAGCACCAAATCTATTTTCAAGGCATGAATATTAGCTACTAATGGTGAATTTAATGGATACAATTTCATGTAGACATACTGAAAATTATAATTTGAGACAAATATGAATATATAGTTTTACAAAATGGGCAATTTAAGGCTTTTTAAAAGGGCGATTTAGAAATGTGAAGAATATTCTCTTAGATAATCATGCATAAAACTTGAAGGTTTAGAAAAATCTCTAGCTTAAAATTAAAACTATTACAAAGTCCTAATTTATTACCATGTCATAAAAATCTCAGAGGAATTTAAAAATACTGCTACCAAAATGAGGTGCCAGACTTTTAAAGATCAAGGTAAACACTGTTCTCCATTATAATTCTTAAAAGGTATCAATTCAATCAGATGACTCCACACTCTCGTTACTGATGAAGTCTTTTCTTCAGTTGTATAATACTTCACAGACCAGCACTGGCATGGTATAAGCAACCGTCGACTTGTTCATGCTTCCCTGGGCCTTCTTCCTCTCTACTGTCTGTGCTGTGTGTGCCTCTGCCACTCCTGTAGGAGTTGTATGGGGCAGAGCATAGATACAGACGCACGTCCTCTAGCAGGGCATCAGTGGGCAGCCTCACCCAACCCCACTGTACACAGATCAAATCCTCACTCTAACTAAAGCTAAGGTGATAAAGATAACCTATGATACAGAAATTAATTTGTATTATATGGACTTAAAAAAAAACAAGATGAAAGGAAACATCTACTAAAATTGGGTTTCTGAAGAACAGCAGTCTTTGTGATTGGCTGGAACGCTGTGGAGTGGGACTAACTGTTTAGGCAGTACTACATTGCACCTATGGAATCACATATAGCGCTTCTTATCAGACAACAAGCTTGTTTTTCCTTTTCCTGACGTAGGTTCTCACATATGTAGCCCAGGCTAACCTGGAGGTTCCTATGTAGTTCAGACCGGCTTTGAATATCTGGCAATCCTACCTTCTCAGCTGCTCAGATTGTAGGAGTGACCCACCATAGCTAGCTCACGTCAGTTCCTGACTGACACTGCTCATCAGTGAGATGGCCACCTTGCAAATTTCAGGTTTGAACTCTCCTACATCTAACAGCGCCTTTCTTTTTTCTCTTTTACTCTCAATAACTGAGTATTGGCCAAGAGCCTTTTATGGGGAAAAGAACCTCTCTACTCGGATGCTTTTCAACCATTAGCTTTTACAAAACTGTAATGCCCACAGCAGAGAAAAATACTTGTAACTATACGTTTAACAAGGTATGCAGTGGGACAGAACTAAGGACGATTGGAAACATACACAAGCAACCCCGTGCAGCTGAGACTCATTAGATGTGTGCAGAAACCGCAACACAGATGGCTGTTCTGTCTCCTGAAGGCCTGCTTTGGCTTATGTAGATATAATGGATTCTGAGCCACCTTTCAAAATTCTGACATTTTATTTCCCTAATAAGGAAAAAGCATACTTTTGCCTAAATTCATTGATTTTTAAAAAGGAAACCACCGTGCGCCTTACCCTTAGTGTATGAGGAGCAACATTAATATTGAGCCAGCAGTGTCCCTTCTGATTTAAAAAAGAGTGGTCCTCAAGATGTTCATTCAAATTATTCTTACATACACGACTTTTGAAACTTTCCACAACTGCATTTTTACCTAAAAATCATCATAAACCATTCAATTAAGCTAAATTAAACTGGTCTCAGTAGAAATGCTACAAATACAAAATAATACCTAGTACTGATTTTACAAATCAAATATAATTAAGCTAGGAAAATAATGCATATAGTTAAAAAAGATTTCCAGTCTTTCCCTTCCACCCAGGTAATTTTTACATCTGCTGCCACAAACACGAGCCTCTGGTGATCTGCAGTCTTCTAAAGGTCACCACGCTTACTGGTGGTCTCCTTCAATTCGCCTCTTGCGCACTGTGGGAAGAAAGTCGGTTACTCATCCATATTTGGTTATAAAATGTTAACATGCTTGTAACAAACTTCTGTATAATACAGATAAAGTCTCATAAAAACGAATTGAGGACGCATGTGACTGTTATTAGAATGCTTGGTCACCTGTCACTGTCATTTACTTGAAAATCAAGTGGCTCCTGAGCAAGAGCTATACACCTTCCGACACCGGTGCTTACACAGAAACCCGAGCACTCGGCACTCAGTTTTCAAGCCATTTGCTTATAGAACAAAACTGCACACCTACGTCTAAGGAAATAATCAATTAGCACAATGTTTGCAATGGCATCGGCGAGCCTTGGTAAAGTTGTATCAGGGGGCTGAAGAGATGGCTCAATGTTCTTCCAGAGGACCTAGGTTCGATCCCCAGCACCCACATGGCAGTTCACAATTGTGCCAGAGGATCTGTCGCCTGTTTCTACTCTACACAGGTACTAGGCACACGCACGGTACAGAGACATAAACACAGGCAAAACAGCAAACCATAAAATAAAACTTAAAGTTTTACTAGAACGATATGCATGCTCCCCGGGTGAGGTACACGTCCTTACACTGAAGGAATCTATAAAAATACTTTAACCATTTCTAAATGTAATCACTGACTGGCAACTGCTCTCCAAATTCCCCTTCTCTTTATAAAGTTTCCTTCTGGATACTAAATGTTGGCTGCTGAAAGAGATTATCCAGCTGTTCCAGATGACAGCAAACAATACGCTCATGCCTGGTGACACTCAGCCCTTTCTAGTGACACTGAATCACTGCTGAGCTCACTAGTGGCAGGCAGGTAAGGCCTTCAGCTCCAGGAACTTGCTACTCTGCTCTTTCGACTATCAGTCACCAAGGGCATTTACCAACCACTCCATTTCAGTACTCCATACTATGCCTGAGCACTATTCAAAGAGGCCACAACACCAAGTTGCAGAACCAGCAAAGGAACATAACCACAGCTCTGCCACTTTGCTATGGTGTGTGCTGTGGCTCTCTGGTCTGTCTCAACTTTCCTCTGTAGCAGGAGGATAACGGAATCGAAATGCTCTCTGCCACAGTTAAGGTAGAACTGCTGCACAGACAGTGGGCTCAGTACAGAGGGCTCACCTTCAGCCACTACACGGATTACACGCTGGCCCTGAGGCACCTTTCTAATGAGGACAGCCAACTTGGCTACCTTAGAGGATCTGCACTCCTGTGCTATTGGTTTTGGCACTTTGCACTCAGATTCTCTGAGTCAATAGGACTGGTTATTCCCCACTTCTCTTCTGGATGCAAGGCACAGGTCACTGCCTCTTTCTTTAGCCTAAATTGGCTGTCAGAGGAGCTAGTCACAACAGCAAGTTCCTGAAGCTGAAGACCTTACCTGCCACTAGTGAGCTTAGAAGTGGTTTAATGGGGCTGGAGAGATGGCTCAATGGTTAAGAGCATTGACTGCTCTTTCAGAGGTCCTGAGTTCAAATCCCAGCAACCACATGGTGGCTCACAACCATCTGTAATAGAATCTGAAGCCCTCTTTTGGTGTGTTTGAAGAGAGCAACAATGTACTCACATACATAAAATAAATAAATCTTAAAAAAAGTTTACACACACACACACACACACACACACACATATATGTGGTTCAATGTCACCAGCCTGTGAAAAGGCTGAGCATCATCGGGGATCTTGTTTTCTCTGTACCCAGCTAGAGTAATGGCTGCTCCCATGCTATTCTGACTACCGACTGCTGGGCCCAGACATTCACTGGTGTGCATAAGAACTGTCCCGCCATTGTCTGGGTGGAGTCAGAAACTAAAGGCAAAGGATACAGTCTCTGTGAACTGTACTCGGCTGCTCATGCTTCCCTGACTCCAACCTAAGGGAAGAGCAACACGTTTCAAGTGTCTACTGAAAAGTTAGAGAGAGAAAAGCCAAGGAGACCTGAAACAAATACGAATATACTCAAAAAAGGGAAACATCAGGCAATTCTTAAGGTGGGGTTTAGCTGTTTTTGGCAAACCATTTCAGATGTTAAAATGCATGCTACAAAAAAAAAAGTTAGAAAATGTTACAGACAGGATCTACAAGAAAGAACACAGCAAACAAAAATCCACAGAAAGCTAATTATGCAGTTAGCTAGCACACAGGTGAAAAGCTCGAGACGCCAAGGTGAAGTGCATATTGCATGTGTCCCATACAACCTCTTTTCTGTTATAGCTGTGACACTTCTCAGCTGGAGAGATGGCGAGTAGGAGGAGGGTTTCAGTGGATAGCTGAGAGTGAGAAAACAACAAGATGTTATAAGAGTGACAACAGAGATCTGCCATAGTCCCACTTGTGAGCCGAAGAGTCACTTGCCCAGGAGACTATGTCAGTTTTGAGTCTTGTCATACTGCTAGAATCTACGTGTTAGGAAGCATTGTCCCAGGCTCTATATCTATAGACAAAGACCGCAGTGCACTAACAGACAGTGAATATGGAGCAGATCTGAGGTAGCTGCTATGTGCACGAGGCAAAGGGCAAAAGGCAGAGGGCAGAGCAGCACTTTTAACTGTTCTTTGTTCCTTGGTGTCCTATCTGGTCCAATTTCTTTCCATGAATAAAACTCTTGCTCCTTCATGGCAGCCAACTGTTAGTAAGTCTCACTACCCGCTGAGACCTTGCAAAGAGTGATTTCCGTACTATGTCTATGGGTTGCAACTACGCAATTCCTGTGGGTGTCATCTACCTGTAACAGAGATGACTAGGGCTGACGTTGGGTGCATTTGGAGATTCAAGGTAGTTTTAGAGGAGAGGGAAATGGAAGATCAGCCTGGCTCATTTTAAGATGATATAGTTACCAGAAAACTATAACTGAATAAAGGTAAATTATAAAGATAAATTTATCTAAAGATAAATTCACGCCCTCTCTCCCTCTCTTCCTTCTCCCCCACCCCCTTCTTCTTCTTCTTTTTTTTTTTTTTTTTTTTTTTTTTGCTAGAGATCAAATCCAGGACTTTCAACATGCTAGGCAAGCATTCTAATTCCTAAGGTGTATCTATTTTTAATAAATACCTACTATGGACCAGATATGATTTTGAACATGGCTCCTGACAGCAACATGTCTCTATGCTAAAGAAACTGTAATGTATGAAAACGTTATTTTGTTTTAAAATGTTCATATATTATCCTTGTGTATGCTGTGTGAATGAATACATGTGTGCGTATGTGTGCCATGGTGTGTGTGGTCAGAAGCCAACGTTTTGGCATTGAGTCTTTCTTTGCATTGCTACATGGGTTCTGAGCATCAAACTCAGGATGTCAGGCTTCAGTAGCAACCACTTTACCCAACGAGCCATCCGGCCTGCCCCAAGCCAACTAATTTAGCTAGCATGTTGGCTCACGCTAGCTAAAGCCACACATTCTGTAGGTAGAGGCAGCAGGATCACCAGGAGTTTGAGGCAAGCCTGAGTTGTAATGGCAAGACCCTGCTCAAAAACTAAATTTATTTGAAGACAGACACTTTAAATGAACTACAACTAATTTATAAAATAAAAGGCAGTTTTAAAAGTGTAACAAATATGGTAAGTAGAAAAAATATATGGCACATGTGTTTAAGATCTGTATTAACATCAGATCCAGAAACCCAAATATCTCCTAATACTCAGAGAAATAAGCTATTCCAGTGAGGGACGCCAGGATTAGAACACCTGTTAAGGGTCAATGTGTACAAGTTCCACTCTTTTCTAAATCCGAATCTCTAAGGGAAGGAAGTTTTCAGCTATTTACAACGTTCAGTCCAGATTTAAGAAACACTCTGAACAGCAAAGGCAAAACCCTTCCAAGAGTGAACCAACACTAAGACAAGTTGGTGACTGAGAACCCGGTACACAGCAAAGGGATGCTTTCCTTTTTGAAAACCAGTTGCTAAAACACCTATGGGCACCTGGCATAGACAGGGAATTAAACAACACTGCTCAGATGAACTTGGATTAAAGGAACAAACTACAGCAATATAAATGCAAACATGGTTGAAGCTTAAAAGAACTACACTGCTTGGAAACGCTGCCCTGTTGCGGACTCACTCTCCCTGTAGCGAAGCCTGTAAAACATTCTAGTGGCAAATAGCATTTAAAAGGAGAGTCACTTTCTGGAAACGCAGAGAAACAAAATTATGAAGACCATATTTATACCTCATCCAGAGCTACAGAATTCATTTCAGTCAGAGAGCATGACTCAGTGGTGAAAGGAACTGAGGCAGGCAGGTGCAGCAGGCAGGGCCTGCGCATCCGGGAGGAGGCGGGGAGGCAAACTGTACTTATCCTGTACTTCACATGAGAAAGCTGAATTGCTGCCTGCGTCTGCTTGATAAATTGGCCAGATGCTTTCTGGTGGCATTGAACTCTTTATTTCAAAGCACAAGGAATAACTGACAACCAAGGATAAAAAGCTTTACTTAAAGCTATCACGTGTTTGTCACAGAAGTTGGTTTAACACTGGAAGACTACTACAACCTGGCTTGGCTCTGACTCGCGGTATAAAGGACCCAGCAGTATTAGACACTAAAGACAGGTACTTTTTCTAGGTTAAAAATTATTTCTAAAAATAGCTCCGTATTGTATTTTGGAACTATGACTCAGCGCCACATTAATCTTACCTAAGTCATTGTTCTTCGTTATCGCATTGGCCGCCCTGGTTCGGGGTCCCTGCTGCGTGAACTGATATCCAAATTTAAGGATATTTGTATTTTCCTCAAGCATCTTGGCCATTTCTAATTCTACTGAGGTGCCCAACTGCTGTCTCTGAAAGAATAATAAATAAAGAATATTAATAAACCAGATCAAAACATTTTTTTGGTGATTAAGATTTAGGGTTTCCAGCCTCATACTGACTGTGTTAGTCTCTAATTTTTCTGAACTTGCACAACATACACAAAACCCACATTTTAAAAAGTTCAACAGACACGCCCACAACGCATATAGCAATAGTGTGGCTAGCATAAGTATACCTCATACCCTCCAGGATGGGTATGATGAAGAAGACAGAAGGACTGAGGAAGTGCTGCCGGATGTCCACAAAGCCCTGGCTCCAATCCCAGCACCACACACACAGCTGTGGTGGTGCACACCTTCGACCCCAGGACTGGAAGCTGACAGCAGAGATTTAAGGTCATCCTCTCATACAGAGAAGTTGGAGGTTAGCCTGGGCTACATAAGACTCAGTCTCAACCTTGGCCCCGACAAAACCAAACCAACAAACTAACTAAAGGAGAAAATGGGTAAGCATCAGGCATGGTAGTGTGCATGGAGAGTTCCAGGTACCGGGTAGGCTGAGGTGGGGGAAATGCTTGATCCTAGAGCACGAACAGTCTGGGCAATATAGCGTGACCCTGAATTTGTTTTGTTTCTTGAAGTAGTTGCCAAGAATGTAGAAAAGTGGGCCCTTGGTAATTGCTTGAAATACAGAATTATCATATTCTCCAGTAATCCTACTTGTAGGTATAAGGTCCAAGAAATAAACACGTATGTTCATAAAAAATTATATGTAAATATTCATGAGAACATCATTTTTATTATTTTTTTGATTTTTAAAAAAAATTTCATGCATATGAGCATATAAGTGTTTTGCCTGTATGTATGTGCACCATGGATATGTTTGGTGCCCATGAAGGTCAGAAAATGCATTAGAGCTACCATTTACATGCTAGAAATTGAACCCAGGTCCTCTCCAAGAGCAACAAGGGCTCATAACTGCAGAGCCATCTCTTCAGCTCCATGACACTTTAACTATCCCCAAATAGACACTACATGTGTTCTGACACGTACTGCAGCAAGGCTAAGCACCCAGGACTTTATCACAAAAAAGAAATCACATATTGAGTTACATCTCAGTTAAAAATTTGAGATCATGAATTAAGAAGGATTTTGGCTTCTTAGTTATAACCAAATTTTTCTATTTTTGTAGTCTACAAATTTATTTTGAAGAGCTCAGGGAATCATTTGCCAAATATCTTCAAATAACTGAAGTTATTTTGTGTGTATGTGCATGCACACATGGTTGCAGGTGCATCTGCCAGTACACATGTGTGGCGGCCAGAGGCTGGCACTATTTTTTCTATCATTCTCCACCTTATTTTTTGAGACAGAGTTTCTCACTGAACTAGAAGTTCATTGTTTTGGCTAGGCTGGCAGGCCAGCGAGCCTGTGGGACCAGAGACCGGGTTAGAGATACATGTTGCTGCATTCTGCTTTTCTGTGGGTGCTGAATCCAAACTCAGGCCCACATGATTATGTAGCAAGAACACCACCACTGAGCCATCTCCCCAGTCCCTAAAACTATTTTTTAAATAAAAAAAATTAATAGTTGCTCTATATGGAAATATTTCTAGCATGTATATTTTCCCCCTTTAAAAAAATTCTGTCTGTGCGACTGGTGAGAGGGCTCAGCAGCTAAGGACTCTTGCTGTTCTTTCAGAGGACCCAGGTCCAGATCCCAGCACCCACCTCAGGTGGCTCACAACCATATTTTACCCCAGTTCTGGGAATCCAAAGCTTCTAGTTTCCATATGCAGTGGGGGCTACCGTTTCCTTCGAATTGCTACTGTAAACCACAAACCTGATTGTCAATCTTGAGCTCCATCAGGGTCTCATTATCTCTCAAAGCATCAATCAGTGCTAAAACTCCTGTGCCTGTGATGAAGTTGGACTCCATATTTAAGCTCTTCAAAGTTTTGTTCACTTTCAGCATATCTGCAAAAGCCTAGAAATTAAGAGAAAATATTTGGAGATTAAAATCTGATAGCACCTATTTTTTGCTGCATCTACCAAAAGTAAATTCATGAATTCAACTTTCTCAAGTTTCTCTTGACACTGTTGCAGTTTTAGACATCACTGCTCAGGTCTCTCATGTATTTACCTATCCCAGGTACATTACCATATATAATCCTTACATTATTCGGTCACACGTAATAGCCTGGTGCTGACATTTCTAACTCTTAAGAGGTGGCTCAATGAGAAGCAATTGCAATCATCCAGGAAAGAGTTCTCTGCTTGGACCAGGGCAGGAGTAATAAAAATGTGAGAAACGGTTGGAGACTGAAAATATTTTTTCTTTCCTCCTTTTTCCCCTTTGAGTATTTCTCTGTGTAGCCATGGCTGGCCTGGAACTCACTCTGTAGACCAGGCTGGCTTAGCACTAGGAGATCCACCTGCCTCTGCCTCCCATATGTTGGGATTAAAGGCGTGCACCAGCATCGTGGCTAAGGACAGGGTGTCACGTATCCTAAGCTGGCCCTATGAGTACCAGGCTGGGATGGCCTTGAATTTCTGATCATTTTTGGCTCTACTTCCTGAATTATAGGCATTATAAGTATATGTTGGGACTATAAGTATGTGCCACCACATTTAGTTTATGTGGTGCTGGGGAGAAGTCCAGGGCTTCACACATGTGAAGTACTCTACTAATTGAGCTCCAGCTCCAGCCTTTCCCATGGCCCTTTAAGAAAGGTTCTGCAGTGTTGCCCCTCGCTGGCCTGGAACAGATAGAGATCAGCCTGCTTCTACCCTCAGACTGCTGGAATTAAAGGTGCGCACCACTGCACCCAGATCCAGGCAATTAAAAAGTTGACTGTGTCTGTGTGTTTAGGAAGTGTGTGGATGCACATGCATTACGGTGTACATGTGGAGGTCAGGGGAAAACTCTGGAGTTGTTTCTCTCTCTCCCTTTATGAAAGTAGACTAATACTGCCATGTAGGAGAAGGTGAGGAAAGGAGGCGTGGGACTGGTCTGGCATTCAGTCGTGTTAGATATCCAAGCACAGCTACTTGGAAGGTGGCTGGGTGTGAGTGCAGAGTTAAGAACAGGGATGTGAAGGAGACAAGAGCGCTGGAGTCGCCAGCAAGCACTGAAATGAGCTTGCCCAGGCAGTAGTGAAGGGGAAAAGCAGAAAGCTCTGGCTCACTCCAGCGTTCAGAGCTTGGGGAGATAAGGTAGACTCTGGGTGGGACTAGTGAAGTGGGAGGACTGATAAATTCACACACACACACACACACACACACACACACACACACACACACACACACACACACATTAAAAATTAGGGCTAATGATATGCCTCAGTGGGTAGGGTACTGACTGTGAACCTTGACAACCCAAATTCCATCTCTGGGACCCACATAGTGGTGGAAGGAGAGAAGCAATTCTTACAAGTTATCCTCTGACCTCCACATATACACTGTAACACATGTACACACAGGCATGCGCATGCATGTGCGCACCCCCCCCCCCAACATCAAGTAAATAAATGGATAGAAAGTGTGAAAGGGAGTCACAGCTTATGTGGGTGCAGTGGGATAGACCCTGGGAAGTAGAGGCAGGAGAACCAGGGAGCTCAAGACCATCTTCCCATACACAGAGCCCTGGACTGTGGGAGATCCTGTCTCACAAACGAATTGGTTTAATCTCACTATAGCTCACGGGTCTGTAGACATCAGTTGGGAACGACTGACATTGTCAATCACAGCATACTTACAACAGCCACGGGGTCATTGCTCCTGGTGGCCGCGAGACTAAAATGTTTCACATGCGTGTTGGCTTCCAAAGTCTTCGCAAAATCTTTTAGAGTTGGGATTGGGATATTCTTGAAAGACGAGAAACATGAAACACCATCAACATTTTAGTTTTCAGGAAGTTCAATCCATCAATCAAATACATTTATACTTACTGTTTGCTTTAAAATACACTCAGGAAGCACACACACAAACAGCCTGGTCTACACAGAGTTCTAGGATAGCCAGTACTATACAGAGAGACCCTGCCTCAAAACAAACAAACCATCAGTAATAACAATTTGAAAAAAAAGAAAAGAAAACAATCCAGCAAACAAAAACCAGTAAGAAAGCCAATTTCTAGGCATTTGGTCAAGAGATACAAAACCTGCATTTATTTTTTCAAAGAAGTCACACGTGGACAGCTACTTTACACATAACCCTTCTAAACTGGAAGCAATCCATGTTGACTAAGTGACTCCTGAATAAACAAACCGCAGCAAAACCTGTGCGAGAAAGACTCCACAGTGAAAAAGAACAACCTAGTGAAACCTACCAAATATGGGAGTCTTGAGTGCACTCTGCCTAATGCTAGACTCAAAAAGCTGCAAACCTAATCCCATTTTGAAGGCTGGAGACGGCAGGGTGAGTGGTTGTCAGGATGGGCAGGGGGTAACAGAGGGGCCTAAAGAGTGGCTACCGGGAGCCGGGCATGGTGGCGCACGCCTTTAATCCCAGCACTCGGGAGGCAGAGGCAGGCGGATTTCTGAGTTCGAGGCCAGCTTGGTCTACAGAGTGAGTTCCAGGACAGCCAGGGCTACACAGAGAAACCCTGTCTCAAAAAACCAAAAAAAAAAGAGTGTCTACCAGGACAGTGGCCTTTACATCTGTCAGTCAGTTGTTTATTTTTTGTTTTACCACTTGACAGTGGTATCTTACAGCTTGCACAACTCAGGACTGTACACTAAAAGAATTTTATGTAATTATACTAAAAATACCTTCATTTAATATCTGATTAAAACAAAACCCAAAAGGCTAACGTTCTTAGAAGTAGGCAGTATTTTGCTGGGTAGTGGTACTGCGTGCTTTTAATCCCAGCACTCAGGAGACAGAGGTAGGTGGATCTACAGAGTGAGTTCCAGGGACAGTATTTTAAAAATTAATTTACTATGTGTAAGACTTACATTTTTATATGATAAACTCTTTAAATACTCTGTCTTTTTTTTTATAGATTTATTTACCATTATATGTAAGTACACTGTAGCTGTCTTCAGACACACCAGAAGAGGGGGTCAGATCTCATTATGGATGGTTATGAGCCATCATGTGGTTGCTGGGAATTGAACTCAGGACCTTTGGAAGAGCAGTTAGTGCTGAGCCATCTCTCCAGCCCTAAATACTTTCTGTAACACTGATTTTTTTTTTTTTTTTTTTTTTTTTTTGAGACAAGGTTTTTCTGTGCAGCCCTGGCTGTCCTGGAACTCACTCTGTAAATCAGGCTAGCCTTGAACTCATAAATACGCCTGCCTCTACCTTCCAAATGCTGGGATTAAACGCATGCACCACCACTGCCTGGCAACACTGAATTTCTAAACTTTGAGGGAATCTATGTTCATATACTGTTAGTATACTTCACCTTAAAGAAAGGAGATAAGACTACATACCAGAACTGTCATGTTATTACCTTGGGTTCTACTGACTCATAGCAAACATCATGTGCTGACATTGATACATATGTTTACTGCATGCTTAACATACTTACTTTTATATTATTCAAATTAACTTCAACAAGACGGGCATCATTTTCCCTAATTCTCTTTAAACTCTCTTCAACGTTGGTTGGATTTGGTGGCTCATCAAACACTGGAAGAATCTTTTCCCCTTTAACCACATCTGCAGGAGCAAATGGAAAGAGAAGGGCTGACTGAGAGGCTGAGACTGAGGGGAGATACACAGCGACTAGGTCACCTGTCCCCACTCTGCATAACTGCTAAAAGACCCTGTAAGTGTTGTAGTTATTTATGTCACCAAATGGGTGTTACTGAGGAGGTCTGCTTCCCTTTAGATGTAATGCGTTGGCTTTCTTCCAGCTCGTGGACTGTGGCAGATGGAGAAGCACTTCACGGAATGGAAATGAGGGAGTTCTCAGTTTTACAAAAACACTGGAGTATTTAAAGGCCCAGCATCTAATAATGGCATTGGGTTATGTTTTTAAAACGATCTTAATTTGTGAGACATATATATGTGTATGGAGACAAACTAACAAAAATTAGGCTTGACTTAAAACAGTATCTGTTCGATGGGATGCTACAATTACATGAAAGGCTCACAGGGAACAGTAAGTGGATGGTGCTGAGTCAGCTCATCTCTTTTCTTTCCCTGCCTCTCATTCTAAAGCCGAGCCTTGCCATATAAGCAAGGCTGCCGAGAGCTTGCCGCCCTCTCTGCTTTAGACTCTCGAGGACTGAGATTAGAAGTGTGCAGCACACAGCACACACACAGTTCCTCTATCATCAGTCCTGACTGTCTCCAGGACTGAGGGACCACACTTGATACACTATATAACAAGCATTTGCCAACTCCCACGATATTAACCAAAGCAACACCCCCACGTTCACATCGGGCCTAGCCATTAGACCTAATAGTTCACAGAGTCACCGGAGACAGAAAAACATACATCCTGGTTGCAGTAAACCACATGCAGTAGGTAGAAGTTTCATTTGGCAAATAACCTAGTTCACTGGAGAAATAAACGCCATGGCAGGGGAGGATGCTGAGGAGAGGAACTGTGAACAATACAGTCCCAGTATTCTGGGATTTTGGGGCTGATGAGATGGTTCAGCAGGTAAAGGTGTTTAATGCCAAACCTACACCTGAATTTACTTTCTGGGTCCCATAAGGAGAGAGCTAACATCCACAAGTTATCTCAGATCTACACATGTACAACATGGAAAAAGGTTTTTTAAAGAAAGGAAAAAGAAGGAAAACCAAACAAATGTAATGTGTAACCTTACTTGGATTCTGATTTGAAATAAGGATGACTTATTTTTGAAAAATTTATACACAGATTGAATTTCAGATGATATGAAGTGAATATTGTTTTTGTGCTTAATAATGGCATTGAGTTATGTTTTTAAAGTCTTGAATTTGTGATATATATATGTAGTATATATGTGTTTGTGTGTTTTATGCTTACGCATAAAGTAACAAAAATAAGAAGGTTTGACTTTTAAAAATTTCAGGGGGAAATAAAAGGCTGGTGAGATGGCTCAGCAGGGAGGTGTTTACTGCCAGTCTGGTGACCTTTTGATTCTTGGGATCCACATGAGAGAGAGAATAGACTCATACAGGATGACCACTGGCCCCTAAATGCAAGGAAGGAAGGAAGGAAGGAGGGAGAGAGGGAACGAAGGGAGGGAGGTAGGTAGGTAAGGAAGT
The DNA here is from genome assembly GCF_978045245.1 of Mus caroli. Lineage (NCBI taxonomy): Eukaryota > Metazoa > Chordata > Mammalia > Rodentia > Muridae > Mus > Mus caroli. The sequence goes on from NW_028227266.1 coordinate 74,191,955, forward strand.
TCAGAAAAAGATGAAGCCTCTGGGAGGGAGGCTGAAGAGGTAGTAATGCTAATGAAATAGCTGAAGTCAGGTAATGAATACCTGATGCTTTCTTCTTTCTCACAAATGAATATTTCTGAAGATAAAAAGTTAAAAACCAAGGGAAAGAGCCAAACTACAGACACTATAAAAGGGATAAGTATACAAATGTTTGAATGAAATAAGTCTGCAAAACCCTCACTGCTCCCTCAGAGGACAGTAACAAGCACGATCCCTCTTTCACAGGGCTGCTGTGAATGTTACGTGAGCCTGACCCACACGTGACCGAGTGCACAGAGGGAGTCCATAGTAAGAAGCTAGAAAGAGAAAAGAAAGAAAAGAAACCAGCCCTAGGAATAGAGCTACTATTAAAACATTAAGCTGCATGCTAGAGAGATGGCTCAGAGGTAAGAGCACTAGCTGCTCTTGTGGAGGACCTGGGCTTGATTCCCAGCACCCTCGAAGTAGCTCACAACCACTTCCAGTCCTGGGGAAACCAACACCCACTTCTGGCCACCATGGGTGCACTGACATCATATAGACAAAACAGCCATAAAAAACCCAAAAATGTAAACAGTATTAATTAAAATTCTTAAAAGTTAAACTGCAATAAACACATAAATGTCACTAAAAAGACAATTTATGCATAATATGTATACATTTGCATATAAATGGCCAGAATTATAGAACAAGATATATACCAACTTGTTAACAGCTGAGGGGGTGGTAGGCTACCTAATGCTTTTGAATATAGACATTTACTTCTTTTTTAAAAAATTATTTATGAATTCTCGTGTGTGTCTACTTGAATATATGTATATCGCATGTACTCAGGAGCCTATTGGGGCCAGAAAAGGGCACCGGATCCCTTGACACTTAAGTTACAGGTGGTTGTGAACCACCACGTAGGTGCTGGGAACCAAACCCTGACTCTCAAACAAAAGCAGCAAACGCTTAACTGCTGAGCCATCTCTCCAGCTCTGAGACATTGACTCTGTAGTGTATTTATGACATACTTAAACATGTTACAATAGCAAATATTTACCTTGAGATTTTTTTTTTTTAAAAACACCCTATATTTAAAAAAAGAAACTGTCAGAATTTCCATGGATTCCTTAAAAACTAGCAACATGAAAATAAAATGTCAACAAAAACTAGGTATGGCTGGTCGGGGGCTGTTCAGTGGCGGAACGTTCATGTAGTTTGCTTAAGGTCCTTTGTTGGATCCTCACTGCAAAAACAACTTCTAAAAAAAAAAAAAACCAATGCAAATTAAAAACCCTAAGCTTGTGTGGCTTTTATACTGTTTGCCATTAGTATTGATGTGGCAAAAATGGTTCCCATTACACACTGCCAGGACTCAGGAGGCAGATCTGAGGTTCAAGACCAACTAAGGTTGTCCGGCAGTGGTGGCACACCTTTAATCCCAGCACTTGGGAGGCAGAGGCAGGCGGATTTCTGAGTTGGAGGCCAGCCTGGACTACAAAGTGAGTTCCAGGAGAGCCAGGGCTACACAGAGAAAAACCCTGTCTCAAAAAACGAACGAACAAACAAACAAACAAAGACCAGCTAAGGCTACACAGTGAGACCCTGTTTAAAAACAAAAACAAACAAAAAGACTAAATTACTAAGTATTCTAAAAACAAAAAATTATGAGTACACTATAGCTGTCTTCACACACACCAGAAGAGAATATTGGATCCCATTACAGATGGTTGTGAGCCACCATGTAGTTGCTGGGAATTGAATTCAGGATATCTGGAAGAGCAGTTGGTGCTCTTAATCGCTGAGCTATCTCTCTAGCTCTAAAATTTGGTTTTTAAAAATATTTACTTTACTTTATATGTATGTGTGTATGCCACATGTGTGGGGAACCTTGGAGGCCTGGAATGGGCACTGGGTCCCTGGAGCTGGAGTTACAGGTGACAGTAAGCTCAAAAAGGTAGAAACTGAACTTCATCTTCCAGAACAACAGGAAGCTAGCTAACTAGCTAGCTAACTAGCTTCCTTCCTTCCTTTTTTCTTTCCTTTTCTTTCTTTCTTTTTTTTTTTTGAGACAGGGTTTGTTTGTGTATTATTGTCCTGGAGTTCACTTTGTGGACCAGGCTGGCCTCAAACTCAGAGATCCACCTGCCTCTGCCCTCTGCCTACTGAGTGTCAGGATTAAAGCTGTGCCTTGCTACCACCACCTGGCTCAGGAAGCATTCTTAATTTTGAGATTATAAACATGAATCACAACACCTGACTAAATCTTGATGGCTTTCTTGATAGTAATATCAAACATGTATATATAATATTGGGATATCTGGTATAATAACTACCAAAGTTAATACATGGGAGGAAGCAAAGGATTAGAATCCACAAGGCATTTCAGTTACTCACTGGGAAAATGTTCTTGGTTGACACCATTACTACTTCCCAGCACATCACAGAACGGTGTGTCTGCAATCAGATTGTGCATCCCAAGAATAGCTGCAGAGACAGAAGAGCGTTAGATTTCCACTTCTACCTGCTCGAAACCTCTTCGTTTTGACATGGGGCCTGGCTGTGTCTCAGGCAGGCCTCTAACTCCTGGGCCAAAGCCTTCCAGGTAGCTGTGACTATAGGTGAGCACAGCGCCCAGTTTGCCAACAAAAACTAAGTATTTTAACATTCTCCAGACACTTCCCTACTCACCTGAAAATGGACACTACATCCCCAAACAGGAGGAAGGGGTGAGGTAGCGGTCAGAAATCACCGACAACCTCTCATCTATTCTCACCAATACCCTTGTTATTTCCTAGCATCTTTTAAGTTAGACTACAGGGTGAGTGAGGCAGGCTGGCCTTAAAGGAAAACCTGTTAGCGCCATCTGGTGGCTAAGAGAGGAAAGTGAAAAGATGTTCTTACTGTTCACTGTCTAGGGTTGCAGGAACATAACACTATATATACAAAGACAGAGCAGAAGGCGGGGCGTGATGGCACATGTGACTACGGTAAGGGCTGTTAAGTTCTTTCATTTAGACTAAAGCAGCACTGTCAGAAGCATTCAAATTCTTTGATCTGCTCTCTGATGAAGCTTCTAGTTACAACCCCCCAGTGCTCTGCTCCGTAAGGAGAACACCACCTTCTGGAGTTGTGACAACACGTGCTCTCTGCCGCCTTCCAAGGTTCTTCCCAGGAACCTCCACTCTACTTTCTAACATGCCATTGGGTTATTGGGTATGAGGACCTTCCTACATGTCACAATTTCTACCCAGGAAAATGGGTATTTGCATAGTAACTGGGAATAGTGGTCTGGGTAAGAAACTGGCCACGGGGATACAGAAGTCTGTAGTGTTCCTTGTCATTCGGTGGAGTTGGGGAAGTGACTACAGATCCTGATTTCTATTTACTCTCCATAAAGCAGGGCAGAATGTGACCCTGAAGGCTGTTCCTAGTGCTTAGACTGCACAGGCTCACAGCTGATGGAACAGCTTTTGTTGCTGTTAGAAAGATTAAAATACAGCAACATAGGAATATCATCAAATAAGAAATTTTATCACTATAAAATTTCACCATAGAGAGTATGTAAAAAAAAATCCAACGCTTAGATTTACTGTACAGAGCAGGCTTTTTTCTAATGCATGAAGATGGGCCCTGTATTGCTTGCCCCATGCCATACTCATCCAACCCCCACCCCCTGCCTTGGGAGATACCTGCAAGGTCACACAGTTCTGTGTCTGAAGCACTTGTCAAAGCTTCTTCTAACTCTGGATCGAGGGATAGAGTTTCTTCTGTAAAAGTCTGCACTGGCTTCTGTTTGGGGATAAAAATTTTCCCTGAAAAACAAAAGCATTTGTTACTTATCACTGCTGTCACTAAATCAGTGCCATCTTTGCCCCTCTCACACAGGTAAGGCACAAACTGAAATAGACAAGTATGTCAAAACCAACACCTAGCTGGACACTGGTGGCGCACGCCTTTAATCCCAGCACCTGGGAGGCAGAGGCAGGCGGATTTCTGAGTTTGAGGCCAGCGTGGTCTACAGAGTGAGTTTCGGGATAGCCAGGGCTACAAAGAGAAACCCTGTTTCAAAAAAACCCCAAACCCAAAAACAACAACAAAAAACCCCAACATCTACAGCAATATACTGGCTACACACGCTAGAAAGCAAGAATAACTGAAAAATCTTCCCATCTCTGAAAATAAAAATGGCTACTTTTGTTTTCAGTTCTGAGATAGAATTTCACTTTGTGGCTCAGGCTGGCCTTGAACTTTTATGTGGCCTAGACTGGCCTTGGACTCATAATCCTTTCATTTCAGCCTCCCGAGTGCACAATGCCCAGTTCTTTTGTGGAGAAATCATGAGTTATTTCACAGATTCTGAATCAATATTTAAATGAAGCTGGCTGAGTAACTATGAAAGCACCGGGTACTTAAAGCAGAAAGAATGGCAGTGAGCTCCAAACCAGCCACACACACACACACACACACACACACACACACACACACACACTTTCTCACACCCCTCCACATCTACACCCCCCACACCCACACCTACACCTGAAATCCTAGAAAATTTATAAAAATTAAAAAGGCATCCAATTTCTTACTACAAACTGTTATAGTGACTTGAGGAACAGCAGAGAGAATTCTAGATACTCAAGTTCTAATTTAATTGCAGGGAAATTTCTCTATATCCCAAGTGGTGTCCTAAAACTCATCAACTGTTCCTCTGAGGCAAGGACACTGGCTAGCTGTGAGGGAGGTAGATACAAGTAGATTAGAAGTTCAAGGTTACCCTGAGCTTATGAGAGCTTGTCTCAAAAGAAAGAAAAACCCCAAGTTATCCCGCATCTCTGTCTAAAGCTCCCCACCTCTTAAAATATTATGCTGCTATTGCTTCTCCATTAGATTGCTTGGTTATTTTTTATAATTAAAGATTTACTATTATTATTATTGATATTTTTCTTTGTTTGAGACAGGGTCTCTCTTTGTACCCCTGGCTACCCTGGAACTCACCATGTAGATTAGGCTGACCTTCAACGCACAGAGATCCTCTTACCTCTGCCTCCTGAGTGCTGAACCATTCTGAGAACATACCAGGAGCTTCCTTCCTGTCAAGGCCCTGGGATTTTGGAGAAGCTGCCTACTTTCCTGTGACCCCTGCCCCTGACACATAGCCCTGACTAAAACTCTCTAGGGAACAGGCAGCTGTTTTCCACCTCCCCTCCCACACCTGGCTCTTTGTGCCCTGGAGGATAACTTGACCCTTGCTTACCTCATCTGCTTTCTGCTCTATGGCAGGAGGATGGCCTGGGAAAAGTTGTAGCTCTGCTGCTCTTCCCCCAGTCTCTCCCAGCTGACAGGCAAGCCTTGGGGAGTTTTTCCTCTCTACTTCCCCTGTACTCAGTGCCATCCCCAGCACTAAAGACAGACTCTGTCTCTATTGCTATATTATTCACTGTATTCAATGCCATAATTGTGGCTATTTGATTAAAAATTCAGCTATATTTCAAGTGCTCAATAGAAACATCTAGTGTGATGTCTGTGTTAACCAGTACAGCAGATACTAGTTGGTTATGGTTTATTCTGTTGTTTCGGTTGTTATAGCTTAGCTGTGAAGTACCTCAAAAGTTCCTGGGCAGAAGTCCTGTCTCCCAGTTGGTAATCCAGTCACTATTAGTAACTGGATCATGAGGGCACTGGAATGTGGGGTTAGGGGTGGGGTAGGATAAGGAGACTAGTTACAAGCAAGTTACTGGAGAGGTCTGGGGAGATACACCCATTTCTGGCCCCTTCCTGGCTGCCATGTGGCAAGCACCTCTGGTCCACAACATGCTCTCACTACAGCGTTCTGCTTCATTCCAGGCTGACTGTACTGACACTTTCAGGGCAGCGAGCAAATATAAACCTGTAAAGGACTCACTGTATAGCCCTGGCTGGCTTTGATCTCGGATCCACATTCAGAGACTAAAGGTGTGTGCTACCACACCAGCCCTCAATTTTTCCTTTAAAAGGAGCAAAGTTGTTTTTCTCAGGTATTTGTTAAAATGACAGAAAAATTAACACAATGAGATTAACAGTTTTTTGTAACTTCCTATATCTGAATTCAAAGCCAGGGATTTTCTGATTTTGACACTGGGTCAATCCAGATGACTTTGTATTAATGAGGGCATGTTAACTGCATACATACCACAGATTGCCAGTTGAAATTAGTGCTTTAAGTCTTAGCTCTAGCAGTGAGGATGTATTAATGACATACATTCCACAGAGCATCTAGTGAAGACAGAGCTTGAAGTCTTAGCTACAGTAATTAGACAACAATTCCTTATTACCAACCATATAGTTGTCTGTACTTACAAGGTCTTATGCAATCCATCCCCCGTCCCCTCAGTTTTCCAAGGAAGAGTTTCTCTGTGTAGCCCTGGATGACGTGGACCTCAGATCTATAGACCTCTCGGGAGTGCTGGGATTAAAGGTGTCACCATCATCTAACTCTTAAGAAAACTCTTAGCTCTAATAATATAGTTGCAGGATACAACAATCAATATAGGAAAACAGTAGTCTACACACACACACACACACACACACTGAACTTTTAAGAGAAAGAAAGTAGGACTGGTGAGATGGCTCAGCGGGAAAGAGCACTGACTGCTCTTCTGAAGGTCCTGAGTTCAAATCCCAGCAACCACATGGTGGCTCACAAACATAATGAGATCTGATGCCCTCTTCTGGCATGTCTGAAGACAGCTACAGTGTACTTATGCATAATAATAAATAAAACTTTGGGCTGGAGCAAGCAGGAACTGAGAGAGCAGGGTCGACTAGAGTGAGTGGGGTTGACTGGAGCCTAAAATTCAATTCCCAACATCCACATGAAGGCTCACAACCATCTGTACAGCTACAGTGTACTCATATACATAAAAATAAATAAATCAATCTTTAAAAAAAAGAAGAAAAGAAAGTAGAAAAAATACCCCATTCATATTGAGCTTCTTCCCCTGCCAAAAAGACCTCTACAAAGGAAACTAAAGACACTGGAAAAGGAAGTCAATGACGATAATAGAGATCTTCCCTGCTCTTGGATTGGCAGAATTAATTGTGAAAATGACTTTAATACCAAAATTAATCCACAGATTTAACACAATACAGGTTTAATCAAAATTTAGATTCTATTTCACAGCTCTAGGGAACCCAAGAATCATATGGAATGGAATCACAAAAGTCCACAGGTAGCCAAAGCAATCCTAAAGAGCAAGAACAAAAGTGGGTGTATCGTCAAACCTCAAACCACACTACAGGAGCTACAGACTTGGAACCGAATAGAGGACTGGAATACACCGACAAAGCTGTGGGTGTCTAATCTCTGACAAAGGTGGCCAGAAGAGTAGAGGAGGATGCAGCAGAGGAGGATGCAGCAGAGGAGGACAGCCTAGTCAACAAGAAGAGCTGGCAAACCTGGGAGTCCACTTGCAGGGGAATTCAATTAGATCCATTACCTTTCATGCTATGTAAGAACCAATTAGAAATGGAATAAATACCCTAACTTAAAACCTCAAGGTGCTAAAGAAAAACTTAGGAATATGTTTCAAAACACTGGGGGTATGGTATGGAAGAGTTTTCTGAACAGAACTTCAATAGTATAGGAACCAATCTCAAATATCAATAGGTAGGGTTGCATGAAATTAAAAGCTTTCTGTACAGCATTTAAAACTGGGCTAATCTACAAATGGGCTAATGAAATAAACAAGCGATTCTCAGAAGAAAAAAATATAAATGAGTTTTTAACAACCTTAGTCATCAGGAAAAGATAAATTTAGACTATTTTGTGTGCCTCCCTCCCTTGAGATTTTCAAGGACAGAATCTATGATCTGGTCATCCCCATCAACCAGCTGAATAACAACTTGGGGAACAGCTTTTTAGTTCAAATGGCCCCATTTGAAACAGCATAATTCAAAATATGCTGGTTCAAAGATGAGCTAACTAGAAATAATGCTATGTATATGGGTGTTTTGCCTGTGCATATAGGTCTATGTACCACATATACATGCCTGGTGCTCACCGAGGCCAGAAGAGGGCATCAGATCCTCTGGAACCAGAGTTATAGATGATTGTGAGCTGCCATGTGGGTCCTCTGGAAGAGAGACTACTGAGCCATCTCTCAAGCCCTGAATGAGTTTGCCTGCCTTCCCTGCTGTTCATAGCTGGTTCTAAGTGGTGAATGCAGAGTAGACTTGGCCACAAGTGTCAAGAAATTCTGATATTTGAGGTGTATCCCAGAGACTCTGGTTTATTAGTTGGTCTGATGTGTATCTGCATCCCAACAGCCAGCAGGCAAGGTTGAGAATAAAACAAAACAAAACAAAACACAACCATGTATTAAATGCCCTGATTTTGCCATTCTATACTATGCACATATATAAAGAAGTTTGCTGCATATTGCAAATATATATAGTTCCTATTTTTGTCAATTTAAAGAGAAAAAAAGAAAAGCTGATGTAGCCTTATGTGGGAGGAAGTGGCCTAAGTTCCAGGTCACCCTCAGGTCTAACGTGAACTAAGTCTGAGGCCAGCCTGGGCTTAAAAAATGAAGCTAGAGCCGGGCGTGGTGGCGCACGCCTTTAATCCCAGCACTTGGGAGGCAGAGGCAGGCGGATTTTTGAGTTCGAGGCCAGCCTGGTCTACAAAGTGAGTTCCAGGACAGCCAGGGCTACACAGAGAAACCCTGTCTCGAAAAACCAAAAAAAAAAAAAAAAAAAAAAAAAAAAAAAAAAAAAAAAATGAAGCTAGAAAAAATAAAAAGAAAACCAATCAAAGTATCAAATAGCTGTCCATGTCTTGGAGGAGCTGAAGGAATCTAAAGCATTGTAAAAATCTAAGATGTTTATTTTTATAATCCTCACCCACAGTTCTTGAGGTATTATTCATATCTAATTTCCCCCACCCACAAACTTCTACTAATGCTTAATAAGTACAAAATAAACCTTAATAGAAAAAAAAAAAAAAAAAAACAAGCCAAAAAACTTTCTGAAGACCTATGGAAATTCTAACACAAATTTTTATCTTTATTTTTTGAAATCAAACTCATTTTATTAATTCTTTGATAAACACAAAGTTACACACTTTTAAAGGTACTAAATATAAGAACAATCTTCGGAGGGATAATGATTTTTGATGAACTCACATTTCCTTTCAAGTTTTATATATAACTTAATGTCTTATTTCTAAATAAATTCAGCTTTAAAAATGAGCTGTTGTAATCGTGCTAGGACTATGAAAAAGTGGCAGCACACATACCAAACATTATTGTTAAATAGCTCCTGACGTGGACTTGGTATCTGTCTTGGGGTTCTTTTTATGATAATCTCTCCATATGTAGAGTGTTAATAATAATAAGTAATTACTTCAGCCTGTTCTTTTCTGATGAGAGACGGAAAGGGAGTGGATCCAGATAGGCGGGGAGGTGGGAAGGAACTGGGAGGAGCGGAGGGAGGGGAAACTGTAATTAGGGTGTGTTATATGAGAAAAGAATCTATTTTTAATAAGAAGGGTGTGGGGCTGGGGCTTTAGCTCAGCAGGCGCCAGCTTGCCTAACATGTGTGAAGTCAGGAGTTGGATTGTCTGTACCAGAAGAAAAGAGAGGCGAGAAATAAAAGAGACAATTCCTATTCAACAATAAAAAAGGAATTACTTCATATTTTCTTTAGGAGTACCCTAATACAATAATTGAGATTAATTTTATAAGAAGGTATAAATTAGGTAGGATCTAAACTTGCTCTATGAATACAGATTTTGAGGATCTTTCCAAATTTATTTTTTGACTTGAGTTCTTTTCAAAATCCCAAATGTTCACTTTATATAAAGTGACAAGCTAACTGAGAATTCATAGGAAATCTAAGTAAGCCAGAACAGCCTTACAGAAATCTAAGCAGGCCAAGCTACCTGAGAAGGACCAATACCAGGGAACTCACACTTGACCATTTGAAGATTCAATGCAAACCTAATGTAATTAAGCCAGCATTGCCATGTTGAAGAAAAAGATATTTAGAGTAATGGAATTGAATCTATAAGTAAACTCTTGAACTTTAGGCAACTGATTCACCTACAAGAACATAAGAACAATTCAATTGAGAAAGGTCAGTAGACAACTAGACAGTCACATGCAAAATGCCATGAAGTTAGATCCCCCCCTTCCAATCACAAGCATAAATCCAAAACAAATCAGAAAGCTGAGAGTAATGGCTCATTAATCACCTGCAATCCCAGAACTTGGAAGATTAAGGCAGGAGGATCCCTAGGAGTTTGGGACCAGCATGGGCTACAGCATATAACTGTCTTAAAAAAACAAAAAAACAAAAAACAAAAACAAAAAAAAAACAAAAGCAACAACCATTTATATACAATATTCATTGCAGCATATTTATAACTAAAATTCAGAAACAACCCAAATATTAAAGAACAAAATATAATAGAACATGATTCTATTATTAAAAGGAGTGAGGGAAGGACCGGGAATGTAGGTCTGCTGTAGAGTGCACACGCTTAGTGAGAAAGCAGCCATCAGCTTCTATAGTATCAGCCCACTGATGGAAGTGTCCAGAGCCAGCGAGGAAATCAGTGATTGCCTATGGCTATGGAGTAGAACAGGGATGTGGTAGACTGATTGATTTACAAATGGATACAGGGTTTCTATGGGGCATGATGAAATTGTTCTAAACTAAAGATTGTGGGATCATTGTATAATTCTATGAATATGTTCAACATTACTGAATCATATACCTTACACAGGGAGATTTTATTCACAGGAATTTCCTTTTATACAATCTTTATTAGCAAAAGATGGTTTTTAAAGATTATTTTACACACTACAGAGGTGTGTGTGTGTTGCACTTGTGGTAATGTTGATTTTAATACAAGCTCCTTCAGAGGGCATCAGATGCCGTGGAGCTGGAGGGATGAGGTATAGGCAGCTATGAGCTGTGTGCTGGATCATCTACAAGAGTAGTAAACATTTAACTGCTGAGCCACCTTTCCAGCCCCAAATAAAGTTTTGTTTTTTTAAATTAAGGGGATTGGGTAGTGAGATTGCTTAGTTGATAAAAGTGCTTTTCTTAGTAATATTTTAATTTCAGTAACTATGAGACACTGGCTAATTTAATGCCTTTCCTTTATACTGGTTACTTTTGGTTTGTGCCCTAATTGCCTCACAGGGTGAGTGAAATGTTAGGCTTTATCAGACAGATATCAGATAGATATAGGGTGGATGTATCATTTTTTATCCCAAGCCATTCATTAGCAAGTGTATTAGTAACATACTGTATAATTCACCTGAATTCTTACATGCTTTCTACATGAAAGTCGTGAATACTTCTCTATTGAAATTTTGACCTCAGATAAGATGACTTGATATACATATAGGTTTTTTTTTAAAAAGATTTATTATTATACATAAGTACACTTTAGCTGTCTTCAGACACACAAGAAGAGGGCATCAGATCTCATTACAAGTGGTTATGAGCCACCATGTGGTACTGGGAATTAATTAACTCCTGTCCTGTGGAAGAGCAGCCACCAGCTCCTCACATAACTTTCAATAGATGTATTTTTTTTTAAAGCACAATTCCAACAAAACTTCTACTTACTGTACTTGTCAGTAGACATTATATCTGACTGACTTTAATTTCCTTTTTCAACAAAGTCCAGGATTGGAATTTTAAAACTGATTAAAAAAAAAAAAAGAAAAAAAGACCAGGCCAGGAAAACTGATCTCTGGGGAAGTATGAAATGGTACAGTCCTACCCGCAAATGAAAGACAAGTGACAATGGGAGTTTAAGCCCCGCTGTGGAGCTTCAGACACCCCCAAACCCTACATACTGCTGCTGTAAAGACATCTAACTGTGGGCTTTTTGACTTACTCAAGAGTCAAAATGTAGCCGGGCATGGTGGCGCACGCCTTTAATCCCAGCACTTGGGAGGCAGAGGCAGGCGGATTTCTGAGTTCAAGGCCAGCCTGGTCTACAAAGTGAGTTCCAGGACAGCCAGGGCTACACAGAGAAACCCTGTCTCGAAAAACCAAAAAAAAAAAAAAAAAAAAAAAAAAAAGAGTCAAAATGTTCTACAGAGAAGTCTTATTCTCAACAGGATGTAGGAAGCCTCTTTTAGAACAATGGAGGCCCCACGTTTTCTGGAGAGCTGAGGCAACTGCAAGTGAGGTGAAGAAGACTTCAGAAGCCACCCACTGAAGACATCTGGCTAGTCCCCTCTAGGAAGCAAGGTGGCACGCATGGGATTCTTGGGAAGGAAGCCAAGAATATTACATTCTCAGAGTTGGGAAAAATAAAACAAAACAACACAACAGAAACAATAAAGTGCAGAGGGCTGGCCCCCAAGGAGAGCAGGGAGAACAGGAGTGTCCCCGAGGGACGGGCTGGCCCATCCCTGGTGAGTCAGCAGTGCAAGCAGAATCCAATGGAACACACTGCAGTCAGGGCACTGGAATAATGGACATGGAAAAACAGCCCAGATAAGAGTGAAGCATGGCAGGAGCAAATGGGAGAAGGATTCGTAAGTGAGCAACAGGGAGACAGTAAGGAATATTAAAGGCTGGGCATGTAATTTCCCCATGTGACAGAGTCATATGTACGTACAGCGCTGTGCCTTTTTAACTGAGACAGACTACTGATGATCTGTACAGTATGCCGGGAAATAACGGCCATGGTCAGCACTGTGCATGGTCATCATTTGAAGAAACAGCTAGATAAATACTCTCCTTCGAGTGTGCACCCATATGTGCAGCTCACAACTGCAACTACATGACCCCCTCTTCCCTCCTCATAGGAGGGTGTACAAATCACTCACAGATACAAGCACATGCACACACATTTTAAAAAAGAAATCCTCTAAAACAAAACAAAAAACAGCAACGGATTTTATTGCATCATGGGACCTACGCCATGTACATATCATATTCTATATCTTTATATATTTGGTTCTAGTTTTATATACCCTGATTTTATTTCTACAAGTTTTTTTTTTAATTATGTGTATGGGTGTGTGTGTTATGTGCAAGAGAGTGCAGGGACCCTCAGAGGCCAGAAGGAGGTGTTCGAGCCTTTGAAGCTGGAACCTCAGACAGCTGTGAGCTGTACAATATGGGTACTGGGAACTGAATTCAGGTCCTCTGGAACAGCAGCAAGTGGTCTTAACCACTATCTCTCCAGCCTTCACTGTAACTTCTATAGTATACCCTGCATATAAGCTAAGCCATCTTGGAGAATTTTCTAGCTAGTTGTACTTTACAGTAAAAGTCTGCTACTTGTCCTTAGGTCCCCATTTCTGTTTTCAGGTAGCTCATGCCCTACTTCTAAGTTATTTGTGTTAGACACTACTTCTTCTTTTTTCGAGACAGGGTTTCTCTGTGTAGCCCTGGCTGTCCTGGAGCTCACTCTGTAGACCAGGCTGGCCTCAAACTCAGAAATCTGCCTGCCTCTGCCTCCCGAGTGCTGGGATTAAAAGCGTGCGCCACCACGACTGCCCGGCTTAGACACTACTTCTTGAGCTGTATCGTTATCTAGTAACTGCTTTCATTCTGGGAAGTAAAGTTCACCCTAATCCAAGTCCTCACTTCATGGGTTGTTTGTTCTTGTTTATTGATTAAGGAAGATAAAACAGGGTACTCAAATGTAAGAGAATGAGTGAATTAGATACTATAATATCACCCTGTTAGGACTAGAAAATTTCCTGAAACTCATGATAGGAAACATTAGCACACAAAACCTATGTATATTGAGGGGGACAATGAAAAAGCACGAATAATTTTATAAATTATTATTTATTTAATAGTTAAATAAAATTATTTACTTTAAGAGTTTTAGTGTTAGGAAAGAGCACTGCTTTGCTGTCACTTGCACTCTGTAGTAAACGAGTGTTTTAAATTTGCTTCAACAACTTGTAGTGAAGTAATGTACAAAGCCTCTGTGTAATCAAGCTACACTAATGAATGGATTAAAAAAAGAACTCTGGATAAGCTGATAAAAATATAAGTGATGTATCTAAACTACCTAGTAAACTTTAGGTCGCCAGCAGTGCTAACTATCTACATCTAAAAACTATTTTCTCCATGGGTATCGATTCCCAAAAGAACCCAGAGCTACTGAATAAAAACACAGTCCTGGACTTACCTTTCTTCTCTCCGGTGTAGGGCACATAGTCTTCCCGATCTTTGTGCTCCAATGCTTGCTTCTCTAGGTAAGAAAGGAGCCGTTCTCTATCAAAGGGTCCCGTGGCAGACTTTGATGTCTGGTTCTTCTGCCGAAACCCTGCAGGCAGAAGGGCATTCTGCCAAAGAGAATGAGTCTGCCATTATGACCACCAAACCACCAAGAATTCCAATACTATATGCTTCTATAGATTTCCCATGCAAGAAAGATCAAGAAACCAGCATGATACAGACATTAAACACCTCCTTGCAGGATTTTAGGATAGCCATGTGAGATGTATCATAGAAGGTTTTTTGTTTTTAATTTAAACACTGATGTACTGATTTTGGGGGTGAGGGAGTACATGTGCCGTGACATGTATGTAGAGATCAGAGAACAACTTTAGTTGGTTCCTTCCTTCTACTGGGATCTTACATAGGCTGTCAGACTTACTGATAACCATCTTTACTACTGAGCCATCTTGCTGGCCTACAAGTCTTTGTGTATTTGTGAGACAGGATTTCTCTGTGTAACCCTGGCTGTCCTGGAACTTACTAGATAGACCAGAGTGGCCTTGAATTCAGAGACTCATCTGCCTCTGCCTCCTAAGTACTGGGATTAAAGGGGTGTGTGTCGTTGCTGCCAGCAAGTCTATATTTTTTAAGTAGGTAGAATTCACTTATATTATTATTAAAAATGGCACCTACATATTTTCTTCAGATAGTATCCCACTAACAGGAAACAGCCACTAGCATTTATTTTCTTTTGAAACAGTTTCTTGACATATCACCATGGCTGGCTTGGCACTCAGTGTGGACCATGCTGGCCATAAAGTTGCCATGATTCTTCTTGCTGCATCCTTCCAAGTATTGGAATTATAGGAAGGAGCCATTTGGCCTAGCTTCACCCTTTAATTCTTAGGTATCTATGGATTATTATTTTTCCAGGTAGGACTTTTAAATTTATATTGATATCTATATTAGAGTAGAGTTGATCTTGGTCTTTCTCCAAGGATTACTAAGGAAAAAATTTTCCTAGCTTGGCTTACATTCTAGCATTCAGGAAGGTGAAGCAGGGGGATAGTGAGTTTAATGTTCAAACAATAGCAACAATTTTCTTCATGCTTAACAACTGACCTGTAAACATGTACATAAACTAATTCTATCACAAAAGAATTGCAAACTGCTATACGTTATCTCTTTGTAACGGCTTCTATTTGATCAGAGTCCTTATGGAAATAAAAACATGCACAGTCCAACCTCAAGACGACTTACTTGATTTAAATATCTTATAACACCGTTCACTGTGTATGTGTGCACAAGAGCATTAGTGTGTGGTAGTACTGTCACTGCTCTGCATGCCCCATGGCACCCTGACACACAGAAGAGCTAAGTCCTCTGGTGTCTACACAGCACAGTGTTGAGCTTAGGGGAGAGCACAAGCCTGAGTGGAGGAAAAGAGGAAGAGGAAGAGGAGGAAGCTCGAAGGGAGTGAAGTCTGAGTGGATGTGTGTATTGACCCAGGCAGGGCCATATCAAGGACCTCAGTCTTAGACCATGGAGAAAATGGTAAAGCCTCCTCCTTGAGGGTGAGGCTCAAAAGGAAAAGGTGAGCCCTTCCCTTCTGGTCCATGTCTAGAGGTTGACACTGTCTACAAAATGTCCACCACAATTTTCTCTCCCTGGATAGTCACAGCCTGAAGACAAGGTGCTGTTAAACATTCTTTAATGAACTTGACAGCCCCTCACAAAAGTCACTGGCCCAAGTTAAAAACCCCAGGCTAGACAGTCTCTTACATGCTTTCTAGATCTTAAACCATTTGATTTAAATTGGTTTCACTGACTCTTGCCAAATATATTGTTGGCAGCTCTATTATCTTGAGTAATCTCTCAGACTTAGGTATGGAAAGTTTTTCTTGTAATAGTAATTATGGTCAAAGGACTTGACCTGTGTATAGACATATCACTTAGCAACAAAAACAATTTTATAAAGCACATGTTTAGCATGTGTGAGGCCCTGAATTTAATTCTCAGTACCACTCCTTTCCCTAAAAGCTCACAATACTTTAATTCTTCAAGAATACAGAAACCAACGTGCTTTCAAGAAAGGTGGTCAAGCTTTGCAAGTAACCACTACTTTGAGGGTCTTCCCTGCTATCCGCTCCTCCGTGAGTCTCATTTCAAAGATTAAATAGTTCCACACTATACTTGTGCAGCCTAGGAGACGAGTAACAACCAGTTGGCAAATTAAGACAAGTATATATCTGCACTGTCCTTGACTTAACAATGGCTCACTGTAAGATAATGTAAAAGCAGACCGTACAATCATTTTGGTTTTCATTATCAGGATAGCACATAAGTTAACTTCTATGAGGTAATAAATACTTTTTTTTCTTAACAAACTAGGCTTTACATTAGATGATTTTGTACAAATGTAGGCTTACTTAAGTGTTTTGAGCACATTTAAGCAGGCTAGGTAAAGCTATGATGTTGATAGGCTAGGTATAATAAATGCGTTTCAATGTATACTATTTGTAACTTAGGATGGTTTATCAGGGACTTCAGATCATCGTTAAGAAGTATCCATGTTCAGCTCTGCTCCTTAGATCTGTCCCACCGATGCTAACAACAGACCATTTGGTCAACCTTCCTAAGCATCATTCTAATTAGGGTTAGGCCACTAAGAACATTCTTAGAGGCACAGTACACTGGTGCCAGCCTGCTGCTCTGAAGAGAAACAGATTAGCATAAATTAAAGGGCTAATTAGCTATTACTAATTTCAATTACACAAAGGTAAGCTTGTAGTGGAGAAAAGAAATTGTGTAGATGTTTAATGATGGTTTAAAATGCCTGTGTCATAAGATGTGGAGGTAGATATGGGGACCTGGAGAAGAAGCAAAATGCCAGTTCATCTGGACGGAAAGTGGGTAAAGGGTATGGGAAAAGCCACGAGAAAGCAAGCTGGTTAGACGGCAGCTACTGAGCCAAACGATCTCTATCTCTTCCTGGGTTAGCACCGACCTCGGGGTCAAGATCATCCAGGACAGTCTCGAGCTGTTTCAGCTCTGATTCCGACAGCTTGCCAAGGAGCTCGTCCTCATCCAAGTCCTTGTAGTCCCCCAAGTCCTTCCGGAACGGCAGTGCCATGGCGCAGGGTACTCACTGGCTACTTCCACCACGGGTTATAGCTTTGGAGAGAAGAGAGAAATCCATTTTACAAATGGGCGTCATGTATTTGCATCTATGACAGGGAACAGGGAGTGCCAGTCCGGGTGTCCTACATCCTTGGTCTATCATCTGCTGCTCTTACCTACACACCACTCATCACCACTCATGCCTTCACTATTGCCTCTGCAGGAAAATAATCAAGTGGGAGAAAGGAAGTGAAGATGAAAAACATTAAAACAATTGCTTGGTAGAATGTACAATTCCTGATGCTTGAATTTTAGTGGCAAAATGAACTAATTTTTTTTTTTTTGACAAAATAAATGTCTGTGACATCAACTTATCCTAATGGAGAACGTTTGCTTTACTGCAAACTATTTAGAAGAACAGTATGACACAATGGCAACATAGGAAAATAGCAATATATATCTCACAGGAAGGAATAGTAGTCCCTTGCCTCTGGGACTACTATTTTTTAAAAAATATATTTTTCAGCCGGGCGTGGTGGCACGCGCCTTTAATCCCAGCACTCGGGAGGCAGAGGCAGGTGGATTTCTGAGTTCGAGGCCAGCCTGGTCTACAAAGTGAGTTCCAGGACAGCCAGGGCTATACAGAGAAACCCTGTCTCGAAAAACCTTTTTTTTTTCTCCCAAAAGATAATTTTAGAAGCTGGAGAAATGGCTTAGCCGTTAAAAATGCTTCCTGCAGAGGGTTTCTGGTTGGCTCCCAGAATCCACATAGAGTGGCTCCCAGCTGTAACTCATTCTAGAGGATCCGACACTCTCTGCTGGCTTCCAAGGGTACTAACATACATGTGATACACATACATACAAGCAGACACTCACAGCTAACATACATGTGATACACATACATACAAGCAGACACTCACAGGTACACATAACTAAAAACAAGGGCATCTTCTAAAAACATTTTCAAAGGAAAATATTATTTTCCTATTATTAGGTTGTTTATTTAAGGGATTTTTTTTTTTCACTAGGTCTCACAATACAGGTCAGGCTAACCAGAAACTCACTCCATAGACCAAGTTAGCCTTGCATTTAAGGTGAACCTTCTGCCTTGACCTCCCTCGTGAGTGCTAGAAACACAGGTGTATGCTACCACACCCAGCTGAAAAGAAGTTTTAAAGAACAACAAAAAGGCATTCTGAAAACATATTAAAACACACTGGATGTGCCACCCAGGAATAGGCAGTACATTCAAGAAGACCTGACTACAGGGAAGGCTCTTCATTTTGTCAGTGTGGGTGGCTCGACCTAACAATAGAATGAGGCCCAGCAGCTACCCATAGAGCACACAGCAGGACTACTCTGTACGAAAGGACACTGAAAACACAACTGCTGCAACAGAACCAGGGAGCAGGCAGTGAATGCTTCCACCACGTAGTGTTCACACAGGCTACAGCTCTCTTTAGACAAAAAGTGAGCAAATAAAAAAGCAAACCAACTAGAATAATAATAAGAATAAGAAAAAAAACCACAAGAAACACACAAACAAACCCATAAAAACATAAAATTAGAAATTATTTCATACAAGTAAAAGACCAGTAAGATAAAGAAAAACCCCCAAAAGCCAACATGAGCCAAAAATTCCAAACCAAACCAAACCAAGCCAAAACCAAACCAAAAACCTACAAAAATGTCACTGAATTAATTTTGTGTTGGTCATCTACTTGCTTGGCATGGGGCCTGCCCTCATCTGTGGTTTGTGTACCCAGTGAGACACCATTTAGAAAACTGGTTCTTCCTTTGCAAGTGGTTGTCAATCGGAGAGAGAGAGCGTCTTTTGGTTGGGAAGCAGGGGCAGGAGCTCATAGCTACTTCTCCCTCTCATCTCTGGTATGTCTGTCTGGAACCTGCACAGGCCCCGTTGTGCTGCCAGTCTGAGTTCATATGTGAGTCAGTTTTGTTGTGTCTGGAAGACACTGTTTCCTTGGTGTCATCCACCCCTTCTGGCTCTTACAACCTTTCCGCCCCCTCTTCTGCATAGCTCCCTGAGCCCCGGGGGCAGGGATTTAAGAAGACATTTAGGACTGAGTGTTCCTGAGTCTGTCACCCTCTGCATACTGTCCAGCTGTGGGTCTCTGTATTAGTGCCCATGTCTTGTAGGCGGATGCGTCTCTGATGATGGCTGAGCAAGACACTGATCCATGATGTGCTGGCTAGTTTTATGTCAACCTGACAAAGGCTAGAGTCATCTGAAAGGAGGGAATCTCAATTGAGGAATTTAACCTTCATTAGATCCAGCTATAAGGCATTTTCCTAATTAGTGATTAACAGGAGAGGACCCAGCTCACTGTGGGTAGCGCCATCCCAGGACTGGTAGTCCTGGGTTCTATAAGAGAGCAAGCTGAGCAAGCCAGGAAGCAACACTCTCAACAGCCTCTCCATCAGCTCCTGACTCTGTTTTTGTCCTGCTTGAGATCCTGTTCTGACTTCATTCAATGATGAACAGTGGTATGGAAGTGGAAGCCACATAAATCCTGTCCTCTCCGGTTGCTTTTGATCATGGTGTTTCATCACACCAACAGCATCCCTAAGATACAGAAGTATGGCACAGTATCATTAGGAGTCACTTTATTGCTGTGTTCCTTTGGCAAACAATACTATTTGGTTTTCCCCTTGGCCCATGGCCTACTTAGTCTCAGGTTCTTAGGCACCCAAGCTGTGTCAGGCATGGGTTCCATCCACTTCATGGAGTGGCCTTAAATCTAATCAGATAGCGGATGGTCACTCTCACAGCGTCTGTGCCGCAACTGCACCAGTGCGTCAGACAGGAACGTTACTGTTGTAGATCACAGGGTCTGTAGTTGTGTTCGATGAACTCTTACTACTTTGTGTGTGTGTCATAGGGGAACATGTTTCTATGGCTTTTACTTCAGCTTGTTTTTCCTTGACAAAACAATAGAGAAGTCATATTCTTGTGATTCAGACTCTGGAATTTTTGCCAAGGTGAAAGAACTTCCAGTTCTAGAAAAGTCAACTTTTCTAGAAACTTCATTCTGCTTCAACAAAGTGTTAACAAATAGTATTGATGGTAGCTAATCTCACTCAGAACTCACATCTGCATGTTCTTGTATCCTGTGCTCCCACTCTGAGAGTCCCCATCCTGACTTTACATCTCCCCTAGCTTTCCTTTACTGAGGAGCATCCCATTGTATACGGACAGTGTCCCAGGAGCTGCTCTGGGAGTAGCTTGCTTTTGCTTCTGTTCTGAGGATAACAATACGATCTATCTCTCCCCTGTCCTCTGAGGACACTTTATTAGAAGAGAACAAATTCTGAATAACAAGGAGGTGAAACCAATATGGTGGCCTTATACAGCAACAGAGACTAAAGGACATATTTAGTGCAATAAGCCACGCACAGAAAGTCAAACACTGTAAATTCTCACATATAAGTAGAAGTTAAAAAGTTAATTTCATAGACATCGAGTAGATGTTTCTTTTTTTTCTTTTAAGATTTATTCATTTTATATATGTGATGAGTACATTGTAACTGTCTTCAGACACACCAGAAGAGGGCATCGGATCTCATTACAGATGGTTGTGAGTCACCAAGTGGTTGCTGGGAATTGAACTCAGGACCTCCAGAAGAGCAGTCAGTGCTTTTAACCTCTGAGCCATCTCTCTAGCCCCCCCCCCCGGTCCCCCAGTAAATGTTTCTAAACTAAACCACAGCTAGATGAGAATATGTTTTTGTGTTTTATAGCAGGGACTTGGATCTGGCTGTTTTTATAAATGTAAATTGGAACAGTTACATTATTCATCAATGTCTATCCCTGGTTCATGTGGCACAGTGGGAGAGATGAATAATTACAGTGGTCTGCAGAGCCTAAAACATTTACTATTGGCCCCTCACAGAATAAAAGCTGCCAACTCTTTGAGAAATGTGCAAATTCCTTAGCACAAAATACAGTTTATAAACTGATTTAGCCAGCTTTCCCGCATTATCTTCAGCTGTTCCCTATCACAATACTAAAAAGGACAGAGTCTAGATGCCCACATCCCTGCTAACCACGCTCTTTCTCCAGATGAAATACATTCTTTAACCATGTCTGTTTCCTCAACTGAAGCCCTATACATTCTTCAAGGCCTTCCTGGATCTCATAATATCCCTAGAAATCTCCTGAGGCTCCATCCTTATACAACCACAATCTAACTTACTCGCATCTGTCCCCACACAGTCTATGTAAGGTTTGAGGATACAAGAAAGTGTGTGAGGAAATAGGATGGTGTTCTGAGGTTGGTAAACATAAGTTACAAAGGTTGGAGGTTGTGAAAACCTTGAATGGTGACGGGGGCACGGGAGGAAGGAACATGCTTCAGATCTCTTCCCCTCCCCTCCCTTCCCCTCCCCTCGCTGTGCTATCATTGTGGTGAGACTTCAAAGTTCAGAGTTTAACGTGGAACAGTGGTAATACTAACACTTCTAAAATTTACCTCTTTTTGTAAACTTAAGATACTTCTAAGTTTCAGGGCATCCACGCAAATCCACTTCTCACAGGTCAAATTGACTCCAGATAAGTACTGCCAATCAATAACCTGTTTCCCTCCCCTACCTGTCTAATCCTGAGGGGGGATCTAGTCCCCTTTCCCTGGTCCTGGGAGCCCCACCCCCAACTACCAAGACCATGGGCCTAAAAGTTTCAAATGTACACCCAAGAAAAAGGTTTCCTCCTTAACCTCCTTAACTTTATCTTCTACACACACACACACACACCCCTATCTGTCCCAGCATCCTGACAAGTTCAGGTATTTCCTAGAACCTGCATCTAGAACAGCTCCAAAACGTGGCTAGCCCAGATGGTCATACAACCTGGACCCCAAGTAAAACAGCCTGCTCTTCCCAGACTTGGCCAACATGCCAGCTTTTTGCTCACCCCAGCCCCCAGTAACAGCACCCCAATGTCAGCAGGATGTAGTTATAGATGATTACATTGCCCCTTATTAATTTACTATCTAAAAACCAAAAGCTAGGATGTTGGGACTCAGACCAAGGACAAGAGGCTGAGGTGCATATTTAACATACTAAAGTGGACCCTTAATATGTTAAAGGTCTCCTTTAACATGGCCTCCAGGTTCTCCCAGAATTCCCAGTTCCTACCTGTTTGTTATAGGACATGGCAGGCATACCCTGCTCCCTGCCCTGAACTTCCCAGCCCAGGGCCTGGGCTACCTCTCCTGCTGAAGCTCTTCCCTATACAATGCAGACAGTTTGGTCTTTTTTGCTCTCTTCTCTCTGTCTTTGAGCTTTCTCTCTTTCTCGCGTTCCCTCTATGTCCCGACCCATGACAACTTGCCCTAGAGCTACTTCCCAATAAACCTGTCTTTCTATACTCTGATCTTGCTGGAATTGGCTTCTCTCACTGGCAGAGAATAACTAATCCGTCTACTCTGGCTTCCAGGGATAAACCATTCATAGCCTTATACATAGTTAATTGTGCCCTTCTAACCCAATCCCATCAATAAACAGCTCTGTTGTTGCTATTGGTTGCTAGGGTTGTTTTCTCTGGTTTAAAAATAGGGTATTATATAGCCTAAGTTGGCCTTGACCTCAAAAGATCCTCCAATGCTGGGCCATCAACGATTCAGTTTTAGTCAGCCTCATCAGTGAGCACTAGGATACATTTTCTCCTTTGAAGAGAGTTTATAAGTTACATAAGGTGGGGTTGATAAGATAGATGGCTCAGTGAGTCAGGACAATTGGCACTAAGCCTAAGGACCTGAGTCTGACCCCTAGCACTCACTGGTAGAGGGAAACAATGATTCCAGACAGTCATTCTTTGACCTCTACCACAGCATATATATCCCTTCCACAAACCATCATTATTGTACCTCACTCACATCTACTTATTTTCTCCAAGCTTCTGTTTTTATAGAGGAAGGTCTTAACACAGATTATGCTCTAAAAGCAACTGTGGAGTTACAGGATTCAGAGATACGGTCTCTCAATATCCTTGTCCCATCATCATTTCCATAGGGTAGGCTTGAGTTTCCAGGATCATCTAACTGTTCTCTTTGCACACCCATGATCCTGCTGCTCTCTGGTTAAACCTCTGTACAGAGTCACATCTCTACCTACAGGACTGAGCAAACTGTAGTCAGTGACCTTCCTTCTTACCTATGTTCACCTACCTCTGATGAATTCTATACATTGACCATTCTTGAATTTTACCTTCAATATGGACTTTTCTTCTGAACTCTATATCTGAAAAATAACTTCCCATGTATGCATAAGAACCCACCAGGTGGTGCTGGCACACACCTTTAATCCCAGCACTCAGGAGGCAGAGGCAGGCGGATTTCTGTGAGTTTGAGGCCGGCCTGGTCTACAGAATGAGTTCCAGGACAACTAGGGTTGTTATACAGAGCAGCTCTGTCTTGAAATAAAACAAAACAAATAAAGATGCAAGAGCCCATATGTCTACCCTTCTCCCTGCCCCTTGCACCTTGCTCATAACAATAAATGGCAACTTCATTCCCTTGGTTGCTTTGGTCAAAAAGTCTTGAAGTTAACTTTGACTTCTCTCATATTCCACATCCAAACTATGTGGATCCCACAGAGCCAAGTCCTATACTCTACACTCTATAAAATAATCAGTTATCTTCTTTTTTAATGGAAGGATTTTCCTCTTAATCTTTGTGTGTGTGTGTGTGTGTGTGTGTGTGTGTGTGCACACGTGTGCTTTACCCACGGAGTCATCTTCTCAGTCCAACTCAAGAATTTGTAATTGTAAACCAATTTTAATTGTGTATATTTTTGGTGTATGAAATATGTATGTATTAAATATCAATTTAAGCCTTTACTGAGATAATTGTAGAATCACACACAGTACAAAGAAATTATATAGAAGAATGTCTTCCACGCTGTGTCTGTTTTGCAAAACTACGGATCACAAGGAAGACATTGATCTTGACCCATTCCATTGGTCTTACCCCATCTCCCCAGTTTTACATGCAGTCCTATGTATGTGTTTGTATCGTCTTTTGTTTTTTTGAACACTAGCACAAATTCATGCATCTAGTACCACTGTCAAGATGAAGTTTAACCCACAGAACTTCTCATGTTGCCCTTCTATAGCCACACTCACCGACCTCTCTCACACCCAGCAACTGTTTTGACCTGTTTCTAAAATTGTGATGTTTCAAGGATATATTCAGATGGTTGTGGTAGCTCTTGCCTGCAATCCAGCATTCCAGAAACAGACAAAGGAGGATTTCTACAAGCTTAGGGCCAGCCTGGTCTACATAGCTCTAGAGTAGCCAGGGTTACATAAAGAGATTGTTTTAAAACAAACAAAACAAAACAAAACAAAAACAAAAAAAGTTGAATCCAGTTTTGAGATTAGCTTTTGTCACCAAATATAAATCCCTAGGAATTCATCCAAGTTACTACATTAGTAGTCTGTTCTCTGCTACAGTTCACAGTAATGTTATATATGCCACTGATATTCAAATAAGTTATCTGGAAATCAAACACAGGGCCTTGTGTATGCTATACAAGTACCCTACCACTAAGCCACACCTCCAGCACCCAACTCTATGTCTTGACTTATAACAAATAAGTTGGCTATGAAGATCCATGTGCATGCTTTTGTGTGACCATAACTAATAGCATTTATCGGCAGGCACTGCTATGATATCTAACACTATCAAATCTTAATAAAAATAAAAGTCAAATGGTCTTAAAGGGGTCCACAAGGACTCAAAAGACACCCTAGGCCCTGACTCATCTTTAACCATTCACCTCTTAACTCAAAAAGCTCCACGAATTCTGATCTTATCGCTCTTCCTCCAGCAAAGCAGGCACACTTCTGCCTTAGTGCCTAAGTGTCCTGTACCTGGACTACTCTGTACTCACGAGGCCCATGCTGCTGAGAACTGTTCACGACCGCGTCTTACAGAGCAGCAGGCCTTACAGGTCCCTGCTATTACCTTCCTTTTGCTGCAGCTCCTCCTGCTGTACATCAGGCATTGTACATTACGGATTCCTGTCTAGTCTGTCACTGAACTCTAACTACAGTCAGGCAAGCACTTTGCTATCCTTAACACAGAGAAAAAGCAAGACATACACCAAGGACTAATGCAGCAAACCAACTCCAGAGTCACTCAATCCACAATTGTCAAAATTATTCAAACAGTAACCTTTTAACTTTATATGACAGCAATTTTTAGGGTATCTCTCCAATATTTCAGTTTTCATTTCTGAGCACTATAGTATCACTAGCAGGCCTAGAACTTGCTACGTTGAACTCACAGAGATTCTCTGACAGAATCTGACAGAGTTTTGGGGGACTTCTGTTTGTTTGAGACAAGGCATTACTTTGAATCCCCTGGCTGGCCTAGAATTCTCTGCATCATTTTTTTGTTGTTGTTGTTTGTTTTTTTGTTTTTGTTTTTTCGAGACAGGGTTTCTCTGTATAGCCCTAGCTGTCCTGGAACTCACTTTGTAGACCAGGCTGGCTTCGAACTCGGAAATCTGCCTGCCTCTGCCTCCTGAGTGCTGGGATTAAAGGCGTGTGCCACCACTATTCTCTGCATCATTTTAAAATATTTGATTTTAAAAATAAAAAAGGGAGCCAGCGAAGTGGGTGACACATGCCTCCAAACCTGCCTACCGGAAACTGATTCACTTCCTCATGGTAAAAGAAGCAAACCAACTACTGAAAGTTGTCTTCCGACCTCAAGTGCATGCAAGGGCCTGCCTCAACACACACAAACTTAAAAAATAAGCACAACTTGACTCTAGCTGCATATGTATCAAAAGATGGCCTAGTCGGCCATCACTGGAAAGAGAGGCCCATTGGACATTGCAAACTTTATATGCCCTAGTACAGGGGAACGCCAGGGCCAAAAAGTGGGAATGGGTGTGTAGGGAAGTGGGGGGGAGGGTATGGGGGATTTTTGGGATAGCATTGGAAATGTAATTGAGGAAAATACATAATAAAAAAAAATTTAAAAAAAAAAAGAAAGAATAGAGGAGTCAGAGGAAAGGAAATCATAAGAGATTGTGATGGTTTGTATATGCTTGGCCCAGGGAGTGACAGGACTAGAATGTGTGTCACTGTTGGAGTAGATGTGTCAATATGGGTGTGGGCTTAAGACACTCAGCCTAGCTGCCTGGAAGCAGTATTCAGCTAGCAGCCTTCAAATGAAGAGGTAGAACTCTCAGCTCCTCCTGCACCATGCCTGCCTGGATGCTGCCATGTTCCCATCTTGATGATAATGGACTGAACCTCTAAACTTGTAAGCCTGCCCCAATTAAATGTTGTCCTTATAAAAAAAAAATAAACACAACAAAAATTAAGTAAAACAATTACAGCATAGTCCAGCCCATTCTCCCACTGCCACATCCCAAGTTGGGTTGTTAAAAATGAGATCTTTAGGTTCCAGAAGCATAAGGGGAAAAGAACAAAATCGGAAGTCACCAGGCAGCCCAGCAAACCTGTTAGGGCCAGAACAAAGAGCTTTTAATTAGACGGAGGTTACAGAGGGCAAGGGCGACCTTACCGCAGAAAGCAGCCAGACCACTTCAGCCAATGTTACAAGAAAATACTTCAACAGGTTACTCATGCCACTTCAAAAGCAATCTGTCAGTGCGAACCCGAGAGACTTTGGGGCTCCCATGTGAGTAAGCTACTTCCTGTCATGGTTCACTGCTGCAAACTGCTCCCACTCCCAGTGACCCCTCCTGCCATCTTGGTGGAGTCATGGCAACAGATGAGAAGAAGCAAGGTGAGAGAAGAAGCCATCCTGAGAACCAAAGACAAATGCCAAAACAGGAGCCCCTGTAGTGTGCTCGGTATCTTAATCTCAGTATTTGTATTCTGGTTAACTTAAAAGCCTTCTACCAGTTATCCTATGAACAAACCAAAGAGTGCTCAGCCATAAATAAATGGCTAACTGTTCCAAGTGCATAACGGGGGGATTAATCTGAGGTTTATTTTTTTTCCCTTTCTCTCCCAAAGGAGAAGTACAGCTATGACTCACTCTTCCTTCTACAATAATGTTCTTACTCTACCAAGTTAATAAGAATCAAACTAATTACAAAAATCCCAAGACTAGGCTAGGTCTAAAAGAGGGAGCTGAATGCCATGTAGAGAACAAAGATAGTGCCTTTCTCAGCTCTGTCCCTTCTGACTTTCTTGTACTTAAATATTTATTATTTATTGCTTTATTTTGGGATTGAGCATGAATTGTTAAACACTCTCATTTTTCAATCTACCCTCAAATCAATGCATACATTTATTAAGGGCCTATTACTTTTCATCTGTTATGGGAGGGGGCTAGACTGTCAGGACACGGACGGGAAAAGGCTTATAGGACCAAGAGGAAAGGTCTTAGAGAAAATGATACAGGACACAGTCTTCTTTTCTCTCTGCACTTTAGAAATAAATGTTTTTCAAACCAACTTTAAGAGCTCACAAGGACCCAAGATAAGGCACAAAACCACACAGGCTGCGACACTCAACAGCTCCTTAAGGCACAGAAAAGACACAGGCTGCCATAGTCAACAGTTCCCTAAGGTCGAGTCTAAGCACAGACACAGCACTCATTTTCTGTTGAATTCACCACAGTGCTGACCTGCAAAGTGTGAGCAAGTAGCAAAAGCAAACTTGATTCTGCCCTGGGCAGGAGGCAGGGCTCCTCCCTGTTCATTCCCCTCACACCAACAGGTGAGTGGAACCCCATCTTCTAGCAACACTGTATACCAACAATTATGCTGCAGTGAAGAGTGAGGAGAGCATCACTGCTCAGATGCAAACCAAGTGTACTGAGAAAAACCATTCTCAACATAACTGCCATCAGTAATGCTTGCAGGCTTGCCGGTTAACAGCTAATAAGGTGTCTGGGTATTCTGAATGAAAGCTGTCCCCAAATTTTAGATAAACAAATCAGATAAGGATGGATTAGATAAGGTTTTTGGTCAAGTATGGGAGAAAATGCTTTTAGATACTGCTAAAACTAATGCAAACCACCAAAATAAGCCCACAAGACATGGATATAAAAATATCCTAGGATATAGGATATTTTTATATGAAGATTTCACAAATAAAGTTGGGTGTGGTGGTACATACCAGTTATCTTAGTACTTTAAGGTCGGCTTGGGCTGTATAAGACACTGTCTTAAGCCAAAACAAAACCAAGACGTTTCCCAATCAGTGCCTGTAAAACAAATGTAAGGAACACACATTGTCTTTTGGGGGAGCAGAGAAAAAAGACCTCACTCTGTATCCACTACGTATAACCTAACATCTATGTGTAAGCCCATAGCCCTAAGCTTGCAGTGATCCTCCTGCTTGTGGTCCCAAGTTCTCAGATCACAGGCAGGCACAACACCTGGTGAAGGGTTTTGTTTTTTTGCTTTGTTTTGTTTCTTTGCTTTTTGAAACAAGATCTTACACAGTCTGATCCTCCTGCCTCCACCTCCTAAAGTCCAGGATTATAGGTATGCATAGTATTACTTATACTAACTACAGAATAATGGACGAACTTGGCCAGAACATTAAACCACACAGACACAAACCAACTTGAAATGTTCCATATGGGAGCTAGAGAGACAGCACAGCAGTTAAGAACACTTGTTGCTGGGTCAGAAGATTCTGCTGAACTCCCAGAACCTACATGGTACTCACAATCGTCTGCCACTGCAGCTCCAGGGACTCTGACCCTCCTCTCTTCTGGCCTCCTTACACATAAAATAAACACAATGCTAACTGGTATGTTTGTGCACCACATGTGTACCTGGTGACTACAGAGGCCCCAAAAGGCATCATACTTCTTGAGACTAGAGTTATAGACAGTTGTGAGCTGCCATGTGGGTGCTGGAAATCTAACCCAGGTCCTCTGGAAGAGCAGCCAATATTCTTAACCCTTGAACTTTCTTGAGCCCTAAAATAAAGTTCTTAAAGTTTCCCTCTACTAGATTCTACTAGTTTTCATTCTTTTGGACCAGATTTAAAATTTTTCTTTCTAATAAAAATTTATTCTCCCCCCTTTAGCAGAGGTGAGTCTTATTAGCTCATAATTGGGATAAAATGGTATATTTATAAAACATAATGGAAAAACCTTAAATTTAAAAAATAAGTTTTCAAAGTAAGCTAAGCACATTCCTAAAGACCCTTTCTGTGCCTCTATTTTCTGAATGTCTCGAAGCTCTTACCTGAGACCTGTAACAAACTAGGACAAATTTAAGTGCTTGGTAGAGTTTAAATATCACAAAAGGAGGGGGGGAAACCCTCCAGAAAAATCCAAAATCCTTTGGAAGAAAAAAGCCTAACGGGCTGCTTGACTCTTAGCACCATCCAGACCATCGCTCAACTACCTGTTACTCCAGCTCCAGAGGGATCCCATACCTCTGGCCTCTGTGGGGACAGACAGACAGACAGGCTCTCTCTCCCTCCCCCCTCTCTAAATAACACTCTAAAAGAAAAAAAAACAAAAAGAAGAAAATTAAAAAGAGAGCAGGGGCCCCCCAGCCCCTACCCTTGAACAAGGGTCAGCAGATCTATGAACTTAATTGGTGCTCTGGCTTTGAACAAGTCGATCTCCTCTCAGTTTCCTGTACCAGATGAATAGTCGAGGTGGCGCTAGTCTGGCAATCCCTGTATGTCCATGGCAAACACTGCAAATCAAACACCATATTACCAGAGCCCAGGTTCTGCCTTAGCTGCTAACCCAGCCACTAGGAAAGGACTCACCCAGGGCTAAGATCTGGTCACTTTCGGGGATTTCAGGGGTTCCTGTCTTTCTAGATGTAACAGCATGAGCTTAAAGAAACACCATTTGACTCGACCTTAGAAAAAGAAAAACATAGCACTGACTTGCCCTTGTCACTGCTAGGATGAACAATGTACACGCAGAGAGGAAAACCATGAAAGCTGAGAAAACCATGCTAGGCAGATACAAACATTTCAGAAAAGGGACTCAAAAGAAACCAGATCAACTAAAGAAAGAAAGAAACAAAGAAAGAAGGAATAAAGCAATGAAGTCACACATGGGCCATGCTGTTAACTACTAGAGGAGAAAAAGTTCTAGTGGCATGATCACACTGGTGAAGGCCTCCTCCACACCAAGCCGACTCCAACTGGGATTTCATTTTTTTTGGTTTTTCGGTTTTTCGAGACAGGGTTTCTCTGTGTAGCCCTGGCTGTCCTGGCACTCACTTTGTAGACTAGGGTGGCCTCGAACTCAGAAATCCGCCTGCCTCTGCCTCCCGAGTGCTGGGATTAAAGGCATGCGCCACCACGCCCGGCTCAACTGGGATTTCTTATCCTTCCACTGACTCCAACACAAAATTAAAATGTCTCTATGAAAACATAAGGGGTCAGCACACCTTTAAGTAAGGAATGAATGCAAAAAAGTTTCAGTCATGAATGTACAATTGTGATTAGTGTTATGATGAAACACTCAAAGGAACACGCGGACTTCT
Organism: Mus caroli; assembly: GCF_978045245.1. Lineage (NCBI taxonomy): Eukaryota > Metazoa > Chordata > Mammalia > Rodentia > Muridae > Mus > Mus caroli. The sequence continues at coordinate 74,222,753 of NW_028227266.1, forward strand.
TGCTTACTGTGCACACCCAGAGCCTTCTGGTGGAGCCCAGCCTCCTGAGCACTGGCAGGACAGCTGTGAGGGAGTGAGCCTGCACCCTCAGCCGTGGTCTCTCACCAAGATAAAGTCAGGTTTCAGGCAGTGCTTTCGTTACTGCCCAGCTGGCTACTCCCTGCAGTGTACTCGATAAACCTGTTTGTGACATACTCAATAGACCTGTTTTCTTCCTACTTTGGTAGGAATTCACTTACCATATATTGTGGCCAATCTACCACATTTTCTCTTACTGAAAAAAAAAAGAAAAAGCTGGGAGTGGTGGTGTACACACCTGCAGTCCCAATGCTGGGGAAGTAGAGGCAGGAGAATGGTCACAAGTCCGAAGGATAGCCAGGTTTATAGATCAAGTTTCAAGGAGCCAGAACTACACAGTGAGACCCTGTCTCAAAAAGGAGGGGAGTGGGGAGGAGGGAAATTGAAATTTAAGGAAAGGGCTCCTGGGAAACAGATCTCATCAAAGCTTCAGTTTAATTTCAGGTCATATTCTAGGGAAGCTTAGCAGTCCTCCGTTACTTACTAACATCTGTCTCTTAAGTTAGACCTATTTTATTAGGTATAAGAAGCTTTTTTCTTCTAGTTTCCTTTTGAGACAGGTTCTCATGTAGCTCAGGCTGGCCAGAACTTCCTCTATAAACAAGGATGGCCTTGAACTCCTAATCCTCCTGCACTTACAAAGTGCTGGGATTAAAGGCAGAAAGAACCTCCAATGACTATCAAGAGACCTTATGGTCCATGGTTGTGAGCCACTTCACGACATACCAAGCGACACCCTTTTCAGTTTTGTATCATGTTCGTTCATGCACGCATTCACTTTTGAGGGGCAGCTCACCTGTCTGCTGCATTTTGATTCTGCACACAAAGAAATCTCTGATTTCGAATTTACTGATTTCCTATTACTGCACTGAAGTAATAAGAAAAGTGCTTTGGCCGGGCAGTGGTGGTGTACACCTTTATTCCCAGCACTTGGGAGGCAGAGGCAGGCGAATTTCTGAGTTCAAGGCCAGCCTGGTCTACAGAGTGAGTTCCAGGACAGCCAGGGCTACACAGAGAAACCCTGTCTTGAAAAAACAAACAAAACAACAACAACACAAAACCCCCAAAAAACAAAACCAAAAACCAAGAAAAAGTGCTTTGATGTAAAGAGCAAAGCAAGAATCATGAACTACCCAACAGACCTGGTAAGAGACGCCCATGTTTAGTGAGGCAGTGGCTTCATTCCTCACAACCACAAAAAGGAGAACAGAGAACAAGAAAAAATAATTCTAGATCAGAAAACACTTCACAGTCTATAAGAGCAATAGTCAACCCTTACTCAAGTGTACGTGATCACATAATCTCTCAAGTTCCCCTGTTTTTGACTAAAGGCTGTGAGTCTCAAACTGGGACTGAGGCCAGTTGGGGATTATTTTTTTCTTCAAGATCTTTCCCCTAAGGAAATATTAGGAGAAACAACATCCCAAACTCCACATCGCTAAAAATTGAAAAACAAGCAATGGCATCACACACACACACACACACACACACACACACACACACAACATCCTTATCTCCAGTCCTTGCTCCTTCCTCGGCAAGGTTCCAGGAAGTGACACAATATGGATCTCACAAGGAGGCAGGAGGCAGGCCCTCACAGAGAGCCTTTCCCAGGCTGCAGATAGGCCAGCTCAGTCACCGAGCACTCTTTAACACCACATGCCTGTACTTAGGAATGTTCTTGTTTCTCGGGTGATCTTGATGAACCAAAGCTCAGGAGGCCGGGGTCTCACAGACTTCTCTCTCACCTTGCTGCTTTCCTTGTTCCCTGGAGGGTGAGTGTCCACATTTCTGCAACGAGCCCCCACCCATCTCCAGACTTTTCCATCCTATCCAAACTCCTCACATTAAGTCCAGCACAAACCTGATCTTCCTGAAGCCCTTTCTATCTCCTTCCATCACCTGGTCTCTTCCCTCCTCAAAGGTCAACACTCAGCAGAACTATCTAGCCTATTACATGCCATTGATTCGTATGTCGTGGGCCTCTGCTAGTATGAATACCTGCCTGTAGAGGCATTTCCTGCACACCTCAGACACAAGCATACTTGTGATTTTTAGGGGTCAGCAATGCTTATTACTCTAATTTCAAAAGTCTGGGTATACAGGAATCTTTGTTATTAAAATTAATTTTCAGATTAAGGAGAAGCTTTCTCTCTCTCCTTCCTTCCTTCCTTCCTTCCTTCCTTCCTTCCTTCCTTCCTTCCTTCCTTCCTTCCTTCCTTGTGTGTACATGTGTCAACACAGCACCTCTGTGGAAGTAAGAGGTCAGCTTTCAGCAGTCAGCTAGCTATCTCCTCCCTCCATGTGGGTATCAGGGATTGAACTCATTATGGTTATAAAAGATACAAGACTAGAATTTGTATAATATACCTTGATGCCTTATAGCATTAAAAAAAGTAATTCAGTGACTAAGCTGAAGTGTGGTCCAGTAAGACGTGGTATTTACAAGTCTGTACTAGAAGTTTCATGACCAAAACCACATAAAACCTCTAGAACAAAGTATAAGTTTCATGTGAAATTAGAATAAAAGAGGTTGGGCTGGAGGGATGGCTCCACAGTTAAGAGCACTGATTGCTCTTCCAGAGATCCTGAGTTCAATTCTCAGCAACCACATGGTGGCTCACAACCATCTCTAATGGAATCTGATGCCCTCTTCTGGTGTGTCTGAAGAGAGCAATGGTGTACTCACATACATAAAATAAAACAATAAATCTTTTAAAAAAAGAATAGAAGGGGTCATTTTAAGTGATTAAAATACTCACTATAAACTGGGCATGGTGGTGCACACCTTTAATCCCAGCACTTAGGAGACAGAAGCAGGCAGATCTGAGTTCGAGACCAGCCTGGTCTACAGAATAAGTCTCAGGACAGCCAGGGCCACATAGAGAAACCCTGTCTTGAAAACAAAACAAAACAACAACCCTCACTATAATGTAGTCTTGAAAATACATATACCCAGGGTGGGGGTGGGGGGTTAAGACGGGCTGATCAACGGGCTTTAAATTACAGTTACACAAGGTGAAGAAGTCCTGGTATGTTGTGGCAAAATGGTGTAACCATAGATAAAACCATGTAATACATTTAAAATGCCCAAAGAAGAGATTTTGACAGCATTCACCATTAGGAAATACTAAATGTTTGAGGAGATGAGTTTAATCTGATTTGGACATTAAGTAACACATGTAAGTATACATTCCTACCATACCATTACTATGCTATGCATAACTTTTATGTTTGTATACACTAGTTCATGTATACTTAAAAAGCGTAGTCACATACAACACAAAGCAAAGCCATGAAAAATGACTAGAATAATGAGAAGCATACAGTTGGGGAGGCAGTTTCTGGGAAGGAGAAGTGGGAGGGAACAGAGGTGGAAAGAAAAACAAATCAACATGAAGGCCTGGGGACAGCTGACGAAAGCAGAGCTGAGGAAAGACGGGAAGTCTCAGAAACTGTGGCTATTGGCCAAGAAGTGGGTACAGGGGCTGCCTTGGCACGGATTCTTTAAAAGTAGGATAAAGGACATTTTCCTTTCATAGTCAGAGAACTCAAGAGACTCACAGAGAAATAAAAGGCCACTTGGAAAAGAAGCAAAGTTGCTGAGAGGTAAGCAAAGGCTGAAAACAGAAGTTCAAGATACATCTAAAACTGACTATCACAACTGTAATTATTATTATTTTAAGTGACAGAATGAAACTGCCTGTGCTTCAATTATAACATTAAGAAATACTTCAAAATTTGTATTTATTATCAGTGTGTGTATGTGTATGCACAATGTGTATCTGTAAATACAGGTACCTCTGTGGCATGACACGCACACGGAGGGAGATGATAGGACAAGGTTGGGAGATGGTTACCAGGCTTACACAGCAAGCACTTTACCTGCCAGGCCACCTCAGCAGCCTGAAGGTTCCCCTCTCTACTTGAGCTTCTCAGATTGATAAGGGACCACATGCCACAACAATGAAGAAAAAGAGGAATAAATTTCACTTGCATATATCTTATCTGCAAACTTCTTTAACATTACACAAGAATAATAGTACATGACGTAAAATATAAAATATAGCAACACATTATTCAATAACCCTGCATAATATTAATATTTATAATATCTGATATAAGTATATTAATTTACATTACTAATAATATCCTGTTATTTGTTAAAAACCAATCTGAGGCTCAGGGAGAAAAAAGAGCCTGCCCAAGAGTATATACTTCTCAGTGAATGTAAGATTTAAAGTTCCTATTTCCCCACAATCTCATACTACTTTTATAAGACAATCAAGTTCTATCATAGTCAGTAATAGTTACTAATTTCAACAATTACTATCATGTCACTAATACTTCACATCAACAGAAGTTAATTAAATCAACGTGACTGAGAGCAAGCCGCAGCTGAGTAAAGGAGAAAGAACACAAAGTAAAGCAAAACAAGCAAAGCAATTTAATGTATTTACAAAAACCTCTAAACCCCAGCAAGTAGTTGCATACTACAGTAAAATATGCAAAAGGCAACTTTACACCAAGAGGCTGGAGAGGTGGTTCGGTGGTTAGAGCACGTGCTATTTTTGCAGATGACCCGAACTTGATTCTCAGGACCCATGCTGGACAGCTCTCAACCTCCTATCAGCTCCAGGGGATCCAATGCCTCTGGCCTCCAAGGGCACTGCACTCATGTGCATACACACAACAAGATAAAAATATATAAATGTCCTTTTTCTGTTCTTTCAACCCACGCATGGCAGATCAAATCTAATTTGGATAGTGGGGAGACAAAAACCCAACTTGAAAGATCATGTATCATCAAATCTGGGGAAAACTCCATAAATCAGGAAGAGTCACATTTAAACTGAGCCAAAGGACTGGAGAGATGGTTCAACAGCTAATTAAATCAAAGTGACTGAGAGCAAGCCACAGCTGGGTATAAAAGAGAAGGAAAAACAAAGTAAAGCAAAACAAAGCAATTTAATATATTTACAAAAACCCTTAAGTCCCAGAAAGAGTACTGGCCGCTCTTGCAGAGAGAGAGAACCTGGGTTTGGTTCCAAGAACACAAATAGCACCTTACAACCACCTGTAACTCCGCCTTCAGGGGATCCACTATTCTCTTGGCCTCCACACACAGCAGCACATACATGGTGCACACACGTTGAGACAGGCAAACACTCTTACACATGTATGGTGGTTTATATCTATGATCCCAGCCCTCAGAACTGCCACTGAAATCGAGGCAAGCCTGGGCTACAATGATAGACCCTACATCTTAAAGCCAAAAACAAATGAGTTGAAGCTTTAGGGAAACCATATGTCATGACAAAGCAGAGAATGCCAGTCTTTAGGGGAAAAGGGCTGTGTCAGGAAGTGAGGCCAGACATTATTAGCCTTAGAGTGAAGGTTTAAGACAACTCCAAAACAACTTAATAGTCAAGATAAATTACGTTATAATTTCCATTTAAAAAAAAATAATAAGTAATATCCTAGAGTGGAGAAAAAGCACAGAAAAGAGCCACAGAGACCCCAAGCAAGCCACATGTGCAGGAAACTGGCATGGGGGTGGGCATCTTTCTAAGAGGCCATTCTGAATCCCAGCTGGAGTTCATTTTGGGAGCTCAGTGGTTTTGTAATAATAATCCATGCTGATCCCAGCCCCAGCACCACAGCCAGCAAGCCTAAGCCGTTTGTGTTCCCTGAGACCTAAGAGCCCAATGGATACCATCTATTTGGGAAAATGAAACTCAACATAAAGCTACTTTAAAAACCAAGGCAATCCATAATTAGCAGTTCAAACCCGTGGGCCTGACAATTAGTGCTGCCAACGTTCCAAGATAACTGTGGGTGGTCAGAAACAGGCAGATTCAGCCAGCAGAGGGAGAAAAGCGTAGAGTAAGCAAAAGATCAAAGCCTAGGCTAAAAGGCAGCAGGGACTGGAGCCAGGGGAAGGAAAGGAAGAAAAAAGTAAAGAGAAAAAGGACAGATAAAGAAATGAGTCCATGGGACCTGCAAGGTGGCTCAGGGTACAGACATCTGCTGCCTGATGACCCGAGTGTGATCCCTGGAAGGAGAAAACAGTTGCCTGAAAGTAAGTTATCCTCCCACCTCCTTGAGTATGCTGAGAGACACGCAAACAAACGTAAAAGAGACATGTAAGACCATCCAGGGCTACATAGGGAGACGCTGTTTCAAAACAGGACAAAAAGGAACTGGAGAGATGGCTAGGTAGTTAGGAGTGCACACTGCACGGACAGAGGACCTGAATTCAGTTTCCAGTTCTCATGGTCAGCCACTCAGTCACCTGTAACTCCAGTGCCAAGGCATCTGACAATCTCTCCTGGACTCTGGGAGGGGTCTGCAATCAACAGCACAAACACACCCAGGCACACAAACAAGCTTCCTCCCTCCCTCCCTGCTCCTTCCCTCCCCCCCCCCCAACAACAAAAGACAACACAAACCATTAGTCCAGTCTCCAAGCTTTTCCACTTCCCATCCTTAGATCACACTGTTTTATTACAACCTAAAATATCCTGTCCCCCTGTGTGTTCAAATATTTTTATATTCTTCAGAGACCAGTAGAAACAACACACTTCCTTGAAGGCAGTTCCCTAGTGTCCTAATCAGAAGACAGGGGCCAAACCTAAGGTTTAGACTTGGGGGTAGGAGACTGTGTAAGGTTTCTTCTGCTGCTTGGGAGGGGGATGGGGTGGGGGGAGGACAAACTACATCCAGGAACTCACTGAGGAGTGTTTGCTGGAGGTAAAACCACACTGCTGTGTCTCAGCCCTGTCCCCTGCTTGGTTGTGGTTTATGGCAATAACTATATATTTTAGGGCAAACTTCAGGGAAAAAAAAAAGAGGGGTGTGGGTTGGGGATTAACTCTGAAACCTTCAAGCTGTAAGAAAACGCGTCATCTTTGCCCAAGGTGAGTGCTAATGGAATGGTACACACATTTAATTTGAGCCTGATGATATATACATATTTAAAGGGCAATCTCTCTTTTGCTGCTATGCACAACAAAGGAATATTCCTCAACAACTTCTCATTAGTTATAACAAAATATCTTGCTTTGTAATTTTACATATGGGAATCCAGAGTATATCTAAGTATTAGTAATAGAATCTTGTTCAATAAGGGACTTATTATTCAGTAAGTTAAGGACTAAAACTATTTTACTTACAAGTCTAAGCCCTAAATTTGGGATCCTCCTGCCTCAGACTCTCTGGTGCCTGGATCAGAGACATGCCCCACGACTCTAGCACACTCTGAATACATTTAACATGCAGCCAGATGCTATGGGCCATGCCTGTATCTCAACAGGAGAGAGAACCAGGAGGATGCTGGGAATTCAAGGCCACCATGGTTGTGTAGTGAGTTCCAGGCCAGCCAGAAACACATAAAAGACCCTCTCTAAAAATTTAAAAAGTTGCCTTGCCATGGTACTTTTAGCATCTTGTCCACTCTGCCCTCACTTCTCCCTGTTTATTTTCTGTCCATTTTCCTCACATGCACTTCAGCAAAGGGTTATCTCTGTCTATCAGTAACCTTATTTTGTAAGTTTGTTTTTGTGTGTTTGGGTTCCTTCCCTAGAGAGTGGGTGTAGATATTGAGCATGAATACCCTAGGGAGTGTATATTTTGACAGGTCACAAAAGGTCACACCCAGCATGGAAACTTAATAGTATTTTAGTAATTCTCTCTCAGGAGTGCAAGGGTTGAGCTGAGGATACAGGAGAGTTGGTGAGCACCTGTCTAGCACACACAAATCGCTGGGTTTGACTGGTAGAACATGCCATGCCTATAACCCTAACACTTGGGAGAGAAAGGCAAGGGAATCAAAAATTCAAGGTCACCTTCAGCTACACAGACTACAAAGAAACCCTTTAAAAAAAAAAGAAAGAAAGAAAGAAAGAAAAAGAAGAGAAAAACCAAAGTCAGCAAGATGGCTTAGTGAGGTCAGGGCAGTTGCTCCCAAGCCTGATGGCTAAGTTCAATTCCTGGGACACACCAGGTAGAGGGGCATAACAGATCCCTATGCCTCTCCTCTGGCCTCCACACAAGTACCATGGTGGCACATGGCCACCCACAATGCACATCACAGACACATACAAAATAAATAAATGCAATTCTAAAAGGAAAAAAAGGGAACAAAGGCAGACACAGTGACTCACCCTATAACACCAGCACAAAGCCCGAGGGAGACCCTTCCGCCACATTTAAAGAGCTTAAGCTACACAGTAAGTTCCAGGCCCAGCCTGAACTACACAGTGACTCTAACAACAACAAACGGCACAAGTGAAAGACGTCAGTCACAAAGGATCACTTGTTCTGTGATTCAATCTATATCAAGTCTCCAGAGGCTTAGTGACTACCCGTGAGAAAAGGCCATTCTTGAAACATAGTTGAGTTTGAGGCCAGCCGAGGGTACATGAGAGACCCTGTAAAGAAACCATAGTATCTTTATAGCCTTAGGGATAGGTGAAAAACTTCTTGGTCAAGATGTAAGAAACAGGAATCATAAAAAGAGCAGCATTAGCTGGGCGTGGTAACGCACACCTTTGATCCCAGCACTCGGGAGGCAGAGGCAGGCGGGTTTCTGAGTTCGAAGCCAGCCTGGTCTACAAAGTGAGTTCCAGGACAGCCAGGGCTACACAGAGAAACCCTGATTTTGTTTCAAAAGAAATTTTAGAGTACTATAATGCATGCACTTCCAACTATTACCACTTTGGATTATTAAAACCTCTATTCCTTCATTTCTACTAAGTATCAAAACAACACAAACTGATAGAGGTCTGTGGAGATGGCTCAGCTGGAACTCACCATGCAAGCATGAGGACCTGAGTTTTGATTCCCCAGTACCCATATAAGTCAGGCGCTGTGTGCCTGCAATCCCTGAGTTGGGGAAGAGGAGACAGGAGGATCCTGGGTCTCTGTGATTGACTAGTCAGCCTTACTGACTTGAGCTCAGGGAGTTCCAAGCTCAGTAAGAAATGCTGTCTTAGAAAGATTAGGTAGAACCTGGCATGGTGGTACATATCCGTAATCCCAGTACTCAGGAGGCAAGAGCAAGATCTATGTGAGTCTGAGGCCAACCTGGTCTATATAGTGAGTTCCAGGACAGCCTGGGCTGTGTAGAAAGACCCTGTCTTCAAAAAGTCACTGGCTTCCACACAAATGTACCCCCATGTGTGAGTATATATACATACATATATACCCACTAATGGATTCAGGCAGATACAAGGATGTATGCTCAGATTTAAACCCTTTTTATTTTTTATTATTTTTCCAATTTTTTATTAGGTATTTATTTCATTTACATTTTCAATGCTATCCCAAAAGTCCCCCACACGCTCCCCTACCCACTCCCACTTCTTGGCCCTGGCATTCCCCTGTACTGAGGCATATAATGTTTGCATGACCAATGGGCCTCTCTTTCCACTGATGGCCGACTAGGCCATCTTCTGATACATATGCAGCTAGAATTTGACTACAATTTTAATATCTAACAAGTTACTGGACCATCACAAATTAAATATTTGTTTTCTATACTGTTTTCTTTTCAATATAATTTCACACTTATGATTTTAAATGATCCGAGAAGAGCAAGTGTAACCAAGTGTCAACAGGTAGGTCAATGACCAGCATTGACACATGTTTCAGCTACAATTAGAGCCTGCACAAGAATGCCCTCCTGGACTCTCCTCATCAAGAAAACGGATCGGGGTGTGGTGGTTCACGTTTCTAACTCCAGCACTTGGGAGGCTGAGTGGAGAAGGCTGCTTGCTGTGAGCGTGCAAACAACCAGTGCCTAGTGAGTTCCAGGTCAGATTGGGCTACAAGGTAAAACTTGCCACAAAGGAAACAAAGATTCCTGAGTGGTGGCACTTGCCCATAGTCCTGGCACTCTGGGAGTGAGTGAAGGCAGGAAGTTCATGATTCAAGCCTAAACAAAGACAGCAGAGTACAGACTGACACGGGACAGTATTAAAAGCCATTTTCTCCCACTATCTCCATCTTATCTTCCTTTGTCTCTTTCCCTTTCATCTTTTCCCCTCTTTCTGTTGATCTCTAACCCAGGTATGTGTCTATATCTGAAAATACAACCCTGCTGATCACAGGGCTTGGAGCTAGCTGGTTTCCTTTTATTCAACTCATCTTAAGTTCCAAGTGAATGTACGACATTTCACTGCTCTGAGTTGATATATCACACACACTCCAACATGACAGAAAGGGAAGGCCTGGGAGAACCGATGACTAGTACGTGGAAACAGACTGACTTTATTTGTTCTCTCCTGGATACACAACTACCACATGCTTTTATTCCCTCCAAACTGCTCTGAAGCAGGACATGGGCATAGCTCCAAAGAAAGTAAGCGTCCACACAGGGATCCTATCTCACACACACAAGAACCCCAGTGTCTAGGACAGAGTAAGATGCTTACTTGCTGAGTTAGTTAATTACTGAAACACACACAACAAAAGAGGAAGAAAGCTGAGCGTGTACAGAAAAAGAGGGAAGGAGAAGCTGGCAGGGTGGCATCCACCTGTAATCCCAGCATTCAGGATGCAGAGGCAGGAAGATCGGGAGTTCAAGGCTAACTTTGGCCACGTTGTAAATCCGAGGTCTGTCTAGGGTATGTGAGACCCTGTCTCAAACAAATTTTTTTTAACTGAAAATTAGACAAGTCCTGCAATCATATCTGATACTACAATTATCAGCACCTGTCTTAAAAGAACCATTATAAGCATCTTTAAAACGTCTTTTCAAAATTATCTTCCCATTTTGGTTTTCAAAGTGTAACTTCTACTTAAGATATGCAAATTCTAAACTCCACTTCAAAATGAACAGGCATGGTGATTTATGCATGTTAAGGGTGAAAAGTGTTGTCCCTACATGATGTAGGCCCTTAGGTTCATTCTGTTGTACTGAACCTGTTGTATAAATAAGCCACAAGCCAGTTGTGGGAATTGAAAATTATCTTTTTGCTTTTGTGGTGCTAGGTCCTTACACATGCTAGGCAAGCCTTTAATTACTGAGCTATATCTCCAGCCTGAAAAAAATTTGTTATTACACTGAAAACCAGGAATTGTGATGGGATCTGACCTATAAGTATTTAATGCCTATCTGGTGAAGCGTGGCCTAATGGCCTACCACAAAGATGAAGGATAAATCAGCTACAGGGCAGTAATAGCCTCAAGAAGACACCTTTGGTCGTGCCTGTCTAGCACCAAGGTTGGAATGATATACACATAGCCATGGTTTTCCAAATGGATTAATTCTTTAATAATTATAGGGATATGGTTCAGTGGATATGATCCAGGAGGATATGACATCAACTTCCAGGCTTTCACATGCATGTTCATACATGTGAACACACAAGAGCATGCAAAGACCTGAACACACATACACCATAGAAGGATAGGATAATCATGGGTTACCTGGCTACCACCAATCTCATCCTAAGATAAACTACAAAAGCTGAGAGACGCAAGGCAAGGTCGTTTAAGATTGGAATATGATGGATCTCACGTGTAGAACCAGAGATGGGATTCTGTGTGTGTTCTCACCTTCTGAGCCTTCTCTCCTGGCCCTACTGTCAGCTCTTAATACATTATAGACATGGCCAGACTCGGTGGCTCCGTCTGTAATTCAAGTACTGGGAAGCTGAGGCTTAAAGGCCAGCCTGAGCTACACAGCTCAAAATATCAAAAAGAGATAGATATGTGTGTAAAATGTGTGACTAGGACTAGGAAGAGAACTAATAAAAAGGAGTCTGAGCAAAGCTATTCTTCTAAAATAATGACAGGTCAATTGATTAATCAATTTAATATGCCAAAAAAAAAAAAAACTATTCCGAAATTTTTCAGAAAAAGAAACATGAACTGCACTAAATGTCAGAAACCAAAGAAGACTGCTCATAGCCAGCAAATCTCCACAGGCTCATTTCCTGTTTAAGTATGACCTCCTGGGATAAGTTTTACTGCAGTGTTCATTACCAAATAGATGACTGTGGTTTTTTTTTTTTTTTTTTTTTTTTTTTTTAAGAGAAGCAGAGGTCAAGTTGGGAATGTGATTCTTAGAAGACAAGAAAGAAGTGGGGTGGGTTGGGTGGGAGAGTAGAAAGGGAACGTGGGTGTGTGTGTGTGTGTGGTAGGATTTGAAAGGGGAAAGGGGATTCTTAAACAGAGAAGAGAGAGGGAAAGAGACGAGAAAGAAAAGGAAAGTAAAAATTGGGGCTGTTTCCCATTTCTGTTTGTAATCAGAATGCAGACTTGCGGAGGAAACGCATCAACTTCTGTAAGCGAAGATACAACGACCCAGTCACGTCCTCAAAACAAACCAGCATCAGCTTCACAGCTGGCCCCAGCTGTGCTGCACAGGAGCCAGAAACTTATTCTAAGGCAGGGCAGAGCAGATAAAGCAAAATGGCCAATGCAAGACACCAGATTTCAATCACAAAAAGGGTGTGTCCCAAGTTTTGTGGGTTTCTTCTCATCCAACAACAGTCAGGCAGAGAGATGATGGCTGGGGTAGAGGGGCGGCGGGGCAAGGCGCTTCTCAGACAGCTTCCCAGCTACGCCGGTTCCGGAGCACAGGCCGGTCCCAAACCCAGACAGCCAAACCCCAAATCCTACGTAGACAGTCCCGAACTCCAGGAGGCCGGTCTCAAATACTAGTGGCGGGCCCCGAATCCCAGCCGGCCGGTTCCGAACCCCAGGTGGTCTGTTCTGAACCTCAGTCGGCGGGTCCCGAACACTAGGTGGCGGGCCCCGAACCCTATCCGGCCAGTCCCGAACCCCTGCTGGCCGGCCGCAAGTGACTCAACCCCAGCCCAGAGCCTGCGCGCCTGGCCCCGGGCGACACCCAGCACAGCTCGCCGTCCCGGAACGGCCCGGCACCCTCCGTTCTCTAGCGAGGCCCGCGGGCAAGGCGCGGGAAGCACAGCCGCTCCCTTCTCAGCCGCCCAGGCCAGAGCGACCCGCTGCCGCGCCCGCCGACGGACTTCCTGGAAAGCACTAGGCTGAACTCACCTGTCTGGCCGCCGACCCACTGCACAGTCCGCAAGGTTTGAATCGCTCTTCCCTGCGCCCACACTCCGCGGCGCCTCAAGTTCAGGGAGTTGCCGAATCCTCCCGCCAGCTGCCCCTAAACCCGACCGCGCTGTCTGTATAGTTGGTTCCCCTTCACTGTCCCCTCCCATGCGCGTGCGTACTCTTGGGGCAGACTGCATGCTGGGAGTTGTAGTTCAAGGGAGAAGGGCGCGGCTCCATACATAAGAACCCGGTCGGTCCTTTACAATAGGAAGGGTGTTATAAGAGGGTACAGACACTAGGCTGAGAAAAATGCTTTCTTCTCCTGTATATATACCTGCCCGTGACCCTCTGGAAGGTAGAAAGCCTATCTATAGGCTTTTTTTTTTTTTTTTTTTTTTTTGGTAATACATTTCCTTCTTGCATGGTGGGCCTTTTGTAAACAAATAATATAGAGTAAGGCTTTTCTTATTCCCTTGGTTACTAATGGGAGAGCGTGATAATGGGAAAGCCTTTCAGCCTTTCAAACTTGTCATGGAAGACAGATAAAAGCTAAGGAACTGGGATCGTAGCTCAGTTGGTAGAGTGCTTACACAAACACACACAAAGCCCTAGATTTAATTCCAAACAATTGGATGTGGTGTTAAATGCCTGTAGTCTCAGATCCCAGCAATTGAAGTAGAGGGAGGGGTATCAGAAGTTTATCAGTCAGTTACATACAGAGTTCAAGGCCAGTCTGGGCTACATGAGGTTTTTTTGTTTTGTTTTTGTTTTTAAAGCAATTTATGGCAGAAAAGGTCATAAATCGCACCAAGGTGTGGTGCCTCTAACATAAACAAAGGAGTAAAGGTGAGAAGCAGAGATAGATTTAATTAATGCACACACCTAGGAAAGGATCAGATAAAGAAGTCAATAAGCCCACATGAGCTTTAGATTTAAGCAGAACAACTGGGGCAGGAAGCATTCTTGTATGTATAATTGAGCAATCCTGGTCACAATGTGTCCTGGCTGGTCATTCTTTCAGTCTGGTTCTGCAAGTTGTTCCCAAGAGTCCCTTTTGCCTGAGGGGGCAATGTCATTCTCAGAAGATAAGTGCTCATGTTCCAAGATGCATCCTTCCCACCATGGATGGGATGCCCTCATCTGGAAGGTAACTGACCATTTTCATGGAATCCAAATTGAGCACAGGTGCCTTTGAGGAGTAATTGTAAAAGTTGACTCTAAGATGTCTCTGATACTTTATTTTTATGCCTTTATCCTGAAGGACGATGAGAGAAGTCCTTGAAAGGTGAATATGTCTACATGCAGGAGTAACTAGGCAACCCAAAACAGGAAGGCAGACACAAAATGAAAGCAGAGATGTTAGGTGTTACTCTGCTTTTAGTTATCTTATGGGTCCAAGCAAGGCAGTGCTTTTTAACAGATGCCATTTCTAATTACCTGGTAGACAGCACGTGCCCATTTTCCTGCTCCATCCCATTTTCCCATTCCAACTTTGTGTTCTACAACAGGCAGTGTGATTGGGCTAATGTGAGAGAGAGTAAACAGGAGAAGCAACTAGTCAAAGGAGGGAAAGGAGGGAATGGAGTTAGGCAAAGATGACCTTGGAGAACTGTTTAATGATGTTTTGCATAATGGGCATGATCGGCACGGGCATCAGCAGCATGGGCATCAGCAGCATGGGCATCGGCATTGGCATCGGCACGGGCATTGGCACGGGGCATGGGCATCGGCATGGGTATCAGCACAGGCATCATCATGAACATCAGCACGGCCATCAGCATGGGCAGGAACAGTGTTCTATCTTGATAACTTAAAAAAAAAAAAGCAGCCCAGAAGAGGACTGGAGAGCATGCTTGAGGTACATTCCAGCTACACCCAGAATAGGGAGTCACCCAGTGGATAGTTTCTCCTGGCATCTATTTCTGGCATCTACTTCCTCTCAGGGTGGGAGCACCCCTGGTTAAGTAAACACTCCAGATTTGTGCAACTGACATTCACTGAGTATCACTGATGATCTGGAAAATCTCTCTCTCTCTCTCTCTCTCTCTCCCTCTCTCCCTCTCTCCCTCCCTCCCTCCCTTCCTCCTTCCCTCCCTCCACTCTCTTCTCTCCCTCCTCTCCTTTCTTTCTTCTCCTATATCTCCTTTCTTTCTCCCTCCTTCTCTCCCATCTCTCTCTCTCTCTCTCCCTCCCTGCCTCCCTCCCTCCCTCCCTCCCTTTCTCTCTCTCTCTCTCTCTCTCTCTCTCTCTCTCTCTCTCTCTCTCTCTCTCTCTCTCTCTCTCTCTCTCTCTCTCTCCATATATATATAGTACTGGCTGGTTTTGTGTGTCAACTTGACACAAGCTGGAGTTATCACAGAGAAAGGAGCTTCAGTTGAGGAAATGCCTCCACGAGGTCCAGCTGTAAGGCATTTTCTCAATTAGTGATCAAGGGGGAAAGGCCCCTTGTGGGTGGGACCATCTCTGGGCTGGTAGTCTTGGGTTCTATAAGAGAGCAGGCTAAGCAAGCCAGGGGAAGCAAGCCAGTAAGGAACATCCCTCCATGGCCTCTGCATCAGCTCCTGCTTCCTGACCTGCTTGAGTTCCAGTCCTGACTTCCTTGGTGATGAACAGCAGCATGGAAGTGTAAGCCGAATAAACCCTTTCCTCCCCAGCTGCTTTTTGGTCATGATGTTTGTGCAGGAATAGAAACCCTGACTAAGACATATATATATTCATTTGAGACAAGGTCTTGCTACATAATTTGGCTGCTCTGACACTCCCTATTAGACCAGACTGGCCACAAAGAAATCTCTCTTAGTCTCCCAGGGCTAGGATTACAGGTATGCAACCACCTACCTGGCTAAGAGAAATCTCATAAATTAAAATATTCAGGAGCTTGTTTCTGAAAGAATTTTCCTACAGTGCCCAGGTTGAATTAATATCTATTGAATATCCAATACACACCAAGCACTGACCAGCATTCGTAATATCTCATGGAACTTTGAAACAACCCTATAAAGATAGAACTAATATCCTCAGGTTTTAAATGTGAAAATAAAAAAGTGAAGAATTGAGAAAGTTAATTTGCATAAAGTCAAATGACCAGTTACTAATTATAGATCAAAAATGAAGCACATAATCACTAAAATTCTAGCCTACTTTTTAACTGCCAGTTAGACTGACATGTCTCCTAGATCTCATCAAATTCTTTAAAATATGATAATCTGTGGCCAGGCTTAAAGAATATGAAAAATCTTCTCCAAGAAATTCCAGAAGAGGCAGCATTTTGAATGGATAGATAATTTGGATTCTTTGACAGTTCATGTGTATGATATTTTAAAACAAGACAAAACAAAAACCTGATTTACTGTTGATGTTCATGTATGTGTGCCTGCATGTTTATGTGCACCACGTATGTACAGGTCAGAAGATGATTGTGGATCTCATAGAACTGAAGCTATAGGCACTTGGGAGCAGCCAAATGTGGGTGCTGGGAATTGGACCCATGTTCTGCAAAAGTAGAAGGCACTTAACTGCTAAACCATCTCTCCAGCCCATTTTGAATGTCAGTTTTTTGGGGAGAAGGTCTCATGTAGCTCAGAGTGGCCTCAAATTCATTATGTCGCTGAGGCTGGCCTTGAACTGTTGATCCTCCTGGTCTCACTTCTCAGATCCCAGAGTTACTGTCACGCACCACACATCTGACTCCTTTGACAGTTCTGCATTCACGCTTGTTAGTATCCTGGTTATTCTGCTCTGAAAAAAAGAAGGTGGGCTGGTTTGCTCCTTCCATCATCCCGGGAAATTAACTCAGGTTATCAGGCTTTGGACTCTCTGGCCAGCCAGCCTAACCGACTCAGTGAGCTCCAGGGCAGGCATCAGTGGGCACGGAAGGCTGGAGAAGTGGTTAGTGGTTAAGAGCAGGGGACCCAATGCCCTCTACTGGCCTCCACAGGCACTTGCACATATGTGATGTCCATACACACTCAGGCACACATAAATACATGTAAATAAATCTTTTCTTCCTCCCTCCCTCCCTCCCTCCCTCCCTCCCTCCCTCCCTCCCTCCTTCCCTTCCTTTCTGTTTTTTTAAAGATGACTTTTGATGGGCAGTGGTGGCATAGGCTTTTAATCTCAGCACTCAGGAGTCAGGTAGGAGGTTCAAGGCCAACCTGGTCTAAAGCCTGAGTTCCAAGACAGCCTGGGCTACACAGTGAGCCCCTATTTTAAACGCCCCCACCACAGACACCTCAAAAAAAAAAAAGACGGCATCTGAGGAATACTCAAGGCTGATCCTCGAGCGTGCACGCACACACACAAAGAGGGCAGAGTGAAAGTGATTGATAAGCCGATACTGCCATCCTACTTCTGCCCTCATTAGTGTTATCTTCCTGCCTCCAGCCAGAGCAGCTCATAAAGTCTGTGCCCTAGTGAGTCATCACAAGCAAATTAATGCCAGCGGCCATTTGCTCTTTATCAAAGGGTTCCTTCAGGAAACAAGCTTCCCTCGGGTATGTGAGCAGTTTTTAAGGACCCAGTTTGCAAGAAAAGCTGTGAGAATTTGAACTGTAGACCAAAAACTAGAAGAAAGGATTTCATTCTTGGGCCTTGGGGTTGGTTAAAGCAGAGGGAGGGAGAAACCGAGGGAGAGCAGCACATGGCTGGTGTGCACAGATTTAGGAAAAGCTTTCCAGAAAACTGCTTGGCCTGAAATGCCCCTTTCCATCACCCCAGGTCTACTTGCTAAGTGACTCCTCATGT
The DNA here is from genome assembly GCF_978045245.1 of Mus caroli. Classification (NCBI taxonomy): domain Eukaryota; kingdom Metazoa; phylum Chordata; class Mammalia; order Rodentia; family Muridae; genus Mus; species Mus caroli. The sequence continues at coordinate 74,240,603 of NW_028227266.1, forward strand.
TTTACCACACAACTCAAATGCCATTCATTACTCCCGTTCCTCCAATATCAACAGCTGAAATTCCCCCAAGTCAATTTTAAGCAGGGGCTCTATCATGGCTCGTCTAGAGGCACAGCTAATACAGATTCCTGCAAATGCCAGAGGACCAAGAACCAACATCATACTCCAGCTGGCTGTTACAAGCCATTATTACATTTCTGAAATTTGCTTGGGCTTGATAAACTCGGGTTTCTAAGATATATAGAACCCCCTTCCTACCTTTGTATGTATCAAGCCAAGAACCTGTGTGCTTTCTCTTCCATCATCTACTGTCTAGACCAACCTTATTCAATCACCTATTTATCTGGTCCCCACCGAGGCCCTGGACATAAGGAATACTTGCTAGAGACTAAAGGCATCTGGTTTTCATCTCTCTCTCTCTCTCTCTCTCTCGTTTTTTGAGACAGGGTTTCTCTGTGTATCCCCGGCTGACCTGGAACTCACTTTGTAGACCAGGCTGGCCTCGAACTCAGAAATCCGCCTGCCTCTGCCTCCTGAGTGCTGGGATTAAAGGCATGCGCCACCACGCCTGCCATGTTTCTCTTTTTATTAGCATACAAAATAATGAGTTTCTTGGATAGTTGCCAAAGAAGGAAGACAGGGTATGGGCTACCATTTCTTTTAGTCCTAGAAAAAGGCTGAACTATCAAACAGTCCAGTAAAGAGGGGACATTTCCTTAACAAAGTCCAAACACAAGAGATCTCCAAGTCAAGGGGTTAATTAAGGGTTGAGTGCCGAATCCAAAAGCTAGTGTCTAGAAAAGAGCAAATACAGACAAATCCAGCCATAGATTTGAAGGGACAAGGTTTCACGTGGCTCAGACTGGCCTCAAACTCACTGTGTAGCTAAGAATAATCTTGAGCCCCTCATTTCTTCCTTCTTCCTCATGAATGTCAGGCTAACAGGTACACTCCATCACACAGGGTTTAATGAGGTTCTAGGGATGGAACCCAAGGCTTCCTCTGATCTACCAACCAAACTACATCCCTAACCCCTGAAAAGGAGAGTTCTTTTAGCAAAACAATAAAGCAATATATTTCCTCGTGGAGGTGTGCAACAGCAAATATAGAAACTAGATCTAGGCCCTTTCTGTTTCTCAGACTGTCACCAGCCTAAACAATGAAATCACCAAGCTGAGGCAGAGCTCAGCAAGTTTGGTTTTCCTGTTATTCCAGATCAAATCTTTATTCAGAAATTTGGTTTACTGTTAGCGGGCAGAGGGTATACACAGCTACCTGTAATTCTCTGTATTCCGGTTCTCTATTACTCTAACCAATTTCAACTGTGTAACCACAAGTGAACTTTTGGTTTCAATGTTTCCATTTCTCCTCTGGGTACAGTGGTTGTGTACTTTGTCTTTTTTTGTATAAGGGTGTCATTATTCTGTTTTCAAATGTTTCTACGGAAAGTAAGAACATAGTGTCAGACATTTATTTTGAAGAGATACTCTGTCTTAGAGTAGCCAGGAACCAGGCGTTTACATTTAAAGTTAAGTTTATTGACTCCACCCCCTTTTTACATTTTAATTTACAACTATCATTCCAGACACAAGTGAACACATGACATCTTTGAAAGCAGAAAGATCTTGGTTAATTAAAACGGTTTCTATTTAGCTTAACATTTGCTCTGGGTGCTAATTCCAAAGGGGCCCAAAAATCGCACCCTTTTGTTTTTTTGGGTGGGGATGGGGCAATGGGTTTCCTTATTATGAGGATAAAATTAGTTTACACTCTATACATTTTTTTTAATCTCACAGTTACTTTTCACAAGATGTTCAACTTCAAATTTAAAAGGCAAGTTAGTCTTTAGATTCCTAGCGAATTAACCAATCACCTAGCTTTGCTCAAAAAATATCAAATGAAAAATAAAGCCCCGTGGCTCTTCAGCATCTGCTCACATGAACAATGTTACCAACAACACTGACAAGTTTACAAGAATATGTCCCTTAGTCTCTCCAACACAATATAGGTAACAATACACATAAAGTCACACTTGACAGGCAGAGAACTGGTAAGCCATTATGACCAGTGGCATGCAAGAATTTTACACGTTTATATGCAATGAAAAATGTTGCTTGTTTTCTGAAAAAACATGAAACACGATTGAGATAAAGGCTTACTTAAAATATAATATGCTTTTCCATGTACATAGTTTTGGTCTTAAAAAGAAAGTAGCAGAGATACAAATTACTTTTATTTATATATTTATTTCAAAATTTAAGACAAAGTCTCGTGTATCCCAGGCTGGTCTTGAACTTTCTATGCTTCGGAAGATGACCTTGAACTTCTGATTCTGCTCCTGTACTTCCCAAGTGCTGGGATTACATGTGGACACTACCATACCTGGCTTAGAATAATTTAAATAAAGATTGTCCTGGCTGACATTTGGTACTAAAGTAAAATGACTCAGGAAGTGTACTTTTTATCCATCTCCTTTCTCTGCTTGGCCAATTTCTGCCTACCCACATCTAGATGGTGGCCACAGAAATTTAAATCCTGGGCCAGTTTCTTACAACACACAGTGCACCTTTGATTGTCTTCTGGAATGAAATCATGCAAACACAGACACGAAATACAAGCCTACAAAAAAAAAAAACCCATCCTGGTCACTTTCCTTTCTTTGTATTTCTTCCCCTTCTTTCCCTCTGATTCTAAGGAGAAAAATATTAGATATGTTAAAAATATCTTTTCTGCTTTTGAGGGAAGCATCCCAGGACTTTTAAAGTTTGTTTGTTTGTTTGTTTTTTAATCTTGTAGTGCTGAGAACTGAACCCACAGGCCAGGCAACGTTCTACCACTGAGTTACCTTTCCAGCCCTGAAGCAGCGTTTCTGATGAGGCTGCTCCTCTGCAGCTACTCTGAAGTTATCAAACGCTGCAGAAAAGGAACAGACAGCTGTCGGCTCCTGGAGAGAGCTGGAGCTGGTGTGGGTACATTACCCACCCGTGTTCAGAATCACAGGCTTGTAACGTTTGGGATCTAGAAAGGGACTTTAGAGAATACACTGTTTTATAGATGAAAAGAACATAAGATAGATGGAAAACCTTGCCCAAGGTCACATACAGCTGGCATCCAAATCAGTATGATTAAGTGTGTGTGTGTGTCTGTATATCTCACATGGTTGTAAACAGAGTATAATTCTTGTAGGGCTGGAGGACAATGCTGTACAAGCAACATTAACTAAGCATCTACTATGTACAAGGCACCTTATTAGATGGTACCATGGATACAAGGACTGATGAGACGCCATCCCTGTGAGGCCAGGCTCCAATGCTTTTCTTGGCCAGAATAAAGAACTGACTAGGGCTGAGTCGCTGGTGATAGGTAGCTGCAGCCCCAGAGAGCTTTCTTTCCTCCAGTGCCAGCACTGGTACCCAGTACACAGATGCTATGCATGACAATTCTTGGAGCCCCAGAGAGATGCTCTCTATGGTTGCCAGCAATACCTTTATTGCCTAGCCTCCATCTCCTTTAGTGATGACAGGAAGGCAGTAGTGCTCTTGCCTCAATTCTTAGTAACTGTCTGAGTTTCCCTCTTGAGGCCAGAGTCTACAAGTATGGTGACAACTTCCGAAGGAGCTTTTTATTTTTTGGGACAGGATCTCATGTAGTCCAGGCTGGTCTCAAATTCACTATGTAGCCAAGGATGGATTTGAGCTGTTGGTTCTCCTGCCTCCACCTTTTGAGCGCTAATGCTACTAACTAGATAACATCCAGTTTATCTATCCAGTGCTGGGGGACAAATCCAGGACTTTGTGTATTCTGGGCAAGCATACTGCCTTACTGAGTTACTCCCCAGCCCTTTATAAAGTGGGTCAAAATGACCCAGGAAAAATAACCTATCATTTCTATCATGAAATATAACGCTCACTGCCCTGTCATCCACCTCTCATCTCTATGTAAAGTATAATAATTCTAGTCCCTTACAACGTACTCATGCTTCTTGCCCTACTCCAAAAGATGAACCATTGGTCAGAATAAAATAGACTCTGGGAAACATTAGCGAGCTGACTAAAGCCATCTACTTCTGTGCAGTGCTTTCTAGTTTCTATGTTGTTTTCATCCAATCATACGATTCTATTTTCTCACTACAATTCTGTGAGGTAGTTAGTGAAGATATTGTTCCCCTTTAATAGCTGGGTGGCTTTAGGCTGGGGAGAGCAAGTGGCTTCCCCAAAGTCACCCAGCTAAGAGAGTGCGGAGTCAAGTGTTTAGGTCACTTGATTCCGTTTCCGGTGTTGGTCCCCCATATAGTCTATAATTGGCAGGCAATTAAATGAATTGCCCATGATCATACACCTGCTAAGTGTTGGTAATGGGATTGGGATTAAGCCTCCAAATCTGTTGGTATGTCACCTGTTCACCATACCAACCAGCTGAGCCAGTGCGCTCCGAATGACTGCCACAAGACCCAGCCAACTAAGCCTGGTTAGCTGGTTCCTCTTTTCTGCCCATGACTTCATGCCCTCTTTTTCACCCTCTCCAAGCCAACAGTGTGTCCTAAATAGGCATGACCTCCAATTCAAGTACTGTTTCTAGAACAGAACCCAGGATACGGACATAAAATTTGGAACCCTTTACGCACATATCTACTGATGGTTCAGTTGTTGCTGTCAGGCTGAAGGACAAGCAGTTAGGAGTAAGCAGAACTGAGCTCTGCATTAAGCTAATTTAAATATTAAGTCCCCAGCCCATCCCCTGTGTAAGGATCTCGAGTCACTGTGTCAAGTCCGGTCAGATCTAGAACTGGGGGACAAGGAAAGAATGAAAACTGAGGTTCTGGACTCTTTTCTCTGGCCAGTTAGTTCCACAAGGCTGCTCTGTGATTTACCCAGTGGGATCACCCTGACATTTACCACGTTTTATACCTTTCCTTTAAGTGTCTTTCAGTCTTTTTTTTTTTACTTTTTATTAGGTATTTTTCTCATTTACATGTCTTTCATTCTTTTAAGTGAGAACAGAGTAGCAGGGCATGGGAACTGAGAAGTAAGTCATTACACCCCCCAACCCCCGTAGCTACCTTCCAAAAAGGCATTCTGTCACCCCAACCCTAAGACCCGTGTAGACTTCTCAGTCCAGAATTCTTATGTTTCTTGCCTCCTTCAAAGTATCGAGGAGAGAGCAGAATACTTTTCAGCAATGAAAACGGAAGTCTGTTCAGACACTTTTACCGGCTCTCCACAACTGTCTGAGCATGAGAGCCGGCTGACGCTTTCACACCAAGTCTACGCTTTGCTCATGAGAAATGTCTTGTGGCAGTTTTTCAGAAGGCAGTGGCTTCCATAGTGCTAGTGCCCACCAGGGGCCACATCTCCACATGGAAGAGAAGCAGCTGTTCATGGTTTGGTATACCAGTCTTCCTTTGAGAAAACTGGTTCCAAGAGTACAGGCACTGTGATATTTTTTGAGCTTTAACATGGGAATGGACTGAAAGATGAGCTGTGTGCAGAAAGATGGGTGAGCAGCACCTGCCCCTCCAGGCATGTGATTCTCTAACCTGGGCCCCCAACAACCCTGGGAGGGGCAAGGGAAGCATGGTCCCGTCAATTCATGGTCCACATGCAGCCAAATACCTCACAACAGTATTTGGTGATCATTATGTACAAAATGTCTATATACAATGTGTCCTACAGAGATGGAAGAAGGGCGCTAATTGATGTTCCTAAGTATGAAATGAGTCTCACGTTAGGTATATAGGAAGATCTGATGGGGAGTAATCCAGTGAATTCCTCAAGTGTCATCTCTACACAACTGTGAAATGTGATGGTAGGTGACAGAAACTGCAGACTCCAGGGTCATTTCCCATGAACCTGGGTTTGCAGCAGCTCTAAAGGGGTTAGGGGAAGTGGAATTGGGGAGAGAGCCTCCCTTCAATCAGTTGTCCAGATGTAGCCAAATACCTAGTTAGATATCTGACAACACACACGCACACGCACACACACACACACACACAAACATGAGAGACAGAGAGAGAGACAGAGACAGAGAGAGAGACAGAGAGAGAGAGAGAGAGAGAGAGAGAGAGAGAGAGAGAGAGAGAGAGAGAGAAATCAAGGGATTTGATCATGCTGATAAAGACAAAGGAACTTCTGCTGCCCATATCAAGCAGACAGAGATGCATTTGTACTGCTGGACTAGTTAACATCTCTAGACTTGACAAATGATCTCCTAGAAGCCATCCATTTACAGGTGTCATGACAAGATATCAGCCACAGAAACCTTCAAGTCAAGTCCAGGTGAGTGAGTTTTCACCAATGGGCCTGTAAAGGGGAAGGGAGCAGGCTTAGGCAAACACGAGCTCCCTCCAAAACAGCTATACAGGCATTAGCAAATACAGCAACACACTAGCTAGCAAAATAGATACTTATAAAAATAATTCACACACATTATGTCTCATCGGGATGAAATTAATGGTCCATTTTGGGCAGGTGGGAGGTGAAGTCTTCATCTAATTAAATGGATTTGATAGATGACCTAAGATGTATATTTTATCTTCTAGTAGTTCCCTTCAAAATATAAATGCTGATGGAAATGTCACTTTACATGCTAGTTAAAAATCCACGATGATAAAACAGCTGATTAGTAATAATCTTATAAACTCATTTTATAAGATAAAACCAGTATGAGTTTAAAAATAATGGTCTACAATCTTATTAGTATTAATAACTCCTTACTTATAAAAAGGAATAGCTATGATCTAAATATGACTTTTTTTCTTGCTTTTTGTCAAGGTGTGTCAACAATTGTAACCCACTCTCTACAATATGGGGCTGCAGACGGTCAGGGCTTCTTAGGAATGGAGGCAAGAGAGTGAATGAAAACAGGAAAAGGAAGCTTGTTAGGGACTCTGCTCTTAAAGAAGTCTGTGGCTGAGAGAGAGGAAAGACACTTAGCATCCTTCCTTTGGCAACCGAGTAACCAAAAATTCTGATTAAAATACACCCTATACATTTCACCCAGGTAGAATGGATGACTGCTTATCAGCCAACAATCTAGAGGAAAGGACGGAGCCATTTTCTTACACATTGATAATTCCCAAGGACTCTTCTCACCATGGCCAAGAAGTCAATGCTGACAGAGCAGGGGCGACCTGTGCTATAGCACACCACAGTGGTCTGTATGCCATACAGAATCTCAAGAACATAGTTTTGCCTTTACTATCATCAATTTAACTGTAAGTACATGCCACTTAACATGTTCAAGTTGAGGGAGGGTGCGCTGGGGGTCTCAGGTAGCGGGCTGGCTTCAGACTTTGTGTAGCCAACACTGATCTTTCATCCAGTCCAAGTGCTAGGATCACTAGGGCGTGTTACCACACCTTAATTTTTAGCAGGGCTATTTTGAGCAAGAATTTAAAGAATTCTTGAAAACTGAACAAACCAGCAAACCTATACAAACTGGCTTCAATACCACACCCAAGTGGGTGAGAAGGAAGGAAAGATCAGATTAAGGGATAAGACAAAACAAATACGTTTTAGGATTGACAGGGAGACAAAGTTTTAAGTTAAAGGACTTGGAGGTGATTCAAAAAAATGTCAAAATACCCTATTTATTATGTCCTGAAGAGTATAAAAATGAGCCAAGAAAATGAGGTGTGTTTGAGAATTTTTGCTTTAGCTGTGGGTATTTACAGCACAGTAAGTGTCCAGTTTCTCCCTCTAAGTGTCCAGTTTTTTTTTCAAGGTTCCTGACTCCAAGTTCTTTCTTGTCTGTTAGTTTCCCATCACCTTTATAGGACTTAGAGCAGTGGTTCTCAACCTTCTTACTGTTTTTAATACAGTTGCTCATGTTGTGGTGACCCCCAACCATAAATTTATCTCATTGCTACTTCGTGACTGTAATTTTACTACTGTTTTGAATTGTAATGTAATTATCTGTGTTTTCCAATAATCTTAAGTGACCCCCATGAAAGAGTGATTCAGCCTCCAAAGGGATTGTGACCCACAGGTTGAGAACCACTGACTTAGAGACATAGAGAGAAGGGAAACAAGAAGGATGCTTTGTCATGAAAGGAGAGGAAAAGGAAGGACAAGAGATGCTACGACAATATCTTCATTGTCAACTTGATGGGATTTGGAATCACCTAAGGTGTTACCAGAGAAGTTTAACCAAGAAGAGAGAACTCACTCTGAATGTGGGGAGCACCATCCCATAGGCTGGAATTCCAGACTAAACAAAAGGGGGGGGGGGAGAAAGTGGGCGGAGCCCCAGCATTCATCTCTCTTTGTTTCCTGTCTGTGACAGTGATGTGACAACTGTCTCATCCTCCTGCTGCTATCTTTCTCTGCCACAGTAGGTGGCACCCTAAAACTGTGAGCCAAGATGAATCCCCCTTTTCCTTATATTCCTTCTGTCAGGTATTTAGTCACAACAGTGAGAAGGGCAGATAACACAGGTACCTGACAGTGGCTGGGACCAGCTGATGTCTATGACAGGAGAGAAAGGTGATTATTTTGGGCCAAAACCTTCCATCACTTGGTACCTTAAGTTTGCATTATGCTGTCCAGTGGTTGTACTAGGAAATCAGTCACTTCACGGTCACTTCAGTCATGTCTTCACAGGCTCTGTCTTTGAGGTGACAAACATCTTAGCAACTGACAATTCTTTTTAACCTAATATTTGCAAACAGCTGGATTTACTGTGATATATGACAAAAATCAATGCTTGATTTTAAGCCAAAAGGCAAAGAAGCAATTGCATGTGACAAAACAAAAACCTATATAATTAACCACAATGCCCACAATTTATCTGGTGATCTGGTTATGCTAAAGATGAATCAACAATTGCTTTTAAAATTTGTCAAATTCATTATGTATCAGAAACTTTGATTAAGGTGCCATAACTTTTAAATCTATTTTTAATCATGTGTATGTATATGGGGGGGGGTATGTACACCTATGTGTGGATGCCCTCAGAGGCTGGAGGCATCAGAGTCCCCCGAGGATGGAGCTATACAAGTCAGCTGCTTGACACAGGTGCTGAAACTGAACTCTGGTCTCCTGGGAAAGCAGCAAGCACTCTTAACTGCTGAGCCAGCTCTCCAGCTCCTAAGATGCTGTTATTGTTATTTTGGGAATGTACTATTTTGAAATTTTCTTTTGGTTAAACTTTAAAATTTCCCCATTATACCTGGAAAGTCTTTCAACAGCTTTGTAAATAATTACCTATTAGAGAATCATTTTAAATATAATTTGGGTTGGAGATGTAGCTCAGGAGTAGAGTGCTTGCCTAGCACACACAGAGTTCTGGGTACAATTCCCAGGACCACAGACCTTAACAAATGTGTTTCATTCATGTTTAACAGTAAGTAAGGGTAAGTGTGTGACTTGTTAATATACTCACGGGGCACTAAACAGTCCCTTTGCCAGTGCTACGGTAAAGTGCTTTCTAAGGAGGATCCCACTGACTGGGAGGATCCCAATCTATCAGTTGGGCATGTGCATGTAGAGACACTATTTTTTTTTTTCTGGAATTAACGGAGAATTTGTGAAAGCTTGGCAATACTAACTTCTCATGTGGTCAGTAGCACACACTCCCCATGTTCCTGGCCTAGCTCAAAGCAATGCATGTAAACAGAGATAGGCCTCCACTTGGTCATCAGCTACAAACACATGCTACACACTAAGTCCCTTCCATGACTAAAAAAGGTTCACGTAAGAAAGCAAGACAAACTACAATATGAAAGTGGTTAAGATCATCTCCAGCGTTGTCACTGTCTAAGATCTGTATCACCCCTACTTGTGCAAGCCGCCAGGTGTGTCCAGGAGCGAGGCAAACTGCTACACATATTTCAGACAAATAATCAGCACTAAAAAGGAGTAACAGTTAAAATTATGACGGATATGGTTAACGGAAATGAACAGCCTTGGATCAAATGGTCCGGTG